>NW_027187324.1:4828059-4878022 GCF_028583685.1 Petaurus breviceps papuanus
GAAGGGTTGGTTTGAGGAAAAGATAGCAGCAAGTTATATTTTGGACACTTGACTTAGACTATGTGCCACCCTCTCTCCTCCCCAAAAACACATAATTAAATTGGAATAACTTAATTTTAGAAGACATTTACTTCTTCAAAACATGGCATATTTTTAGGCATATATGTATACAAACATATATATATATATATATATTCAAATAGACATAAACTCATATATATATATATATACACACGTGTATACAAACACACACATACACACATATTTATTCTCATAATACCTCTATTTCTGTGAGGTAAATAGAAATGATATTAACCTATTCTTTAATGGAGAATTCCTGTATGAGATATCTAAATATGGTTTATTTATTTGTAAATGTCCAATCAACAGTTGGGAATAACTGAACTTAACCTTTGCTAAATGGGGTGGAATGGTTATGTACATCTGAGAGTCATTAATATAAAGATGATAATTAAATTAATTGGAGATAATGATGGTGCCATGAGAGACTATTTGGAGAGAAGAGGATCCCAGTCAGAGAATTCTGGTATATCCACAGTTAAGTGGAAAAGTGGTTAGGTTGTGATCTAGTAATGAAGAGTTATAAAAAAGCAGATAATCAAGGAGGAGGAAAACCAAGAGAGAACTACAAAACAAATAAACAAAGCATAACAAAATAGCAACAACCACAGAGAAAAGATGTAACAGGAGCATATGTAGGTCAACAATTTCAAATGCAGCATAGAAAGACGGATACAGCTTGAGAAAAATTCATTGTTTGGGCAAATTAAAAATTATTGGTAGTTTTGGAGGGAGTAGTTTCCATTGCAAGGGACTGAGAAGAGAGTAAAGGGGGAATTGGAAGTTCTATGCATAGACAGATAATTCTATCAAAGAAGAAAGAAATATAGAAAGATAGCTTTGTAAGGTGAAGGGAGGATTTCTTGAGTTTGGGAAAAACCTAGGTGTATTTGTAGGTAGCAGGGAATGAGCCAACTTATCAATTAAATTTAGAGAAAACACAAGATGAATTTTGGAGCATTTTGTTGGACAAGAGAGCATGGCATCAAGAGTTTAAGTAAGGGAATTGGCTTTGGTTAGAAGTAATATTTATTTTTTGTCTGTTTTTTAAAAGACATTTTTATTTGCTAAAATGATAATTATATTTCAGTATTTTAGAGGCTACAATTTTCTCATATGAGAACTCATTCTGTCAATGCAGACTGCAATCCTATATACCTTAAGCTCCTATTTTGTGAGTTACTGTGATTGGAATGCCAATGATTTGGTTAATGATCTTTCAGAACTTAGCTGGCCTGGTCATCAGATCATAAACACACAGTACATTACCAAACTTCTAGTCAAATCCTTTAAAGCTTCACAGAAACTACTAGAAGTTCTTTTTTACTAGAACTTAAAAAACCAAGGGCTACTTTTTAGCATTATGATAAAACTTTGATGTAATACAAACATTCCATTTGATTTGCATGCCTCCATGATCAATATTTTTTTAATCTATCTCTCACACTATTCCCCTAATTGAGAAATTCAGCAAAAACATACAAAACCTTCCCATAAATCATTTAATATATAGCTATATGGCTTGATAAAACTAAATTCCACTTTATCCATGCACATTTAAAGTTCATTACTTCTCTGTCAGGAGGTATGTAATTTGTTTCTATCTTCTTTCTTTTGGACTTGTGGTTTATCATTGTATTTTTTCTAAAGTCTTTCAAACTTGTCTTTTTTTAATCCATAAGGCTATTGTCATCATACAAATTATTGTCCTAGCTCTTCTGAATTTATTCTTCATCAATTCATAAAGCTCATCCAGGTTTCCTCTGGTTTGCAATTTCATAATTTCTTGTGAATAACAATATTCTATTATATTCACATCACAATTTATTTAGGCAGCTACACGAAGCTAGGCCCTTAATTTCCAATTTTTGACAGCCACAATTAGATCCTGTATAAATATGTAAAACCCTATTTTTCCTCTTTTTTATTGTTTTGGGTTATAGATCCCAAAAATACAGTAGTGATACAGCTGGTCAAAGAGTATGCATAGTTTAGGAACTTCCTAGACATAGTTCTAAATTGCTTTCCAGAATGGTTAAATCTATTCATAGCTTCAATAACAATATACTAGTGTACCTGTTTTCCCACAGTTCCATTAACATTTGTCATTTTCCTCTTTTATCATCTTTGAAACTTGAAAAGTTTTGAGGTGGAACTAAAAATTGCTTAGTTATGGGTGATTGTTATACATATGTACATTTATAATATGACTGTTTATAGCATTGGTTTCTTTTTTTTTTAAACTTCCCGTTCATATCCTTTGACTTTTTAGCTATAGAGAATGGTTCTTAGCTTTATAAATTCGGATCAATTCCTTATAAATATTTGAAACATGGCATTTATCAGAGAAACATGTTGCAAATATGTTCCCCTTGCTTTCCATTTTCCTTTCTTTTTTACTATATTAAATTGGCTTATCCAAAATCTTTTTGATTTTATAAAACCTAAATTATCCATTTATTTTCCTGTATGATCCCCTCTACCATTGTTTAATCCTGAACTTACAAGTAACGTTTCTTAATCATACCGGTTTCAATGAAGAAAGAATGGGGGATGACGAGTGGCTATGAGATGTAGTATATAGGAAAAGAGGGAACTCACAAGTAATTGGAGTATTTATTTTCAAATCAAGCACTTTTTTTTGGTAGCAAAGAATTAGAAACAAAGTTGGCATTTATCAGCTAGCAAATGACTCAACAAAGTATGTACATGAATATAATGGAATTTTATTGTGCCATAAGGAAGGATGACTATGATGGAAGCAGAGAGATGTGGAAATGCTTGTTTGTATTAACTGATGCAGGGTGGAATGAATGGAGAGAGCAAAACACTTCCACAATGACTACAATGATAATGAGAAGGAAAAGAATGAAAGGTCTCATAAATCAGTTTAAATCATCACTTCAAAAGGCAAAAGAAGAAAAATCCTTCCTCTTGGTACAAAGATGATGGACTAGAGATAAAAAGTAAAATGTGCAATTTCAGACATTATTAGATTTGCATTATGGTCTAAAGATATTTCTTATATGTGATAGGCTCTATTGGGAGGGGAGTTTGTAGGGACGATAAGTTAGTGACTTGTGATGAATATGAAAGGCATCAATAAAACTTTTTTTTGTAATACAGAGGGAAAATTTCACAAGGCAAAAATGTGTGTTATTCATGCTTATGGCAACATGGGTAGAAATGGGACAAAGTAGCAAGCAAAGATAATATAACATTGAATTAGTTAAGTCTAGAGCCATTATTGGTAAGGGAGGAAAGTGATTTTAAATCTCAAATACAGTGAAAAGTCTTTCCATTTTTCTTTTTCTGATTTTTTGGTGGGGGGGGCAGGGCAATTGGATTTAAGTGACTTGCCCAAGGTCACACAGTAAGTGTTCAGTGTCTGAGGTCGGATTTGAACTCAGGCTTTCCTGACCCCAGGGCCAGTGCTCTATTCACTGCACCATGTAGCCACCCCATTTTTCTTTCTTTTAAAGCACTATATCAGAGAATCCTAGTCTGTGCAAAGAATCATAGAATCACCAAATTAGACATGGCAGAGACCATCTAATTCAGTCCTCCCATATTGCAGATGAGAAAAATGCCTTGTTTAAGCCACTTAAAAGTGATCTTCTGGTGATTCAAAAGTAATGTTTAAACCACATATCAGAGGTAGAATTTGAACCCAGGTCATCTCACTTTGGAGTCAGTTTTCTTTCCACTGTACAAAATATAATTTCAGGTCATTGCACTCATAATAGAAAGGACTTCAACAGATTATCTAAGGAGTAGCATATTAAACACTGCAGTACGTAAGAAATTATTTTCTGCTTTTGAAAACAAGCCTTCAAAGACACAATTTTGAGATTATTATTCATAATACATTCTGTGTTCTGCAATGATTTCTGTGAGTAAATTTATCCTTTGTTCTTGATGTTACCGTGACCTTAAAAAGAGAAGTGGTCACTTCAAGTCTAAAAGGCAGTCATAATGAATGGCTTTTCAGAAAAAGCTACAAAACCAAGGACAGAGTATGATGAAGTTGGAAAGGATTATTGAGCAAGTAGTTATCTTGATAGATACACAGCATTATAAGTACTCATTAATGACAATGCACCACCATTCATAGACAAAGATGATGCTCCGAACATTCCAGAAGGGCATGCACTTGAGTGTTTTCTTGAAAGCAGTGATGGATTATGTTGATCCATATGTCCTTTTCACCCTGTCACCCTCATGAAAAATGGTGTTCATTTGTATGGTTGCTGGTTGGGATTACCAATGTAATGTTTGGTGCTGGAGCAACACTAAAGTAAGTTCTCCCAATTGTAACTCAACTCATCACTTCAGTCTTATTGCTTCAACTTTCCAATTACAGAAAATGGAGCTGTTCTTCAAAGATCAAGGACTGATGAATAATCACATAAGAATGAGTTGTGATACTACCAGACAAAAACAGGGTTTTCATGCAATGTTATATTTATGTTAATAAAGAAAAATTTCCTTAGATTCATATTTATCTTGATTACATTTAATATAGCAAGTGAAATCCAGGTTCAAAAATTAAGCAAAGCTCTTTGACCTTTTAAAAAAAGTATTCTGTTCATAAATTAGATGTTACTTTATAAAAATATGAAGCACAGAATTTAGCAACAAACAGAATTATTTTATGTGCTGCCCTCTGAAATTAGATGTAAAGTTACTATATAAGAATATGATGAAATGTGATTTTTTTTCCTTTCATGCTTTCCTTGATGCATTATAAGACAAGTAAGCAGGTAATGTGCAGCCATATCAAAAACTTGTCAACCAAATGGAATATAAATACACAAGCAAAATTTCCTTCTTAACTCCTCTATGTCTCCTCTATAAAATAACATTTAAAAATTCAGTATCTTGGAATGATCCTTGACTCTTCTCATTCTCCTCAGCTATCTCCATTCCACAAGCAAAAGTCCCCAATTTCTCCTTATTCTACCTCTACAACATCACTATATCCCTTCTTCTCGGATATTCCACTTCTACTGATACAATTTGTATTCACATCAACTTCTTGTTATCTCTTGAATAGAGTACAGTGATTTCTTGTAAGTAGGCTTCTGCTTGCTAGTGCCTCCCTTCTCAAATCATCCCTTCACAGCTTTCACAATCATCCAATGCACAGTTTTAATGAGATCATTCTTGCTGGTTCTCTACTGTATATTATTTTATAAAGTAAAACTCTATAGCCTGACATTCATTATCCTCTCCAACATGACTCTAGACTATTATTCCAGCTTCATTTCATGGTACTCCACTTCATATGTTCTACAGGGCAATCAAATTACATTACCCAGTATTCCTCAATTTCACCCTGCCATATTGCACTTTTCCATCTATGTGCATTCCCCACCCGCTGCCCCACATGCTATACTTGTTAATAAACCTTGATTCCAAACACAAACAAAAAACACAGCTTAATGTCATTTGGCCCCAGTGAAAAGAACCAGGAGTGGAGTGGTGGGTACAGATGGTAAAGAGGTTTAATACAAGGAAAACTTTTCCAAAAATAGAAATAATTGACATCCATATACACAGTTATATAAATAGCTCATTTGAGACTCACAGGAACCATAGGAGATAAGTGTTGCATGTATCATTATCTCTACTGTATAGATGAGGAAAGTGAGTCTGTGAGAAGTTAAATGACTTGCCTGTCACACAGTAGTAACTCTATGAGGATGGAGTGGGACCCAGGCCTTCCTGACTTCAAGTCTAGCACATTACCCACTTCGGGATACAACTACTCGACAGTTAGAGCTAAACAAATGGAGACTGGTTTACTTTGGGGAAAAGTAGGTTCTTATTTACCTTCAGTCTTCAACCAAATTCCAATTGTTCACATTCTAGGAAAATGATAAAGGAGATTTTTTGTTGACATAGAGGCTAGACTGGTGTGCTCTTAGGTCCTTCTTAACTGAGATTCTGTGAAATTTGACTTCACATATTTCTTACTGAATTGTATTGTGATGGGATACAAGTCTGGAACCTGCCTATATCTTATCCAAAAAAAAGAATATGGGAGGGAAAGAGGGTAGAGAAGTAGTTTAAATTATAATGTTAGATACATAAGAAAATTAAGGAATTCAGAAAATGTGATAGAAAGGATTTCAGTGTGACTCAAAGAAAGAAAAAAAATGTTTCATTGCTGTAAGATAATATTATTGACTCACTAGACAGAACTAGCCAGGGATTTCAGGAAAAAAAACAAACCTGGTATAAGGGAAGGAAGGAAATAATCATTTATTAAGTGTCTACTCTGTGTCAGTCACTGTGCTAAATGCCTTACAAATTTTATCTCATTTATGCCTCAAAGCATAAATAGGTTTTATTAATATCTCCATCACAGAATTGAGGAAACTGAGGCAGAGAGAGGTTAAGGGACTTGCCTAGAAGTCACAAAGCTAGTAAGTATCTAGGCAAGGTTTAAAGTCAGACCTTTCTGACTTCAGGCTCAGTGTTCTGAGATTCCTATACCCTACCATACATACCCTATCAGCCTTGAAGTTTGGGGTGAGGGTAAAGTGGGGATTTCAATTAATGAGACATTTTCTAGTGTTATTCCTTTGTCAAAAAACAGATTCAGTGATCTATCCTTGGCTTCACTTTCTAATATCTTTGTTCTTCAAACAGTGAAGGGAGAGTGTGGGAGTGAAAAGATTGCCAAAATTGATGTAAAAAAGACCTGAGTTCAAATCATGCCTCAGACATAAAATAACTGATGGACTCTGAGAAGGTTAGTGAAACTCTCCTTCAGTTTCTTCATCTGTAAAATAGGAATATCAGTTGTACCTGCCTCACAGGATTTTTGTGAGGATCAAATGAGATAATTATTCAATTCACTTTTTGAACCCTAAAATTATATATAAATATTAGTTATTATATGAATAAATGTTACCCTAGGCCCAGTTTTAACCAATAAGGAAGAAACTGTTAGCATTCCTCAAGCCTTAGCTCTGGTACCACTTTGTTTAAGAGGACACTTATGGTCTCTCAGTTGTTAGTGGTTTCTCATTCTTCAAATCAGCTTGTTTTAGCTTATCTATAAGCATATTTTATCCAGTAATAGACTGTAATCTACTTGAGTACAGAAGCTATTTTCATTATTTGCCTTTATATTACAAATGGCTAATACAGTACCTTTCACATATTAGATGATTAATTGATTTTTAAATACAAATAGAAATGAGATAAAGCATTGGTGGAAATAAATACTCCATCTTAGAATGTGTGATCAAGAAAGAAAATCTGAACACAGCCTGAACTCAATAACTGACTTAGGGAGAGGAGATTCCCATGAATTCATAGAAAGAACAGGTAAATCCCATGTTCATAAATTTTTCCAGTAATGCTATTCAATAATGATAGAAAGCTCAAGTTTTAAATACAAATTAGTCCAATGTGGAAGAAGTGTGTGAGCTATTTAGAAACTGGAAACATCCACAGAATTTAAAAGATATTTCTAAAGCGTTGAAATAAAGACAGGGAACTGAGTATAAATAAAAAATTATATTGCCCAGCTCTATAATATTAGTGTCAGGAACACTAATACTCAGAAGGATTGGCAACAAATGCTAAGACCAATGAAAAAGTTTCTTATAACTACATTCAGACTAAGAGGAAGATGAAAGAAGAAACAAACACTGTTTAGCATGAATAGAGTCATGATAATAGATAATGGAGTGAAGGGAGAACTGTTTTCTTTTATATTTTCTCTCATGGAAACTGATCTTTGGATTGAGAAGGAAAGGACAAAATTGGTTAAAAGAATATTGAATTACAAAATATATAATATGATATTAAGGAAATAAATTATTTCCCTTAATGACTAGTCAAATAAACAAACAATTATTAATCACCCACTATGTGCCAGGCATTGTGCTTAATGTTGAGTATACAAAGAATGGCAAAAACAAATAAATAAAAACCAGTCATTGCTCTCAAGGAGCTCACATTCTGATGGGTAAAACATGTAGGCAACTATGTACAAACAAGCTATATCCAAAATAAACTGGAAATATTCAAAAGAAGAAAAGTTAAATAGAACTGGGAAAGGCTTCTTGAAGGAGGTAGTATTTCAGCTGAAACATGAAGAAAGCCAGAGAAGGCAGGGAATGTAGATGAGGATGGAGGTCCAAACAGACTATATTCCAGGGTATCAATAAATCAGTCCACCTTTATAAAGCATCTACTATATCTCAGGCCCTTTACCAGGGAGTGAAAAGACAGAGGGAAAGAAAAAAATCTGAAGCATTCTCTCCCCTGAAGGAGATTACATTCCATTGGCAAATACAGTATATTCACAGATATGTAAAAGCAAAATGATTTTTAAAATATTCCAATGTATCTGTGATTTCATTAATCAGGGTGACCTTTCCAATAATGTAGATAGCAAACTGCCCATGGCTGCCTATCCTGTTAGACTCTTGTCTGTAAATTTGTCAAAGGGGGTTCACTCTACTTGTTTCCTCACTTTTTCTGGTGACATGAGGTTGCAGTGGAGTACTACGACTGGTACATGTCATTTTTTGCCCTCACCACATGACCGTCTCATCTTCTTTTCTGATCCTATATTTTCCTGATGAAATATTTTATGTGTGGAGCGTTGTGTACAGTTCTGTGCACTAGTGATAGACTCTATAGTAGCACCCATAAGCCCAAGTCAAAGCATAGATGTGCATACAGCTGTGTATAGCTGTGAATTTCTACTCTTGACTACAAAGATAACTTGAATTATGTTGTCCTAATGATGTCAATTGTTGGAAGAATTCTGGTAGGAAGGCAGGTCCTAGGTGTTTGTGATAGAAGGTAGAATAACCATTTAATAAAGGTAGGAATGAGAAATCAGTGGATGAATAATCAGGGAATGATATGATGATGGTATTTTCTATAATCAGAGAAAGAGTGAGCTGATTCATGTAATTGATTATGAGTTCCCAGGTGATTATAGGGTATGTTTGTATATCTAACCACCCATCCCAGGAAATCTGATTTGAGCAGGGCTAAAACCAGATAATCTAGGCATTAGAAGACTCATGTCAGGTATATTTTAGGGATATTGAAAAACTATAGCTCATCTAAAGAATAATTATCAGGATGGTGAAGGAACATGAGACTGTATAATATTGGATTGGATATTATGATATTAAGGGAATTAAGAATGGTAAACATAAATAAGAGATAATTTGGGGTAGAGGAGAAAGAGCATGAAAAGCAGTTTTAAGTCCTGGAAAAGGTATTAGACATAAGAAGAGGTATTGCACGTATTCTATGTGGAAAGGGAAGCAGATGAGGAATCATTTTTTATGAATTAGACCTGTCTAAAAATGTAATAGTATTTCCTGGGAAGTAGTGTTTGCCCTCATTAGAGCTCTTCAAGTGACATCTAGATGGCCTCTTAACCAAAATACTATTGAGAGGATTTTTCTTCAAGTGAAGATTGTCCTAGATGCTGTTTGATCTTCCTTTCATATCTGAGAGGCTGTGAATTTGTTTATTTGAGTGACAGAATTAAAATAATGTTGGGGGGCGGCTAGGTGGTGCAGTGAGTAAGAGCGCTGGCCCTGGAGTCGGGAGGACCCGGGATTGGTTCCGACCTTAGATACTTAACACTCACACAAAATAACTGGCTGTGTAACCTTGGGCAAGTTACTTAACCCCAACTGCTTAAAAAAAAAAAGAAAGAATGTTGGATTTGGAATCAAAGGACCACAGTTCAAATCCCAGTTCTGTCACTTCTTGGAAACTAAGACCTTGGCCAAATTGATCAACCTCTCTGGGCCTCAGTTTCTTTAATCTGAAAATGATGGGGCTGAATTCAATGACTTATTAGGTTCTTTCCATCTCTAAGTTTATGAGAAGGAACAATGAATTTGTAGTAAAAAAAATATAATTAAGTTTTATTTACATAAATGCTACTTCCAAAAGCACACAAGTGCAACTTGTTGGGTATTGAACAAGACTCTTTTCACTTCCCATTGTCCTGTTTCCTTATTTAGAAAATGAAGCAGTTGAATTGTAGGCTATCCAAGGTCCCTTCCATTCCCAATTCCAGTGATTCTGTATCTTGTCTGTGGTCATTCCTCCCAAGTGTTAAAACAGATATTAAAATCCAACTCTACCTAGCAACAGATTCACTATGTTTTCAACTGAACATACATTCCTGCACTCCCACATTATAATTCAGTACAGTGGCTTATAAAGAGTAGGCAATTAATTAATATTAGTAAAAGCAAATATTCATAGGTAAAAAAAAAAACTGAATTTGGAGAACAATGCTTCAAATTCTGATGCTTTATTAACATTGTTACAGGTCACAGATTTCAGAGTTTGGGACCTTGGCAGTCATCTATTGCAAATTTATCCCCAAAAGAATATCCCCTACTATATACCTAACAAGTAGTCATTTAGCCTTTTCTTGGAAGAGCTTGAATGAGGAGATCCAACTACATTCTAATTGTTGAGGTTTTTTTTTCGTTATATTAAACAAAAATTTACTTTTTTGCAGCTTCCAACCATTTATTCCTTGTTTTCAGCTTTGGCAACTCATTTTTCTTCTCTAGTGCTTCAGTTTCCATATCTGAAAAAATTAGTAGCTTGGGTTAGATAGAGTCTAAGGTCTTTTCCAACTCTAAATCTATGCTCTTTCTTTGCTATGACATGGATTTATTTATAATGGAGTTCAAATCATTCCCCATTAAAATTCACTGAAACTTATCATATCATAGAATTCCAGATAATGGCCCTTGACCAGATTCCTACCTTTAATTCCAGAATGTTTTTATAATAATAGAGAAAATATCCCTTATTCATACTTTAAGGTTATATCTTATGTTAGATACAGTGATAAGTGCTACAGTCCCTAACACAGCTAACATTGAAAAATCATTCTGTGTTCAACAAAAATTTTGAATCTAGCCAGTTTTCATCTTATCTATTTCCTACTAACCTGTTACTAGTTCTTGTTGAAGGTTTGTTTCCATTTGCTCATTTCTGATCTTATATATGCCAATTTAGGTATATGTTGTTCCCATACTAGAAAGTAACTTCTTTGAAGATGTGAACAATTTTCACTTTTTGTTTGTTTTTTTTATTCCCAATATTTAGCATAGTGCCTTGCATGCAATAAGTGCATGATTAGTGCTTGTTGATTGAATGATTCATTGATTCTCATTATTAAATAGCTTGAGAGATGACTGTCTTAGATTTTATCCATTTCTTCCCTTTCCTGTCCCTCTACCAATTTCAAATGAATTAAAATGTGAAAAAAGAATTTATCATATAGGATCTGAAACATTATGGCTTTGGAGAAGAAGGAAAACACTATATTTAAACAAGGTGAGGGCATCTGCTTTGTATGGCTATGCAGTTAACTTAGCATTCATCAGCTTTCAGAAACCAATATCAATTCTTGACAATAGAACTATATCATTCTGGATAGATTAGCAAGGAGAAAATCAAATGTGTGCTGAATAAAGACATGCCAATTTAATTCGTACAAAATGGGGGAAAATAGCTTAATATTAAATTTAAGGTAACTTTCCAGATAATGGCTTTTTCTTATTCCCTACAGACCCTTATTTATTATGCACTTCCATATTTGTAAGAAGCCATCCAAACCCCAACAAACGTGTAAATCTTTAAGAAATTCTTTCGTTCTATAAGTTATATGTATATGAGGTGATCACCCACTATTTGACTCCTGATAACTATGCTATTTGAAATTTTGTAAGAGGAAAATAAGAAAGGAAATTGGAAATAACAAAATAAAGCTATTTATTAAAATAATGTATTAATAAAACACAAATACCCCAACCCTAATAGTTCTAGCACCTTTTTTCTTGTATATATTTTCTTGACATGTGTATTTTCATGTTTTCCTCATCCATAAAGCCAGCAAGAAATCATCCAGGTATAACCAATTAAAGGGATAGAAGAAGAGCATACTCAATTTAAGTTTTAATTCTTTTCAAGCACCATCTCTGAAAGCAATGATTCAAATGTGGCAGGAGATTTGTCTTAATTGAAATACTCAGAAAAACCCTGAAGAAAAAGGAAAAAAAAATATTTGACTGCGGCATTCTTGATTTTTGTATATCTCCCCTGATGCCCATTAATTGAGGAATGGCTGAAGAAGTTGAAGAGGGTGATTGTAATGAAATATTATTGTGCTATTAGAAAGATGATGAATGGTTTCAAGAAAAATAAAAACAACAACCTGGGAAAATGTACATAAATTGATGCAAAGTGAAGTGTGCAGAGCCAGAAGAACATTGTACATAGTAATAGCAATATTATATTATAATCAACTGTAAATGACTTAGCTATTCTTGGCAATGTAATGATGCAAAACAATTCCAAAGGATTTATGATGAACAATGTTATCTACCTCCAAAGAAAGAACTGATGGGATGAAATAAAGATTGAAATATAATTTTAAAAATTTCGTAATTATTCCTGGGTTTTAAGGGTGTGAGGTTTGTCTATGTTGTCTTTTGCAACATAGCTAAAATGGGAATGTTCTGCATGACCACATGTAGAATCTATATCAAATTCCTTTCTTTTTCAATCAATTAATAAGGATTTATTAAGCATCTATTATATGATAGACACTGTGCAAATCATTGCAACCAGACATGAATGTATTTTGATGCTTGGGAAGAATGAACATTAATGAGAAATGGAGGGGGATATAAGATGGTAGAATAGAGAAAGTTGGGTTCTTTCAACATTTCCCTTTAAACAACTTTGAAATAGCACCTCAAATCAAATTTTGGAGTGTCAGAGTTAACAAAAGGTCAATGAAATATTTTTTAGAACATAGGGAAACATACAAGATAAGAAAGAGAGATCTGTGGCAAGGGGGGGGGGGGGGCTGGCCCAGAGCCCACATGGAAGAAAACACCAGTGGTGATACTAGGCAGTGGTGACAGAATCAGCAGCTGCTTTTAGAATTCTCAAGTCAGAAATGGTAAGGAACCTAGCAAATGGTCAGAAAAAAATATACTTCAGGAGACCCCTGTGCTAGTACCGGATGCAGAACTAGAAACTATTTTGCTACTGCATTGCCTATAACCAATCCTGGTTATAGTTCAAGGGTAGAGAAGGGCACTTTCTCACAAGAAGAAGTGGAACCCTTAAGTTGCAGTATCATTTCTGGCCTGAAGCAACAGGAGACCTGAGGAACAATATCATTCCCTGTGTCTTGGGAGGAAGGCTTATTAGAAGTATTAATTGCAATTCCAAATGATTGGGGAATGTTTTTGGGTAAGGATAAGAATGCAGACCAAGAGATCAGTGACCAAATCTCTCTCCAAATAAAACCACCTTTGAAGCACCAAAAATCTCCCCAAACCACCAGAACTACCTATGAAATCATCAGTGCAGAAAAGTTAGAAGATTAAGATAGAGCCCTTATGACAGAGCCCAACATTAAATAAAGTTCCAAATCAAAAAATAAAATGGGAAAATGATAAAAAAAAAGAACCTGACCATAAAGATTTGCTATGGTGACAGGGAAGATCAAGACACAGTCACAGAAAGGAAAAAAAATAAGTCAAAACGTCTATAAGCAAACCCTCAAAGAGAAAATGTGAAGTGAACACTAATCCAACAAGAATTCCAGGAAGAGTTCAATGTGACTTTCAAAATGAAATAATAGTGGTAGAGGAAAAAAATAGGAAAATAAATGAAAGCAAAAGAAGAAAGTTATGAAAAGGGAATTAACAACTTGGTAAAAGAGGCACAAAAATACTGGAAAAAACAACACCTTAGAAAGAAGAATTGGCCAAATGTAAAAAGAGATAAAAAAACTAACTGAAAAAAATTTTCTTAAAAATTAGACTTGAACAAATGGAAGCGAATAATTCTGTGAGGCATTATTCCAAGAAATAATAAAAAAGTTAAAGGAATTAAATATAGAAGAAGGTCATAGAAGCAGGAAAATTCTGTGCGCTCCCCCTGCAACTACCTCAAATACCTATAAAAAATTACTCTAAACAAATTTTAGAGCTGCAGAACCCACAAAGTGACAGAGAAAAAAGAGAAAAAAAACTCCCACTAAAGGCAGCCTGGAAGGTGGACAGAAAGGGTTCATTGCAATGAGCTGGGAGCAGAGCCAAGCCCTGCTTGAGCTCATAGGTTTAGCCCAAGGGTGGCCCCTGATCAGTGGCTGCAGACTTCGGGAGAGTGGATCACCAGCAGTTTCCAGAAATATCAACCCATAAATGCCAAAGACAAAGTAAAAAATCAGTGAAGATCGTTGTTAGAACTGGGTGAGAGGGGATGGGGTGTGGTTCAGCCTCAGCCCCAAGAGCAAGAAGCTGTAGAGGCACCACTGCTGTGCAGCTGCATCCACGTGGCTGCTTCAGAGCTGCTGGCCTGAGCATAGGTGGACCGGGAGACTGTTCAGGGGGTTAATTGCTATTGCCTGGACCTGCCTGGATCTGGATCACTGTCTTTGGGGAAGGTCCTGTTGTGTGTGACCAGTAAGCCAGACCTTGTTTCTGGGGCTACAGAGTGGGCACCCAACTAATAGCCCAAGCAGGTGTGAAAACCCCAGCAATTTGGGACAAAGCTCTCCTCCCTGGAAGCAGAGGTCCACTGTGGCAAACAGCTCAAAAGTCAAGTAATTGACTGGCAACATGAGCAAGCAAAGGAAGAAAAGCAAGCATAGCAATCCAACTTTAGATTCCTTTTTTGGGGACAAAAAGGATCAAATCATGGAATGGAAGGAAGACAATGAAGGCAGAACTCCTCCACCAAAAGCTTCCAAGAACAATATGAACTGATTACAGGCAGAGGAGCTCAAGAAGGATTTTGAAAATCAAGTAAGAGAAGTGGAGGAAAAATTGGGAAGAGAAATGAGAATTATGTAAGAAAATCATGAAAAGAGTGTCTACAAACTGACTGAAGAAAAGAACACCTAAAATTGATTAACTAAAATGTCAAAAGAGGCTTAAAAAAACAATGAGCAGAAGAATTCCTCAAAAAGCCAAATTTTCCTGATGGAAAAAGAATTTCAAAAGCCCACTGAAGATAATAATTCCTTCAGAATTAAACTGGTGCAAATGGAAGCTATTGATTTCATGAGAAATCAAGATACTATTAAACAGATCCAAACAAATGAAAAAATAGAAGGCAATGTGAAATATGTCATTGGAAAAACCACTAAAATGGAAAATTGATCCAGTAGAGATAATTTAAAAATTATTGGACTACCTGAGAGCCATGATCAAGAAAAGAACCTAGAAATCATCCTTCAAGAAATTCTCAAGGAAAATTGCCCTGATGTTACAGAACCAGAGGACAAAATAGAGGTTGAAAGAATTCACCAATCACCTCTTGAAATAGATCCCCAAAAGAAAACTCCTAGGAATATTATAGCCAGGTTCCAGAGTTCCCAGATCAAGGAGAAAATATTACAAGCAGCCAAGAAGAAGCAATTTGAATATTGTGGAAACATAGTCAGGATAACCCATGATCTAGCAGCTTTTACACTGAGGTATTGAAGGCTTTGGAATATGATATTCTGGAGATCAAAGGAACTAAGATTAAACCAAGAATCACCTACCCAGCAAAACTGAGTATCATGTTTCAAGGGGAAATATGGTCATTCAATGAAATAGAGGACTTTCAAGCATTCTTGATGAAAAAATCAGAGTTGAATAGAAAATTTGACATCAAATACAAGAAACAAGAGAAACATGAGAAGGTAAACAGGGAAAAGAAATCATAAGGAACTTATCAAAGTTGAGCTATTTACATGCCTACATGGAAAAATGATCATTGTAACTTAGGAAACTTTTCTCAGTATGAGGATAGTTGAAGGGAATATATATATGTATATGTATATATATATATACACATACATAGACACATACATATATATGTCTATATAACAGGGTTATGTGCATATGAATACATATGTGAGTGTGTGTATATATGTATACATGTATATGTAGAGGGCATGGGATCAATTGAATAGGAAGGTATGATATTTAAAAGGTGAAATTGAGAGATGAGAGGAATATAATGAGAGGAGATGGGGAGAGACAGAATGAGGTAAATTATCTCATATAGAAGAGACAAGGGAAAAGTGAAACAATGGAAGGGAAGAGAAGGAATATAAAGAGGAATGGGTCAATCTTACTCTCATTGAATTTGGCTTAGGGAGGGAATGATATACACACACAATTGGGTATGTTGCCCTACAGGAGCATAGGGGGAAAGGGGATGAGAGGGGGATGATGGAAGAAAGGGCAGGTTGGGGGAGAGGGTAGTTACAAGCATACACTTTTGAAAAATGACAGGTTCAAAGTAGAGAATAGAATAAGTAGGGGGCAGGATAGGATGGAGGGAAATATAGTCAGTCTTTCCTAATATATCCACTATGAAAATGTTTTGCGTAGCTATACATGTACAACCTATATTGAATTACTTATCTTCCCAGTAAGGGTAGGTGACAGGAAGGGAAAGAATCTGGAACTCAAAGTTTCAAAATAAAATGTGTAAAATATTATCATTATCATCATTATTATTATTTTACATGCAACTGGGAAATATGATATATAGATAATTGGGTATGAAGATCCATCTTGCCCTACTGGAAAGTCTGAGGAGGGAAAGGGGAGGATATAGGCAAGTGCGAATTGGGGGAGGGAGTATACAGTCAAATTTCTGTTTTGGGATGGTGAGTAGGGGAAAGATGGCGAGAAAATTTTTAACTCAAAATCTTGTGGAAATGAATGTTGTAAACTAAAAATAAACAAAATAATTGAAAAAGAAGAAAATGTGAAATATCTCATTGAAAAAGCAACTGAACTGGAAAGCAGATCAAAGGGACATAATTTAAGAATTATTGAATTACCTGAGAGGTATGATGAAAGAAAGAGGCTAGACATCATCTTTCAAGAAATTATTGATTATAACTGCTCCAATATCCTAGAAGCAGAGGATAAAATAGAAGGTGAAAGCATCCAGTGTTCACCACTTAAAAGAGATCCCAAAAATGAAAACTCATGGTAATAATAAAGCAAAATTCCGGAGCTCCCAAGTCAAGGAAAAAAAATATTTCAAAAAGCCAGAAAGCAACTATTTAAATTCTATAGGGCCACAGTAAAAATTACAAAGATCTAGCAGCTATCCCATTAAAGGAGTGAGGGGACGTGGAATATAATATTCCAGAAGATAAAAGACCTGGGATTACAACCATGAATGAATTACCCAGCAAAACTGAGCATAATCACTGTTAAGTGTGTGTGTGTGTGTGTAAATAAAAATGAATGAATGAATGAATGAATAAACAAATGAATAAATAAATAATGAGCATAATTTTTCAGGGGAAAAAAAAGTTACTAAATGAAACAGGATTTCCAGGCATTGTTGACAAAAAGACCAGCACTGAATAGGAAATGTAACCTTCAAATACAAGATTCAGGAAAACAAACAAACATAAAGAGGGTAAAACAACAACAACAAAAAAGGCAAACATAAAAGGGAAATCATAAGTGACTCAATAAGATTAAACAATACATTTTACCTTTCTATATGGGAAGATGATACATGTATCTTCTAAGAACTTTATCATTATTTTTTTTTTCTGGAAGAGAGAGTGAAACTGATGACTTTGTGCAAATTTGCCAATTAATGCATAAGTCAAGTTGTAATACATGACACCATCATTTATCCTCTTCAAAAACTAAGTATCAACAACAAAAACAATAACAATCATTATTAGACCAGTTAGAAGGATTCAATACAGAAAGAGGGCATGAGAATAAGTCGATTATGTCGGGATGATGCAAACAAAATGAATAGGTGGAAAAAAGATGTACTCAGAGAAGGGGGAAGGGAGAGGAAGAGCCAGGGAAATATCTCACACAAAAGAAGTGCACAAAGAAGATTTTTTTTTACAGTGGAGTAGAAAATGGTAGGGGATGAGGTAAATCCTTGAACCTCACCCACATCTAAATTGGTTCAAAAAGGGAATACATAAAAACAGGTATTCTCTCTCTCTCTCTCTCTCTCTCTCTCTCTCTCTCTCTCTCTCTCTCTCTCTCTCTCTCTCTCGCCCAATTACAATTGGTAATAAATATCTAACTTAAACAAAAAGGAAGGAGAGGAAGGAAAAAAAGAAAAAAGGAGCAGTTGGTAAAAATTTTAAAGAGAGAAAAAAATATGTCAATGGTTAGAAGTAAAACGGTTGCTAGAGGAGGGTCAGGAGACAGAGACAGAGAAGCATATACAGAAGAAAATAGAATGGAGATAAAAACACAATTAATAAGCATAACTGTGAATGTGGATGGGATAAACTTAGTTATAAACAGAAGTGAATAGCAAAGTGAATAGCAAATTGAATAAGAAGCCAGAATTCAACAATACTTTGTTTATAAGAAACACACTTGAAACAAAGAGGCACACACAGAGTTAAAAGAAGGAACTGAAGAAGGATCAATTGTGCTTTACCTGAAGTAAAAACAAGTCAGGACAGCAATCATGATCCCAGACAAAGCAAAAACAAAAATAGGTCTAAATAAAAGAGATACACAGGGAAACTAAATCTTGCTTAAAGGAACCATCTTAAAGGACCCATTCATTGATATCACAATGAAGTGATATCAATACGAAACATGGGTACATCAAATGACATAGCATCAAAATTCTTAAAGAAAATGTTAAATGAATTACAACAGGATATGGTAAAACTATATGAGTGAGGGGAACCTCAGTTCTCCCATCTCCCTCTAGATAAATCTAACCACAAAATAAATAAGAAGGGAGTTGAGAAGATAAAAAGAATCTTAGAAAAGTTAGGTATGAAAATCCTCTGGAGAAAATGAATGGGAATAAAAAGAAGTATACCTTCATATCAAATGTACATGAAATCTCACAAAAACTTACACTAAAAAAGTGTAGTGTAAACACAGATTAATAGCCAATTGGAAACTAAATAATCACATCCTAGAGAATGAATGGGTCAAGGAACAATTCATAGAAACAATCAATAATTTCATTAAAAAGAATGACAACAATGAGATGGCATTCCATAATTTTGTGGGATGCAGCCAAAGATGACTTAGGGAAAATGTATATCTCTAAATGTTCACAACAATAAAAGAGAGAAAGAGCAGATCAATGAATTGGGCATGCAACTAAAAAAGCTTTAAAGACAACAAATTAAAAACTACCAATTAAAAGTAATATTTTTGACATCTACATCATTTCCAAGTGGGAAGTGGGATAGGCCTAGCCTTTTCTATACAAAATGTTTTTCTTGGCCAGAGGGGACTCCCTCAGTGAAAGACTACAATTTTACCACTAGGACCACCCCAGACACACTTCCTTCATTTCCATTGGGTTTTAGGCAGGTGAAATAGTGGGTCAAACAAAGACACTGAAGTAGTTTGTGTGGTGGATCAGGCTCAAGTCTCTTCATCCTTTTCATATGCTTTTGAGCTATTCTGCCAGGACCCTTTCTGAAGAGTAGAATTCTTCCTTTGCATATGAAATACTTTTCTTTTACTTCTTGAGGTCTCTGTTTTTGTCCTGCCAGAACTTTACCTTTGCTGGAATCCAATTGAAGTTCATCTTTCTGTCATTGTGTAGGTCCAATTGCTAGGGAACACAATGGTAGTATGCTAGAACTAGAGTCAAGAAGACCTGGGTTCAAATCCTCTTCAGATACTTTCCAGCTATGTGACTCTGGGCAAGCTACTTAAATTTTCTTAGCCTCAGTTTCTTTATCCCTAAAAGGCCAATGAAATATTCACAGCACCAACCATGACTATAAATATTTCCATACAGTACGCGATCACAAAATCTAGCAAACTCTCCATACAAAGGACAGAACCAAAACATTTGTTCAGACAGCAGAAAACCAAATCCCCAAACCAGTAAGCCAATTCCATCACAGTGGCAAAAACAATTAAGCCTTAACAACACAGAGAGCCACAGCATCCTTTAGCCTTACCACAAACCAACACAAGATCAATATTTACTCACAAAATTATCTATCTCCTTTCCTGAGCATCCTCTCTCTCCCACCATCTCTCTGACAACAAGTTTCCTTTGGGCTCTGCTCTACCCTTCAGCAAAATCCTCCCACCATAGGCTCCATGTGACTATATTCAGTCTATTAGGGGGCAGAGTTTATTTTCAAAGCAGGGAAGGTCTTCAAATTCCCCTAGCTGTATTAAGGGGCAGGGTAGATCTCCAAATTCCCATTACCATTACGGTATCTCAAAGAGACATTGTAAGGATCAAATGAGATAAAACATGGAACGTGCTTTGCAAAACTTAAAATTCTATACAAATACTAGCAAACTTTTCTGTCATTATTGGTTTCATACAAGATAAAAATCTAATCTGAAACAGAAACCTAAATAATTTGCCATGAGCTTTTAAAATTAGTTCTAAATTAGTACTTCCTTATTCTGGTAGCATGTGTACCATAAAAAGAACTAAGCTTGGAGTTCATAAAGTCCTGGCATCAACTCTTGCTTATGACACTAGTTTTCAAACCTGGGCAGTTCAATTAATATTTCCACATTTCATGTTCTTCATCTATAAAATTTTTGACTTTTTTTGGAGGGGGAAAGGCAGGGCAATTGGGGTTATGTTACTTGCCCAAGGTCACACAGCTAGTAAGTGGTAAGTGTCTGAGGTCAGATTTGAACTCAGGTCTTGCTGCCTCCAGAGCTGGTGCTCTATTCATTGTGCCCCCTAGCCACCCTTTCATCTGTAAAATTTATTTATTTATTTATTTATTTTTAAAGCAATTGGGGTTAAGTAACTTGCTCAAGCTTACGTGGCCAGGTGTTTCTGGGTGTGTGCTAAGTGTCTGAGCCCAGATTTGATCCCAGGTCATCCCGACTCTGGGGCCGGTACTCTTACTTGCTGTGCTACCTGGCTGCCCCTCATCTGTAAAATTTAAATAATAATAAATATAATATTTGTCATGAGAAACAAATAAAAATATGCAGATTGCTTTTCAAACCTAAAAGTGTTAATAAATGAAATGTATCATTACAGGTCTATTTTCTCTTTAAAAATTGTTTTTTCTATTTCACAAAAGGGTTAAAACTGTATAGCAAACAAGGACATCCCTAACAATCAGAGGTACAAAGACAAAGTTTGCACTATAGCAATCTGTTGCGATTCCATTTTATTAAGAGTTTGGCAGGTGAGAGCCATTCATCCCCCAAAGAGACATCTTTATTACAACATGACAGTCATCTTCCTATGAAATTTCCCAGAGCTGAGTATTTTCAAAAGCAATTTGTAAAAAAATAAAATCTCTTTTTTTCCAGAACAAGAATGTTTTCCACTGAAGACCTATCAGGTAAAAATGCTTGCATAATGGCAGCATGGGTTGAAAAAAGCAATCTAAAATTGCATAGACATAATCTATAGTATTCTGAGAGAAGTAATGAAGTTAATATATAGTGTTTGGGAAAATATGTCAGGGCTAGTTATACATGTTTTTCCCTTACTACGTTAATGTTATGTGCCACAATTTCCAAATCTATAAAAATGTGATCATAATGGCTTACCTAAGAACTTTTTAGTTGAAAATAAAACCAGATTATATAGGCTCAAATAACTCTAATGGAATACAATGCTATAGAAATATAAGATATTCCTATTGTCATCATCATAACAACATTACAGGAAACCTATGAATATCCCTTTTATAATGTTTATTGATTTCTATTTTCTTCAGACCCAGATCTCACTTCAGAAATAAGAATAGAAACATGCATTGTATACAGTCTTGCTGGTCAAGAGATAAACTTAAGTGCAGTCAGAAGAAACATTCAAAAAGAATTTAAATTGGTCTCTGGGGATAGCAAGAGTCAAAAGCAACAGGCATGTAAGATCAGCAACAACATCTAAAAACCCCCTAAGTCTGAAAGGGAAAGTATTTGATCCACTGATTAGGAAGAAGAAAAGTATGATTGATATTCTGAATTGGAATCCTTGAAATTCTGGAAATATCTTCTCTTTTATCCTCATATTTAAGGACAAATTGAAAAGACCTATGATTTTGTCAGAGTATTTTCAATGGTATATGAAGTTCAATTAATTTACAATTTAGTTTCCAAATATCTGACACACAAAGAGGAGAAAGATTTCTCAGGAGTTACACAGTTAGTTTCAGAGGTAGGCTTGGAGCCTATGTCTTCCTGACACTGTCTCTCTATCCACTAAGTCAGTTTGCCATTTTCTTTTTTGGACCTTTCCCATTCTGGAGCATATTCATCACTAATACAAGATTACCCCAGGACACACACATGGCTGGAGTTACAGAATAAATCATGGGATCACAGAAATAACTAGAGATCAACATTAATGCAGCTATAAGCTATTCCCCAAGGTACTGGAGTTCATTTCAGGTTACTAAGTATGCCTCTAAAATAACTTTCAAAGTTGCCTAGCAGCCAAGGATTGCATTTATTAAAAAATAATATGGTTTCACCTGATCAATTTGGAGGTCACTATATCATGTCTACTATAAATGATTCTTTAGAAAATCTACATTGAATTCTTGGATAAAGAACTTATTAGAACTTTTTAGAATTATAAATTACAAAGAAATATCATAGCCAGTAAAGCATATTATATAGAAAGAATTCTATTACCTATGTTCATGGCTTCTTCAGGTCAGAGACAGTCATAGGAAAAAAAAAACCTAAGAATAAGAGCTTCTCACCTCTGTTTACCTGTCTTCAGAGCATACTTTTTTCTCACAGGCCAAGACTCAAACATTTAGGGCATCTGCAATGTTTGCCTTCAAGTTTGTGGAACAGTTGTCATGACAACCACATTTCTATGCATCATTGCTAGTATAGTACCAGGGCTGAGAAAATTGTCTCTTATTGGAGACAGAAAAGGACAGGAAAGTTTCCTTATTCTTTCCCTAAAATAAAAGAAAAACAAAGAAAAAAGGGACAGGCACTTTTTAAAAACTAGTTACATTTGGTAATTATCAAAGCTATAGTCTTTTCTTGGGTATGGAGTTGATTTTTCATTTTACTAAACACTGGACTGTACAGTTTGAAGTAAAAAGATTTTTTTTAATGCCATTTACTTTTAAGAGGGAGAAGATATACTAATGTATAAATGTAGCAGTGAGAAAACTCTTCCCTCCACTGTATTCCTCTTTCCATAGGGTCCTGTCCCACCTAAGGCTTTCAGTTGCCTGGAATTGAAGGAATCTCATGTTTAGTAGTGTGTTTCATTGGCATCAGTAAAACTCTTATGAAGTTCATGCAGGCAGGTTCCACTGATTCCTCTATTCCACAATTTCTTTGGGAGAACATTGAACATATGAAGACATGGTATGCCATTAAACAAACAACAACACAAAAACTTAACTTCCTTCAGAGATCAAGAAAACAAACCCAGTGGCAAAAAGCAAATCTAAATTTATATGAAAAGCTAATGCAATGACTCCCATCCCGCAGTGCAAAGTCTAGCCTAGAGATTATCAAATATTGAGATGGAATTGAAGTAAGTCTAAAAGGAAGAAGAAAATGTAACTGGATTATCTACAAAGTTTCCCCCAAAAGTCCATCTGGCATTTTTCTTCATGGGTTGTTGAAGATACTGCTCCAGTTTGGCTTTTCTCAGGAAGAGAAAACAAGATAAGGTTGGCCAAGTACATGGAAATGACAACATATTTCATAGAGAAGGCTTTGTCCTAGGAATCCAGATACCTGAGTTCTAATATACAAAAATGTCATCCAGAAGAAAGCAGATGACAATCCTTTTTGCACTTTACTCTAGTATTACTATATTGGGATTACTGTAGTGAGTTGATGATCGATCCAGAGAATGCCCATATTTGTTTATACTGGAGAAGACAACAAGAAGAATATCTCTTTTTAGTCCACAAGGTAGAGACATAGAAAGATCTTTTATTAATATGGTCCTTTAATCTCATTTAACTTGTAGGAAGTAATATGTGCTTTAGGGAAACACAAGAAGCTTTCCCAATAAATACAGATAGAGAATAAGAATGATGAATATCCCTGCTGCTATTTGAAGTAATTCTAGAAAGGAAAAAAAAAAAATATATATATATATATGTGTGGGGGGGGGGTTTGTGTGTGTGTGTATATATATAGCAATAAGGCAAGATGAAGAGATTAAAGGCATAAAGCTAGACAGAGAGGAAATCAAATCATACCAATTGGCTGAAGACATACTTTTACTGGACAAACTCCTTGAGAAGCATCAATGAAACTAATTGAAATAGTTAATAGCTTCAGTAAAGAAGCAAGGCACATAATAAACAATACAAAAACAATATTTTTATATGGCAATAACAAAATCTAGGAGGGAATAATAGAAAGGGAAGTACCGTTTTAACAATTAAAAATGTACAAAATAAGTGGGAGTTGATATAACAAAGCATATTCATATGTATACATATATATATGTGTGTGTGTGTGTGTGTATAAATACAATTATAAAACACCCTGTAATCAAATAGAGGTTAACTTAAATATTTGGAGAGATATTGTGCTGACTTTGCCATATATATATATATATATATATATATATATATATATATATATATACACACACACACATATATATATAAATTGCACCTGTCTAAATGTGTAGATTTAATTCTATACAAATAAAAAATTCTTGACAAAGCTTGACAAAATAACAAAATTCATTTATAAGAAGAGATCTAGAATATTAAAGGGAATGATAAAGAAATAAGATTGAAAAGAGAAATAAGCCCTTATATACTTCAAGTGATATTACGAAGTGATAATCATCAATATTATTTGGCACTCATCATACACAAAAGTAGATCAGTAAAACAAACTAAAGAAAAATAATAAATAACTGAAATGTAATAACCCAGAGTTCTATGAACCCTGAAAGATAAATTACACAAAGGAAACCTTTCTATTGGCCAAGAATTTCTGCAAAATTGGAAAACAGACTAGAATGTTAGGTTTAGAATGACATCTTACACCATAAAACCTAGCATCTTCAAAATCGGAGATATGACCTCAATAAGAAAAAAAGAGTAATACATATCTATAACTCTATCAGTGTATCTGTCTGTCTGTCTGCCTGTCTGTCTAATCAGGTACCTTTCCTAACTATGGCTGGAGGGTGAACTCTTGAACAAGGGAAAGAAGTGATCATTTAAAAAAAATTAAAGGATGATTTGATTACCTGAAATTGAAAAGCTTTCCACAAACAAAATTAATTTATGTAGTAGAAAAAAGAAAGTAGTCAAATGGGGGGGGGGGGAATCTTATACATGAAATCTCTCTGATAAAGGCTTCATAAACTTCATTCCTCAGAGACAAAAAGTAATGAGATTAAAACAAAGAGCTCTCAAATGAAGCATTATAAGGTACTACCAACTAACTATATGAAAGAATTTTCATTATTAATAATGATAACAAAAAAAAAACCTCTGAGACTTAAACCTCAGATCCAGCAAATTGGTAAATGGAAATAGGTAATATCTGGATTGTAGAAAGACAGGAAGCCTAATGCATTGTTTTGAATTGGTCTAAAAACTGTGGAAAGTTAATTGGAATTATTGAAAGAAAGTGAATAAAATGGCTATATTATTTGATTTATTGTTTCCACTGCCGGATATATTCTCCAAGAAATTCAATGATTAAAAAAATCAAATATTTATGAACATATTCAAAGAAACATTTAAAAAAATAGAAATTAAGACTTGCAAACAAAATGAAAGAACATTGATTGTATAATGACTAAACAAAGTGTAGAATATGAATGTAGGAAATTTCACTGTGTAACTATGAATATGATGAATTTAGAGATGCATGTGGAAACATTAACTGATACAAAGTAAAATGAGCAGAGTCAAGAAAAAAACAAAATAACTATAATAATGTCAATTGAAACAAAACAAAAAATGAAAGTGAATTGTTGTGAAATTATAATTATCAACTTCAACCTAAAGAAGGGATATGAGAATGAATTTTTTTTTGCCAAAGTGGGTTTATTGATTAATTAATATATTTTTCAGACTTTCCAATGTCTTGGTTGTTTTTGTTGTGCTTATTTTTCCTTATTTTTAATTTCTTTTTTATATGGAAAAAAGAGGAATACATTGAGAAATGCCAATTATATAAATTTAAAATATATCATTAAAATGATGTTAAAATAGTTGCCTTCGGGGTGGCTAGGTGGCACAGTGAGTAAAGCGCTGGCCCTGGAGTCGGGAGGACCCGAGTTCGGTTCCGGCCTGAGACACAACACCCACACAAAAATACTAGCCGTGTAACCTCGGGCAAGTTACTTAGCCCCAATTGCCCTCCAAAAGGCAAAGAAAAAAAAAATAGTTGCCTTCAAGTATCTGAAAGTATATACTATGGAACGGAGATTAAATTTATTCTGTTCCACCTGACAACATAGAGAATTACAAAAATATGAATTTCTGTTCAATCTAAGGAAACACTTTCCAGAAACTACAGTTGTTCAAAACTGATGTTGACTGCTTTGAAAGGGAGTGTGAACTTTATCGCTGAAAATCTCTAAGGTGTTAAAAACAGGTTCCTGATTCAGCTACAGGCCCCTTTGGTATAAGTCTAAGAATCTAAGATTCTATGGTGTCCTTTACACTGAGAAAATAAATATGGATAGGGATTAGTTCCTTTAACAGTGTACCAGTTCAGTAGTTGTGAGTCCAAGGTTATCCACTGAGATCCATAATCAAATGAAGGCTGTAGATAGTCTAGAAACTATGTATATCTTAATAACTTTCCCTTTTTTGGGTGTGTCTCTCCTAGAGGCAAAAAAACAAGTGGTTGCCTAGGACTGAGAACCATTTCGTATTTTTAACTGGTTTAAATTTGGCAGCGTTGTCAAACAATTCATCCTATGGCCAACCTTCTGGTGATGAGGCTTTCCATACTTGACTAGAGTGATTGTTAGATAGGAAATATATTATTGAGTCTGTATTCTTGATTTTATTTTTCCTAAATGTATACTTACTTTGTATTTACGAAATAACTATCTAATCCAAAATTCTAATGTAAATAAAAACCCTCAAGTATTAAATGTAAGACAGTTTTAATTATGTACAATCTTCAGCGTCATAATTGAAGGGATTTTTTAGACATTTTTTGTCAAAGTTGTAGTTTTAAGTAGACAATTTGAGGTGGCATTTTTTAATATCTCTGAAATGTTATAAAATTGAAATGTCAATGTACGTAAATGGCTTGCCAATGAAAATAAGACAGGGAATCTTGGCTGATGGGTATAATATTGTTTTTACATTATTAAAAACTTAGTTGTTCCAGTCTGTGAAGCATTAAACACAACAGAAATTCTATTTCAACTTCTAGGAATTGGTTATATTCCTGGGTATGAGATTTCTTTTTGACAAGAAGCATTTACATTTTCATATGTATAAATAAGTAATCAATGTATTGGGCTATCAGGCGAAACAGTGAATTTTTCTATTATAAGACTTTAATGGAATGTGGCTTTCACTTTAAAATAATAAATCTTTATGTATGTCTTCTGCTCTGAATTAAAGTTTGGTATTAAGGAAATATTAGATATTTTTCTAGTATCATGATTGAAATACAATTGTAAGAAATCATTATAACAACAGATTCTCAATACCAAAATTGTAATTTCAAACTGTAAATTCATCTCTGTCTTTATGTCTCTATTGTTGTCGCTATTTCCATCTCATCAAATTTGACTGTTTAAAGAAAGATAGCAAAGCCCAAGTCATAGAACAGAACTAGACTTATGGACTCTCTTCCAATTTTGCTGCTGACTATGTAACCTTGGGAAAGTTGCTTAACTTTCTGTGTCCAGGTTTCCTGGGTATTGAAAGGGAATAGCAAATGTATCTCTCAAGGGTGTTGTGAAAATTAATTCATATTTGGAAATCATTTTGCAGATCTTCACACAGAGTGCAAATTACTATTTAAACTATTATACTCAAGTCAACATACAGCTCAAATAATTTGCTTTTGATTCGCATATCTATCATCTCAAAAGCTGAGGACTGTTTAAGTTGTGCTGACCCATGCAAGGGGAAAGTCACCTTGTCATTTATACCATCAGAGCAGAAAGCCACCAAGAGCTGTGGGAAAATGCAACAAGGGCAGTAATAATGATGATAATAAAAACGTGTTCAAATGGTTTTGTAGGTTTTTTTAATGCTGTATACTCCAAAGTTTCTCATGAATATATCAATCAATACAAAGTGCTTTGATTAAAAAAAAACTATAGAAAATCCTTTTAAATAACCTTCTAATTATTGACTTAAAGTGAAGGATAAAATAGGGACACAAATGCTCTGTGCAATGTATGATGTCCTGTGAAGAATCTAAATGTAATAGAGATTCCCTAAATACGGTAAAGCCAGTCAATCAATATGTATTTACTAAATGCTTATTATGTTCCTTGAGTTGGCATATAAGTTCACGTATTTGTGAATACCATTACAGATTGATAATGCATTAATCCTAGAATTGAATAGGATGAAGAAATAAAGCTAAATTACATTTGGAAAAAAATATGCAACATTAATAACAATGAAAACACTGAGGTCCATTAAAAGGGGAGACTTGTTCAAAGTCACATCAATTATTTCTCAATGGATATATTAAATTGGATGACACATGGACATTTCAAATTTAACATGTACAAAACAGATATTATTATTCTGGCTCTCTACTACCTCCACTATATATATATCCATCCTCTCTACCAAAAGTACCCATTTCAATTGAAGACAATACTATTCTTTCAGCTACCCCGGTTTTGAAGGTAAGAATTTCACTTAATTATTCTTTCTTAGTATATATCCAAATAATACACACATGACAGCTCTTGCATGTGTCCGTTTTTCTACACTTACATGGCCAGAACTCTAGCTTAAATCCATATCACCACTCAACTGGATTGATTGATCATCCCACCTCAAGTCTCTGATCTGTCTAATCCATCCTTTCTTAAAGCACAAGTCTGACCATATTAGCCCTCTAGAAAGAAATGAAAATGAAATTCAAATGGTTCCCTATAATTTCTAGGATGAAATACAAAAATTCTCTGCCTGACATTTGAATCCTGTCACAATACGGCAACAACCTACTTTTCTTGGTTTATTATAAATTGGTGTCCTTTATATAGTCTAAGGTACAGCCAGACTAGTATTGTTTCTATTGTTCAGGAAAAGCATTCCACTTCTCATCTTCATGACTTTTCACAAGCTGACCAACATGCCTGAAATGATCTCCCTCCTTTCCGAAACAAAACAAAAACAAAAGAACAAAAAAAACTTGAGCATCAATCAAAGCTTATTTCAAATTTCACTCTTTCATGAGACTTTCTAATTACACAAACTGCTAGTGGTTCTCCCCAATTCTGCACACCCTCCCCCCAAATTGCCTCACATTTACTTGCATATACATTCATTTTACAAGCCCCCTCCTCTGGCAGAATGCAAGCTCCTTGAAACAGCAACTATTTCATTTTTGTCTTTATATCCAATGGATCTAACACAATGCTTAGCTTATAACAGTTGTAGAATTTGGAACTCAATTTTTTTCAAGTGTGAAAAATAAATCTTTTTAAAAGATGAATATTTAGGAGGATATGGCAGCTCTTGAATAAATAATTTACATTTAATTTGTAGATGAAAAAACAAAATTGAGTTCCAAATTCTCCCCCTCCCTCAAATCCTTCCTCTCCCCACTGAAAAAGCAAGGAGTATGATATTAGTTATACATGGGGAATTATGTAATACATGCTCCATATTAGCCATATTGAAAATAAAAGCAAAAAAATCTAGTTAACAGGTATAATTGTAATATGTCTAAGAACTCATACAAAATTTTCACATGATATAACTAAAGAAAAATAAAATTAGAGCAAATAAATATACTAATTTTGAACACATATGTGTATACATATAGTAGAACTGATTACATATTATATAACAATATCTTAAAAATAAAAGGAATATTAGGCGTTATCTAATATTATCAGTTGATGTTCTATTGAATACTTAACCACCAGCTCATTAGAAAAATAAAATGTAATTCATGACACAGTTATAAGTTTAATCCCCATTATTAATCCATTTCCACTATCACTTGTATGTTATGAAATCAAGAAAACAACCCATCAAGTCATGATGTTTGTTGATTTCTGAGGGATTAAACACTCACAATGGAAATTTTAACAATTAGCTCTCATGAGCCAATTCAAGATGACTCCAACACATTTCTATATAATCTCTCACACAATAAAGGAATCCTTCCTATGAAATACATAATAGCTGTTTATACACATTAGCAATGAGTAGCCTACTGTTCAAAATTCTCTACCTCCTAATTACCTTTTTTTCAATAGTTGAACATATTCACACAAAGTAAAATAAAATCAATTCAACAATCATTTATAAAATGCCTACTAAATTCAATGAGCTATGCCGGATGCAGGGTCTATATAGATAAAATAATTTTTCATTCACCTTCTCCCTGATGTGCCCTCCCTTCCCCTTTAAAAAGACATAAATAACAGTATAAGGTATGAGGTCATAAGCACACAAGAGAGGTCTGGAGGAAGATTAGTTCTTAGAGTTTACCAGTGTATTCTGAGGTCTACCTCATTTGCCTATCCTTCACAACATGTACTTTTTATCATTAACCCTTGATCAAGACAGAATAGGAAATACGGAACTATGACTACAAGCCTAGCCTGCTGAAGGCCACTATTATCATCATCATTACCAGCATTTATTAGCCATTCATATTATACTTCAATGGGCACTATTATTGTTGTTCTTCAGTTGTTTGTGACCCTTCATGACCTCATTTAGCGTTTTCTTGGTAAAGATATTGGAATGGTTTGTCATTTCAATCTCCAGCTCATCTTACAGATGAGGAAACTAAGGTAAACAGGGTTAAGTGATTTCCCCAGGGTCACACAGTTAGTTATCATCTGAGGCCAGATTTGAATGCAGGAAGATGAACTTTACTGATTACAGGCCTTGCTCTCTATCAACTGTGTTACCTAGCTGCCCAATAAGCACTGTAGTATGTAATCAAATGGGGCAGAAGAATTCTACCAGGAATAATGCATATGTTCATTTTTGTAATTTTGAGATTTTATAATTTTCCTAGGTAAGAGAGGTAACATTAATTCAGACTAAAATAACAAAATATAACACAAATCTATAGAGCATAGGTACATAGACCTGTAAGTTATTGAATATAAAGGGAGAGAAAGGGGGGATTCTGGGAGGAAAAGGCTGACAGAAATCCTATCAGGAATGGGTAATTAGGCAAAAGAAAAGATTTTTCTAAAACTGCTATATTTATGACAAAATGCTCTCTTTCAGTCTGCAGAAGAGAAATACTCCTGTATGACTTGACAACAGATACTTTAAAAATAGTTGCCTTTCATTGATCATTCTGATTGATCAGATAATATAAAGTATAAATAAGAAGAATGAATGTCTGAAAGTGAGTTGATATTTTATCTATTTTACATTAGCATTAGAACTTTTCCAAAATGTTATATGTTAACTTTTGATGTTCTGTATGACAAAAGGCTTGAGGAAGCCTTTTCACTGAAGCTAGCCCTTGTTACATGAAATATTCACACAGGATTCCTATGTCTTTTCCATCTCTTCTTAAGGAATCTTTCCACAGAATTCTTTTTCAGAAGCCAGCTTATATCAGTGTATTAAACTTTTATCCCTAGATTTAAACTTTTATAAGGTTTAAGCTTATAAAATATTGAGATGACAGTTGAGATTCTGATATGTTCAGTTATAAAAAAGCAAGCTATAGTTTGCTATAGTATCGCTGTACCTGTTTTTATGTTTTGTTTTTAAAAAACGATGTATGCACATGTGTATTTTAATGTGTATTTTTCATTTCTTTCATGGGCACTTAAAGAATGAAACAATAGTAATTCACAAAAAGATAATCTTACATGAATTTACATTGGGTTCAGTTTACAACTTTAACCTATGTTCCAAGAAAATCATCCTGAGGTGCCAAATATATATGAACTGGAACAGATCTGCTGGCATTTCTATTGCCATCTTTTATCTTCCATGGATAGTCAAACTATAATATTCAGGTATAAGTTAGATTGATGTCTTTTAAAGTGCCTTCCAACTATGAATTTCTGTGACTATAACTTTTGCACTTCACTGTTCAATGTACTATTTAAACAGGTAGAGAAGACATTTAAGAATATTATGTTGGGAAGAATTCTTGGACCTAACCAAAAACAGCAAAAAAAAAATTGCTGGAGGTAAAATAATTTTAAAGGCATTTGGTGGTTGAATTTTATGATATATAACATCAGTGATCATTTCAAATCTTACTGAAAAGAAGCAGTTAAGAAGATTATCAACAAGAATATATACTTGCTTTATCACCTTTATGTAATCTTTACAAAATATCATCTATAGTCCCAATGAAAAAGAAAAAGGGAAGAGGCAGACTTTTGAGATGTAGAGAAAACTAACTTCCTACTCTGTCTATTGTTTATTAATTAAAACACAAATACATGCACACTCAATTTCATATAATAGGATGAAACATCAAAGGTTCTATAGCACCAATGCAATATTCATAGCACCTATGATCATTATGAATATACTTGCCTAGTGTTTTATCACAAAATATAACAGACTTTCCATATTTAATACAGAACCACAACATATATTCAGGCACCAGAAAAACAAATCTCATACCAGGAAACCAAATCCATTTTAGCAACATAGAAGTTAACGTACTACAACGTAGCAAAGAGTCACACTGTCCTTTAGCTTTCCCACAAACCAACACAAGTCTAGCTGTCACAGCAGATGGCAAAAAAATCAATTTTTACTCACAAGCTTGTCTGCCTCAGAAGCATGCTCTCCTCCCAACTGTCTAGTCTAGCTCTGACTCCCAGCTTCCTGTGGGCTCTGCTCTACCCTTCAGCAAACTCCTCCCATCATAGGCTCCATGTGATTACATTCAGCCTATTAGGGGGCCGAGTTTATTTTCAAACCAGGGAAGATCTTCAAATTCCCATTACCATTACAGGCTCTTAGAATCGAACATATCTCTCAGCTACATATTAAAATACTATAAAATTCTATAACCATAGCAACTGGAACTAATTTTATTTACCTGCTGAATATTAGTAAGAGGTAGGCCATGAAATAGGGAGATATGTGTTCACTTAAGTGTTTTACCATCTGAGACTAAATTGAGTAATGATTCCTTATTCATAGTTCTACAAATACTTCTACTTATACAGGGCACTATACTAATTGTTTTGAGTCACATTAAAAAAGCTCAGTATAATATGCATTTAAATAACAAAGTATATGAGAAATTCACAGTGCCCAATTAAGGCATTTACTTGAATGACTATCTTATTTGCATGGTCTATCATAAATAGGTGAGTAGGTAGCTATGTTGGTCATTTGGTAAACTGTTCATGTAGTTATAGAAAGTAATGCCACAAAAATAATATTTACAATGTATACTTCACTATGTAAATATGATCAACAACCTTATTTACAATTTCTTAAACATAATAATGATCGAGAACTAAGTATTCATCTGTTGTGAATTATATAAAAAAAAATCACAATTGCCTAAATAGTTCAAGGGAAGCATCTCACAAGAGAAAATTACAAGGAAGAGGACAAAAGCAATATTCAAGGGCTAATGTCTTTTTAAAAAATATCAAATTATGATAAGGGCAATAAATAAATATTTAAATCCAACAAGGCAAAAATGGTTCCATCACTATCACTAGCTGCAATTGAAATAATTTGCCCAAACATACCATCAGACAGGAGAGGCCTCAAAGTTACTCTGTGCATCAAGAAGACATTCAACTCTGTGGGAATCCCATAAATCTCCTGTGGGAAGTGTGATGGAGAACAATTGGGAAAGGATCAAGATGCAAAGAAAAAGAGATTATATCTTCTTGGGTATATGCTATGAGACAAGACAGAGGCAATGGATCTTATGTTCCTTATAAAAAATAAGGCTAAGAGGCAGCATAGAGTTGTGAATTGAAACATCAACTATTTAGATGGCTGCTAGCAATTTTTATTAAAATTCGAGCAACTGACAAACTTACAACCCTACCAATAATTTCATCTTTCAGAAAGTGAAGAAGGAAGGGGGGGGTACTACTTTTGTGAGCCCAATTCTGACCAATAGTGAGAAACTGGTTGGTAAATAAAATAGGGAGTCTTAAAAGACAATGGCTATTCCATCTCCAATTTACTACATGTGTATTGTTTTGTTTTGCTTTATGGAGGGGGGAAGGCATGGCAATTGGGGTTAAGTGACTTGCCCAAAATCACATGGCTTGTATGTGTTAAGTGAATGAGGTTGGATTTGAACTCATGTCCTCCTGAATCCAGGGTCAGTGCTCTATTCACTGTGCCACCTAGCCCTCCCCTTATTTTATTTCTTGTATTCCCAGTACACACATTTCTTGTGTTCAGTGCCTTGGCTATTGTAGAGACAATATATATTTGCTAAATTTAATTGAAATGATCTGAACTAAGTAAGATATAATTGGATGAAATATAAAATTGTGAAGCACAGGAAAGGAAAGAGTGGACACAATCTGATATACAAACTAGGTTTTAGAAAAGTAGACTCCAGCATTGACAGCATAGTTGACCTGGAGAGTGAAAGTGGCAAGAACTATACCACATAATAGCCAGTACTAAAATAGAGTTAAGGTTTGGAAAATACTTCACAAATATGGTCTCATTTTCCCCCCTTACAACAACTCTGGGAGGTTGGTGTAATTATTTGCCCTGTTTTATAGATGAGGATAGGGCAGCTAGGTGGTGCAGTGGATAGAGCGCTGGGACTGCAATCAGGTGACCTGAGTTCAAATCTGGCCTTAGATTCTTACTGTGTGACCTTGGGTCAGTCAATTAACCCTGATTGCTTTAGTTTCCTCACCTGTAAAATGAATTGGAGAAGGATATGCCAAACAATTCCAGTATCTTTTCCAAGAAATCCCCAAATGGGGTCATGCAGAGTTAGACATGACTGAATTGCAACAATAGATGAGGACACTGAGACTTATAGAAGTATTAAATGACTTTCTCAGGGACACACAGAAAATATCTGAGGTAGGATTTGAATTTAGCTCTTTATGACAATAGGTCCCACACCATTTAATCAAGAGAAAGGCATGTAGGGGATTGGGTGGGAAATCGTAGTTTTTTTAAATATATTTGAAATGCTATCATTTTCAATATCAGTTAGTTCTGCTTATTTGGGAGCCTTTTGGATATTTTGAATTCAAAATCCTACAGACATCTCAAATTCAATACATTTGAAAGAAAATTTATTTAACCCAACCCTCTTCCAAAAATATTGCTGTTCATATTGAGGGTACCACCAGTTTTCTGGTCAAATAGGCATGTCATTTTCTACTCTAAACTCTGTCACTTCACACATCCAATCACTTGCCAAGAATTTTTGATTCTACCTCTGAAACATCTCTGGTATATATTTCATTTTTACTTACAAGACTTCCACCCTTGTTCAAGTCCTCATTACTTCTTGACTGAGCTATTGAAATAACAACCTGACTGGTCTCCATGCCCAAAGTATCTCCCCTCTGCAGTCTATCCTCTACACAGTTGCCAAAGTGATTTTCATAAAGGGCAATAGGATCATAGATAAAGAGTCGTTATTAGACCAGTAAATAAAGGGAATACCAAAAATGCAGTAAAGTCTCAATTTGGCCAAGTTTTTCACATATTTTACTGGACAAAATGAAAAGATGTGAACTTGTTAATTTTATGGTTAGACTTGAATGCAAAGAATTGTAATTCTTTACATCAATCCTGACATTAATCTCTAGTAAAATACTTGCAGTTCAGTAGATAGAGCCCTGGATCTGGAGTCAGGGAGACCTGTGTTCAGATCTGCTCTCAGACACTTGCTAGCTATCTGACTCTTGTCAAATCATTTAACTTCTGTTTGCCTTAGTTTTGTCATCTACAAAATGGAGATAAGAATTGCACCTAACTCCAGGTTAGTTGTGAGAATCAAATGAGAAAACAATTATCAAGTACTTAGCACAGTGTCTTACATATAATAAGTGCTATATAAATGTTAGCTATTATTATTTTTTTAATTACTGTGGAGCACTCTTCAATATTTTAATCTATAACTTGTATAAAGGCACTGATGATATGCTAATCAAATATTTGAATGACAGAGGGACCGAGAAAGATGTCACATTAAGAATCCAAAAAATATTTTGATAGATTAAAATGCTCTTTCTGGCATTCAAAATCCTTCATAACCTAGCTCTCTCCTAATTTTCTAGCCTTATTATACCTTAATCTCCTACACATACTCTTCATTTCAGTGACACTGACTGTCCTACAAACAAACTACTCCATTTCTCAGCTCCAGGCATTTTCTCTAGCAGTCCCCCATACCTGGAATGACCTACTTCTTTGGCTTCAAATACTGACCTTCCTGATTTAGGTCCCAATTAAAATCCCACCTTCTACAGGAAGCCTTTCCCAAATGCTCTTAAAGTGCCTTTCCTCTTCTAATAATTTTTTGTTTATCATGAATATTGCTCAATTTATATATATATATATATTAGTTTGCATGTTGTTTCCCCTATAAATTGTAACCTTCCTGAGAGCAGTGACTATAGCACACTGTGATAGCAATGCTCCTTGCAGCTGCTTTGGGAGTGGAAGACCAGTAACACCAGCACACAGGAAGGCTGCTAGCACAAGTTCTTTGGTCTGCTTTTCTAGAGGAAAGCAACCCAAAAGGGGTCAACAATCTTACTTTAATCAAACATATATGTTTGTGTGTGTGTGTATACATATATCTATATCTCAATATCATTTACTTAGTTCAGGGGAAAAAGTCAGCTCCTTGAACTTCAGAGAAAATACAAACAGAAATTACAAGCAGAAATAACAGCATAAAGACCAACAGACAGGAATTTTAACCATCTGATCAAATAAAACATACAGATCAACAGACAGATCCGACTGTTTGGCCATTACATACATGTATAGTCACCAGAGAGAGAGGCACTGACATCTGGGTTTTCAAAGTGGGGAGGGTTCCTTAACAGCTACCCAGAGTCTCATCTGTCTACCTCACTCAAACACTCTTCCCATGAAGCCCCAAAGCAAAATGCTAATCTCAGAGTATATATACATATACTTCTTCAGAGTCAGAGGGCATCACAACCCTCATGACCCACTTCCTAATTACAAAGAAAAGCTGTGGGCCTTCCTGAAGAACAAGCCTCCCCTAATCAAGGTCTCTTGTTGGGCTCCAGGTGAGGCCTATTAATGGGCTGGGAAGATCTTCAACTCCCATTAACATTACACACACCAGGCCATTTTATCCTCCACTAGGCCATTCTATCATTCACTATCTCCTCAAGTCTGTCCAGTCTCATGCTCTTTCTTTCCATGACGTTATCTATCTATCTCATCCTCTGCCATTCACATTTCTTTTCACCTTCAATCTTTTTAAATGAGTCCTGTTTTCTCATTATGTATCCAACATATTTAAGTTTCAGCTTCAGTATTTGAGCTTCCCATGAATAGTCTGGCACATGGACACTTTATAAATGTTTATTGATTGAGCAAATAAGTTAAATCTAATAAGATAAAATTTAATATGAATAAATGTAAAGTCTTGTCCTTAGGGTTCCAAATTCAACTGCAGGGGCAGCAAGGTGACACAGTGAATAGACCACCGGCGCTGGAGTCAGGAGGACCTGAGTTCAAATCCGGCCTCAGACACTTAACACACACACCAAAAAAACATCTTAGCCATGTGACCCTTGGTAAGTTACTTAACCCCAATTGCCCTTCAAAAAGCAAAAATTGAAAAAAATTCAACTGTAGAAGTACATAATGGAGGTGATGTGGCCAGAAAGCAGCATTTTTGAAAAGTGGCACAGCAGCAAACATAAGAATTGTGACATGGTACTCCAAAATATTGAAAATTGAATGGATATTATTCAAAAATGAAGTCCAAAATAAAGGGAGTGATTATTCTATATTCTACTCTTTTCAGATAATTTTTTTAAGCAATTGGGGTTAAGTAACTTGTTCAAGGTTACACAGCCAGTTATTTCTGGGTGTGGTGCTAAGTATCAGAGCCCAGATTCGATCCCAGGTCATCCTGACTCTGGGGCCAGGGCTCTTACTCACTGTGCTACCTGGCCGCCCCTAGATAAAAATTTTAATAGACATTAAGAAGCTGTAGTTCACCTAGAAGAGGGTACTTGTGATGGTGAGGGATGTCAAAAACATGTCTTTTTATGACTTTTGCAAATATTTGTGAATATTTGACCTAAAGAAAAGAAGACTTGAATGGACTTCATAGTGGTTTTCAAATATGTGAAGGGGAATCAAATAGAATCAAATCATTTAAAAATGGACTGGGAGGTTTAGAACCACAACTAATAGTATAATGTTAATGAGAGACAGGTTTTGGCTCAATTTAAAGAAAACTTTTGAAGAAATTGAGCATCAACCAGAAGTGGAACTAACTGCTTTCAGGAAAGGGAGGTTTGATTAGTTAATATCTTAACAGCAAAAATCTATTTTTTTTTTGGATGCAAAGTGAGTTGCTCAGGGTCATACAGCTAGTAAATTTCTAAGGCCATATTTGAATTCAGGTCTTCTTGACTCCAGGACCAATGATCTATCCACTGCATCACTTAGCTGCCCTCACCAAAGGTCTCAAATAAAGACCATGTGGTCACTGGTTGCAGATATTAAAGGCAGAGTCTAAGCTTTGGCTAGATATTGGACTATATCACCTCTGAGTTTTCTCCCAACTCCATAGTTCTATGATTCTATGAGTTGTCAAATTGACATTTATCATGAAAACAAATCATTATAGTCAGATATGTGTGTGTGTATAAAACCATAACTCAGGTTATTTGTTGTTTTAGGCATTAATATATTATTTTGTTTTTTCCCCACCTCATTATAGAATTCATGTGGATTGGCCATAGTGGGTTTTTTTCCAATTATTGTTTAATAAACTCATTAAAAATTGTCTAGCCATCTTAGAAAGGGAGATTTCTAAAAATTAAATTTCTGTTTAGTTTACATTAACAGATAGCATATGTGTTTGGGTGGTCTCTTTATTTCTCTTGAGCACTATGAATCACTCCTAAAGTCAGTGACATAAAATATTTCATGACATAAATTTCGATGTATGACAATATTTTTCAAGCCTTTCTTGGGACCTTAAATAACAATATCAAATAAGAAGGATGCTATCCTATGAATATATGAAAGACTATGGGCCAGAAGATGGTCATATATGGAACACACAAAGCCATGGAATAATTAACTTTGCATGAACTAGATGTCAATGAACAAATAACTTTCCATAATGCATTTCTTTCTAGCAATAAAATGAATTTTTCATATGTAAAGTGAGGAAATTGAACTAGATGAACTTTGACATCATTTTTCTTCTTGAACATTTAATGATTTCATGAATGACAGAGTTTACCTCACATAAATTGCTGCTACATATTTCTAGTCACCTGTTTCAGTTAGATGCATCTAATTTTAAGCCTCCTCTTCTAGGATGCACTTAGGTTAACTTGCTTGTATTTAGCTATACAACCACACAAGAAAACCTGGCAGCAGGAGAGTGGAAATGATACATCTATTATGTTTCCACATACTAGTATTTCCTGCTTTCTTGCTTGTAGTAGCTTTATTTTTCAACAGTTCCAGATTGTCTGATTCTGAACTATATTCCTTGGGTTTCAGGTCACATGGAAGCCTAATCCCATTTTACTGCACCATCACTGTAGCTTTTCCACCTCATTTTTTATATGCTTGCTGATATTCCCACTTGTCAGCAACTTGCTACTACGACTTATTCCTACTACATTCTAGTGTGGTTTCTTGATATGACCAAGGATGTCAGTCCCTGGAACTTATTAGAGATGACAAGAACTAATGATTTTATTTTCGAATACCCATTCTGAGAGAAGTGATATACCATGAATGAATCTAGGTCCTGATCTGTAGTTTCAATTATCTATAATTTTCATTAATATTTCAAATTTTCACCCCTATTAAATAATAAACAAAACAAAAAAAATCTTGAATCACCTAGAGATACATAGCACATAGAAGCAGAAAATTTTAGAGTTAATCAATTATTTTTTTTCCTCCATCAATTCCTTTGGGCTTAGACACAAAGGTTTTTGAAAAGGAAAAGAAACAAAGAAAAATAACTCCAAGTATTTAGAGGCTGGTGTTTATATTTGGGATTTTCTTTTTTTTTTCATATTTCAAGATTTGGAATTGAATTCCTTTAGTCGAAAAAGGTAGATCAGACAGTTCTTGCATCCCCAGTTCCTGCTTTAAGTTTTATCAACAAGTTGGATCCATTAGCACTTCGGACAGATAAGGTCTTTGTAATGATGACATCCGATCCAACAAATGCACTGAATAATAGAATCATAGATTTCCGACTGGAAAGAAGCCAACATGTCATTTAGTCCAAGGCATTTGTTTAAAGATGAGGAAATTTAGGTCTAGAGAAGTTAAGTGATATAACCAAAGTCGAAAGATCACCTAAGGAGTGAACAAGAAATAACTGGATAAGAAAAGGAGCTTGAATGCCCGCTGGTTCTTTCCATTATCCCACCCTAGCTAGTCAGGAGATAACAGTTTTTTCAACTTCATTTCATTGTTTTCATCATAGATAAAGTCAATTTTGTTACTGGAAGCACTAGATAAAATTTTGGAATTATGGGAAAAAACATCTTTTTTAAAATTTCTTTTCTCCAAATATGTGTGTGTGTGTGTGTGTGTGTGTGTGTGTGTGTGTGTGTGTGTGTGTAGGGAAGATGAAGGGCAAAGAACAAAATGGTCTACTAAAGAGGTGAGTTTTAAAGCTTCATTTTAATGCTAGGAGCAGCCCTTTGTTCTCTGACACCTGAGCATCATTGACTTAACAGCTCAGCAGGTGGATTAGACAGATGGTAGACAGAAATCCCAGTTTTATTACTAACATTCATTGCTTCATCAAATTCGGGGTAGCAAAAATACTTCAAATAAAAGACTAAAGCATATTTTATCTTCTATTTTGGAGAAGCTTAGACTAAATGTAGAAATCTAAATTGATTATTTGGGGAGAAGATCTATTTTATCAAGATAGAAATAAATATTTCTATCAATTTACCTAGATATTTTTTATTCGACAACTGACTACACTGCAATTATTCAAAATAAACAGTAATTAACTGATTTTAAAAAAGTAGCATAAGGGTTTGCAAATTTGCCCCATGGTTTAACAGCTGTGCTTTTTACTACCTGTAAATTTAATCTTGTCTTCTTCTCAAGAGGTGATAAAAAAAATAGAAGTTTTAAAAGGAAAATAAAAGAACACATAACTACTGTTTTCCTCTGTGTAAACCATCTGAGGCTAAGTACAATTGCATTAACAGAAAACTGTTTCTGGTCTTTAAGTGGAGTTCAGAGGGTATCTGGAGCATGACTAGAGCAACTGCAATTCCATGCTTTCTTTACTGCCTCAAAATAGTTCAATCTATGTTATATCCTTGAGTACATATATAAGAATGGAAGAAAAATATGAGCGTAGTAGAACTGAAAGTAGTAAGCAGAAGTTTGAGCAACTGAACATGGTAGTTTAAAAGATTTTCAACATGACACCAAGATGGAGAAGGCACTTAATAAACTTTCACTTAATCACTCAATCAATCTAGCAACCAATAAGGTGACTTGTTGCACAGTGCTTAGACAATGGGATTTGGAGTCAGGAAGATTTGAGTTTCAATTTGACTTCATCCACTTATCCTTAGGAAAGTAACTTGGCCTCTGTTTGCTTTGGTTTCCTCTACTGTAAAATAGGGATAATAAAAGAAACTGCCTCATAAGATATTTGAGGTGATCAAATGATATAATATTTGTAAAAAAAAAAAAAGCACTTTTATGTGTGACTGGAATCTACAAGGCATTATATAGATATTTATTCTTTCACTTCCCTCTGCAATAAACCTTTACTAAGCACCATCTTTGTCTCTGGTTCTTCTTCATAGAAACAACTGATTGTTTTGATGGGTAGTTAACATTTAGAACTGTGCTTTTACTTTGCTGTAGTCTTCTGAATTTTTGCTCTCATACTTCAGTGTCTTCTACCTACATCACGTCATGTTTTCTTCTGTCTGTGATATGACCTTTCCCTTATCAAAATCCTAGGCTATTGGATATATGTCTCCTATGGGCTCTGATTCCACCTGTCATAAATCACCAACAAGACTTAGTTACCATATTATGGATTTAAAGACTGACCATCTTTAGACTTGTCCATGCTACTTGTCTTCCATCTTCTCCAGACCCTACAACTGTTGTAAACCTTGTGGGAGTATGAGGTTTTTAAGATGTAATTTTTCTTAACACTGTGACAAGAGGCAGCACATTTTTAGAAGATTCTGTTAGGAAGCTCTTCATTACATCAAGCCAAGATCTTTATCCCTATATTTCCTCACCTGTGACTCTATTTCAGTTCAATTAAATCAATGTATTTATAACACTTCTACCCAGTCAACCTGTATAGAATCCTTAAGGAGAGTCCTGTGTTGTAATTTATATGTTAAGATTTGTGACTTCTGATTACCTGACAGAATTCTGTATGGGTCATTGCACTACATACCTGTGTGTGATAAAAAGAACTTTTTGAGGTGACCAGAAGATTTTGGGAGAGACAAAGAAAAAACTTTTGAATGGCTAATAGGACCCTTTTTCCATGCTACAGAATCATATAGGAAATCCAGGCCCCATTGCAATTTGACTTAAAACACCTACAACTCAAGAGACTGCTAAGAATTACTTATTGAAGGCAACCAGGAATTCCAAGAGGGAGAAGGGAAAGCACAGCAAAAATGCAGGACGGCTTTTGCAAAGACACTGAGGAAGGTGAGGGAAAGTAGTTTTCAAATGTAAGTAGGCCAATATGACTAGAATATAAAAAAGAACAGAAGAATAATGTGAAAGAAGTTTTGAAGAAATAAAATGGGACCAGCTTGTAAAAAATAAAATTAAACGCTAAGTAGAAGAGTATACATTTGATCCCAATGGTAATGTTGTCCCCTGAGAGTATGCAGATTATACATGGTAAGACGTGTATTTTAGGGGAAAACAACATTGAAATAGTATGGAGGATAGATTGGAGTGGAAGATACTTGAGGCAAAGAAACTAAAAATCAGGCTATTACAATAGTCTAGCTGAGAAATGATGAAGTGCTGAATTAGTATCATTACTGTGAGTGGAAAGAGGAGAATATGTGCAAGAAATGTTTTGACAATGGAACTGATAAGATCTGGCAACAGATTGTATCTGTGGGGTGAGGGAGAATGGCAAGTCAAGATTGACACTGAGCTGGTGAACTTGGCTGACTGTTTCGATGACGGTACTCTCTTCAGTGAAAAGGAAGTTTGGAAAAGTGGCGGGTTTGGAAGGAAAGAAAATGAGTTCTATTTTAGACATGCAGAGATGGAAGTGCTCATGAGACATCCATTTTGGAATACCCAGAGATGAGAGATAGCTATACAATATAGTTTTATGAGTCATCTAGATAGATGTGGCAGGTGAACACAAGCAAGTTGAGGAAGTGTGATAGTAATGGCAATTAAAGATTCCCCTGTATTGGCTTGGTTTTCAAATTGATTGTGTTAAAACCCAGAGTTTGTTAATCCCACCTGTGGGATGGGCTTGTTGATGTGAAAAAGAAAGTCCTGAACTGGGAGGAGCTGGTGATGTAGATTTGGAGAGACACTAGAGAGAGGCGGAAGATCTTTTTGGAAGCAGCACCTCGTGGAGAGAGAGAGACTAAGAGAATTGCTGGTGGCCGCTTTGAATTGCCCTGGACTTTTGAGACCTGCCCCCTGAGCTGCCAAGGACTGAGGAGACATGGCTGTTTTGCTGGTACTTTGTCTGTCTGTTTTGATGTTGTTTTGCCAGATTTGTCCACTGGTGAAAGACAGTCCTTTTGTTGAAGAAGTCCTGGAACCTGGCTGTTCGCTAAGAAGCCCTGAGACTGTCCTGCAGACAGAGAGTGAATACTGTCCACTGGTGAGGGACAGTACTGTTGTTGCAGGGGTCTGGAGACTGTCCTGCAGACAGAGTGAATACTGTCCACTGGTGAAGGACAGTGCTGTTGTTGCAGGGGTCTGGGAGCCTTTCTGTTGGTTCAGAAGCCCTGAAGAAGGATTTTCTTGTTGTATGTTTACAGAAATCCTGGGAGAGGGCTCTGCTAATGTGTTCAGGGGTTCTAGGACTGTTCTACAGACAGAGGATAAATTCATGAAGGGACTGGCAATGTATCTTATGGCCTTGCTAAGCCTTGTCTCCCCAGGAACTAAGATTGCTGAGAACTTGCCTCATGTCAAGATGAAGAAAAGACCTCCATTTGGGTATTAAGTGCTGTGTTTAAACTTGATGTAACTCTGGGGTAGATTCAATTGTGATCCAGGGGTGGGGAACTTTTGACCTTATGTTTGGAAACTAATCTCCATTTGAGAAGAGGGGCTTTGTGGTGGACTTAATTAAGGTATAGCCTAGGAGTGGAGAAGTATTTAGAACGGAGACTTTGTAATTGATTGAATGATTGGAAGGTCCTGGGGTGGGGTAGTACTTGGAGATTATTTAATCACACTTAGTAAATGCTGTATTTTGAATGATGTCATGTTTTGATCTTCTCTGTTCTGGGTTTGTTACTGAATAAAATGGAGAGCATGTATGCTGGTATTTTGAACCTGGGAAGTTGCCTTTGCTTGGCATTACATTACAGGAAGTTAGCAAGAGGAAGAAAGTAGGAAAAAGAAGAGGGAATGTACATTTACAGTTAGTAGCCATGGAGTGGATAACAGTAAATTGTATTGAGAAGGAATATTTAGATGAGTTGGAGGTGAATGAAGAGAGAAATAATACTTTGAAAGTACAAATGTATGTCAGCCCCCAAAATGAAAACATGGTTTTCAATAAAGAATACAATTCAGCTCTCTCTCTAACTAGTAATTTTTCCAGCAGATTGAATAGGTCTTCTTTTGTGTCTCCTATCCAATTAGAATGGAGACTGAGCATAATTATGACCTATGAATACCTATGCACTAAACTGTGAGAAAGGGATAGAGTATAATATATGACACAATAATCTTTATTTTTACAAATTAACACATTTTAATGTCAGGAAATACTAATATCCATAAAATATGTATGGATTTTTTAATGTAAGATTTCCCATGTTGAAATCAAGGTCCAAAGATTCCAGGTTCTACATAGAAACACAATTTAAGTACCTCATCATGACTCCCTTCTTATAACACAGTAATATTTTCACTTTGCTCTTTGTGATCCTAAGTATAAGGCTACAAAAATGGGACTGCTTGAAGGCAGAAACTGTTTAATTTTTGTCACTGTATCCAGAATATCTAGCATAGTTCCTTAGATGAAGAAGGTAATAGGATGGACTAAAATTCCTAGACTTGAAGTCAGGTTGGAATCCCTCTGTAGAAATGGGCAGTATGATCATAACTTCCCAGGCTCTTAGTTTTCTCACGTGTAAAATGAGTAAAATAATACTTCTCCTAACTGTTGAACAACTGGGGTTGTCCTGAGGGAGAAAAACCACTTTGCAAACTTCAAAGTGGTATAAATATTAATGATTATGACAAAAGGTAATTATCATTACAACAGACAGCATAGTACAGTGGATAGAGGCTTATTTATAAGGATAGGATTATGTACCAATATTATATTTAACACATACTTGATGTATAACCAAAGCTTAGTCATTTAAGCAAGTAATTTATTAGTCTAGGCCACTCTCTAAAGTTTTAATTTACCAAGCTTATTGATACACACTGGGAAAGACAGTTTCAAACTGAGAGATTCCTATTCAGATTAAATCCCAGATTTGGACCAAATAAATGTAATAGGCACTGCGTGATGTGACATATGTTCTGAAATAGACTTGGGTTCTACTTTCAGAAAGAACATTAGGTCACCACACACACCTGTAATCAGAGCTGCCAGGGAGGCCACAGATAGCAGATCTCAAGCTCTTGAATTTTGAGGTACAGTTGGCTAAACTAAGAATCCACACTAAATTTGGCATTAATAAAATAAGCTCATAGAAAGTGAGGAGGGCTGCTTAGGGATAGTTAAATGGGCTTAGGTCAGACATTTAGCAGGGCAAAGCTCCTGTTCTGATGAGAACAAGACAATCCTATTAATACCCCCTGTACTTCCAGCCTGGGCAAGGCAGGGACACAGTCTTAAAAAAATAGAATACTAGATTTGGATAGACAGCTACTTTATCCTAGCCTGGCATTTGCTTCCCTTTTATTTTTCTATAATCCATCATAGAAATTGCTAACTTTTGAATAAAAGTATAGTATATTTACCATTGAATATTTTGAAAAAAAATCCTTTTGATTAACAAATTTAAGCTGTTGAACCTATCAACCTAGGAACTATTTGTTTTAAGGTATTTTTTGTTGTTGCCGATAATCTTCCATGCCATGACATCATTTTAAATTCTAGGCATCTAACAAAATTTTACAATTGTATGTTCCTTCGAGGCAACCTTACAGGTTGAGGATTATACTTACTCTTACATATTTAAATAACGGAAATTGTATAACTAGACATAGAGAAGGCCTTTCTGTTCTTCAAAGAAAGGCATGAATATTTTCATTAAAATTTCCTTATGCAAAATCCAAAATAAATGTTTGATATTAAATCCATTTAGGATAGTTATATTAAGAGTTTAATTTGCTAACACAACCAGGACCTAACTCCTTATAAGAAGCAAACAATGTGTACTTAGCTTTAAAAGACTTAACAGCTATGTGATGAGTGACAGAAACTAAGAAAAGATACTATTTTATTCAATAAAAAAGACAGTAATAGATGCATAAGACTTGTACATGTACTGTTGCCCTTTCTGTGATATTTACTTTGTTGAGTTTTTTTTTTAAGGCAACCCTTTTCTCATTAAGCAGAAAGGTCAAGTAATGTTTATTTTATATTTACTCTTCCTTAAAAAAATACTGTTCTGGAAGAGAAGATATTAGCCTGTATTTGGAGTGTCTAGTGCTCAGGTGCTGGTCCATGCTGTCATTTTTGCCTTGGCAGATTGTCTGCATCTGCTCTGCTTTTGGTCAGAGGCAGAAAAAATGAACATTTACTCTGCTGGCATAGCTAGGTTCTCTGAGTCTGTCTTGCCTATTCTAATGTAGCACAATTAACCCAAGTTGGGCAGGAAGGACAAACTGCAGCTAGCAAAAATGAAAGGCTTTGTCAGCAAGCTTGAGCCTTCTTCCAAGCCAGTTTTTTTTGGTTTTGTGTTGTTTTGTTTTTCCCCATTACTCAGTGGTCATAGAAAAGAGAAAGTATGAGTCAATAGGCCTGGTGTCTAAACCAAATCTATACCATTTACAATTTTTTTAAACGTCTAAGTGTATATTTGGGTAACTAGCAGCTAGATATTTTGAAAGCTCCTCATTCCATGTAATTTGGAGATTATTATGTTTATTGGAATCTATTTATATGTTGCTCTCAAATTTTTTTATGAATTAACATTAGCTCTTAGTGATTGTAGGCAACAGTTCTCTGGAATGATGCTTTGATTCAACTAGTTTATTGTTTGACTTTTCAATGATATTAGTGGGGTGGTCTGTGAAGTATAGAGGTTTACCCTACATCTGTTTATCAAGAATATAAAATCTCTAGAATAGAATGTAACCACCCATTTGTTTCTTCTTATTTATTTGTGCGAAAGATGCTAAATTTTTACAAACTGTCATGATAGGTTGCATAGATTTTCTTCATTCATGGCATGTTCTGAATAAATAAATAAGAGTAGACTTGAGAACAAATGTTCTCTACTATCTAGGATAATCACCTGATCCTGAATCACTATCATAAACCTCTCCATCTCAATAAACAAATCAGCATAAATCAAACATTATTGTTATCTCATTCTAATAATTTTCTGATCAGAATGATATAGAAAAATTACTGGGACAAGTTATTCTGTTATAAAGAAGTGTGGTCCACACCTCCCAGCTTCAATTAATAGACTGATAAAAGACCTAGATATTTCTGTTGAATGAAAATTATAAACTAGGTAACAAAGAGGCCTTAATCAGTTTGGGAGGAGTGTGATGGCTTCGGATAAGGATATTTAGGAAATGTATTGGAATTCCTCGAAAGAATCAGGAACACCACTGAATCTGTGTATATTAAAGAAGGAATTTCTGCAGAAAACTAGTCAGGCTTCAAGAGGAGACACAGCCCTCTCGGTAGTACCAGAGGCTAGCAGTGTGTATGTGTGCAAGGAGGTATGGGGGATGTAGGAGAGGTGTGTTTGGAGTAATACCAGAAGGGTGTATTGTTAATCCTGTCCAATTATTTGTGATCCCATTTGGGGTTTTTGTGGCAAGATACTGGAGAGGTTTGTCACTTTCTTCTTCAGCTCATTTTGTGAATAAAGAAAACTGAGGCAAGCTAGGTTAAATGACGTATGCAGGGTCATACAGTTTTGTCTGAGGCCAGATTTGAACTGAGGAAAATGATCATGTTCAGGCCCTGCACTATACTGAAGGGTTAATGAAATATGAAGATCTTCCCTGTACACTTATAGGTCTACATGACTACATATGTTGTCCTTTCTCCTTGGAACAGGGGCCGCATTCCCAGGACTGAAAGATCAGATTATACCTGGCTGATTCCTCTTCATGGATGTGTTGGCCACCCTTCTAAGAATATTTGGAATCAATCCTGTGTCCTTTTGACACAGACATTTTGCCATGTCAGTCACGGATGTCTTGCTCCTTTGAACTCTGCCCCAATCCACAGCCACAACACATCCTGTGCTGAGTCGCATATGGATCTTGTGCCTGAGCCAATCAGATGCTAAGTCATGTATGGCTCCTGCTCAAGCCAATCAGGTGCACTCACATATGGCTCTGGCACTGAGCTAATCAGGTGCAGTCATGTAGGGCCCTGGCACTAAGATTTAAAATTGGATCCAATCTGGTAAAAATTTATATTTTCTTTGGAGTTTGACTTGTGGGGAGGATGCTCTCCCCATGGTGTTCACAGACAGGACTTTGGGATCTATAAAAAAGGGGCCCTTAGCATGTGAACCCAGACATTGGTGCTTCTCTAGTTTCATGAAATATGTAAATATTTCTTTTACTCTGTTAAGCTTTATCTTCATATTTCCATATTTCTTTAATATTGCTTTCTATTGTCCTTATATGCAGAATAAATGTTTTCTGTGAAGGGTAGTGATTATACTACACAATTCGATTCTAAAAAATAGTTTAAGCAGCTGCATGTATCTCCTTAACAATATATCTATCCACTGTATCACCAGAGGCAGGTGGTACTCCCCATCCCCATTCCCTTGAAATCTCAATCCCAAACTGACCATGTCATTAGAAGAACTCAACCAGTTACAACCAATATATTCATCTGGAGGCTGAGAAAGAACAAACTAATCACACTTAGGAAAGGTGGGTTCAGGGAGTGAAATCAGCCTAGATTTATAAAATTCATGAGGACTCAATGAAGGGAACTGTGAGCTTACCCTTTGCCATATTAGATTGCTAAATCTGAACCTACTCTGCCTAGGGAACATGCAGCTAGAAGAACATGCCCCCTGTTTGGGTCTTGGGTGTTATACCAACTTTTTTTTTACTATAGTATATATATATATATATATATATATATATATATATATATATATATAT
>NW_027187324.1:4878032-4894402 GCF_028583685.1 Petaurus breviceps papuanus
TATATATATATATATATATATATATATATATATATATATATATATATATATATATATATATATATATATATACATATATGTATATATATAATCATATCAACTAGTTAATTGATAATCAACGAGGGACACACTCCTAGGAGCTTGTGAGAAAAAGTGGTAGAAACCTCAATTTATGAGGGTAAATTCTAGAACCATAAGAGGAGAAATAAGAATTGGTTTCTGTGCAGTGAATAGAGCACCAGCCCTGGAATCAGGAGGACTTGAGTTCAAATCCAGCCTCAGACATTTAACACAAAACTAGCTGTGTGACCTTGGGCAAGTCACTTAACCTCAATTGCCCTGTCTTCCCCCTTCAAAAAGCAAAAAAATAAAATTGGTTTCTGAAGACTCAGTCCACCACTCTTGAGTGGAAGGTAGGGAATGAATCCAGAACAGGTCTACACTGCTACCATTCTTTTCTATTTAATTTTCTAGATAATCTTGAAAAGCTATAACGAATGGAGAGCCATGCTCAAAGCCAGGAGGGCCTGGATTTTAGTCTTCTGACTTAGACTATGCCACTGAGTCACAATCTCTTAGTGGTTTAGTCAATGATCTAGGATTATAAGCTGTAGAGAAGGTGCTAAACTTCATGAGTAGAAGGAGTTTCCATATATAGTAGTTCTCTATACCAATGGAATTATAGACACAGTCCATATCTCTCTCACAGAATAATGAACAAATGCATAAAATGATTACCATTGAATAAAAGTATTAGACTGTATGCTCATCTCTGTAAGCAACTTCAATAGAACTTCAGAAACAGGTGGTAGACTAGAGATGACATGAAAATTATGCTGTTGTCACAAGATTTTGATCTCCTGTGCTAACTCTATATTTTGAAAGTTTTTCATACCATGTAGTTTGGAAATTATGAGTATTTGGAATTGTGATATCACTGAAAAACATCATTTGTACATTTTATGTATCAATGTCAAGTATGGCTGATAGCAGGTAGTAGTTCAGTTTGTGACTATCAAATTCCAGTAATTTTAGTTTCTCTAGGATATTGCCAGAAGCTATGTGGCACAGTGTATAGCGTGTCAGACCTGGAGTCAGGAAGGCTCATCATCCTGAGTTCAAATTCAGTGTCAAACATTTACTAGCTGTGTGACCCTGGGCAAGTCACATAACCCTGTTTGCCTCAGTTTACTCATCTTATAAAATGACCTGGAGTTGAAAATGAGAAATCACTCAAGTATTTTTTCCCAAAAAAAACCCAAATGGGGAAACAAGGAGATGGTCACGACTGAATAAGAAAAGGATATCATGGGCTCAATAATGGTTATTTAGAAATTTAACAGTTCATCAAAAATTAAGGAAATTATTGATATAGGATTATGGACATTAGGCTATATTTTACTAGGTACATGCTAAATTTTCACATCCTGCAATGATCTGTTGCCAATCTCTGCCATTTCCTAAATAATTGACATTGATCACAAGTCTGGGCTCTTTATGTACTTTTAAGTGGTAAGGACATAATATTGAATTGTTGTCATAACCCCCCCCCCCATTTATATGAACCATCCACAAGTCTCAATCATCATCATTATCAATATTGTTATTACTACAATAATAGCTGATTTCAAAAAGTCCCATTTATGCTTCACTAAAGCAGAGAGATAATACTGTCGTAGAAGTAGAGTTTAAACTTTGGCCACCAAACTAGAAATGTTTTAAATATGAGCCTGGCAACTGATTATATTTGTTAGATAACCAGCCAAGCCAGTTACACAACAATTCATCTCACCAATTTGGCCAATTAATGATGAGATTTATAGACCACAATCTTGTGTCTTCAACTTCTGTATCTTTAGTATTGGTAATAGATTATCAGGAAAGTGGATGAAAGATGCTACAAATCATACAGTTTTAAAATTATCTAAAAAAAATCCATTACATTAGCTGTGAGCCCCTGAGGGTAGGGTATGTTTTTACCTTTCTCTACATCCCCAGACCTTAGCACAGTATTTAGCACATAGTATCTGACCTTTCCTTGAAAGACTCACAATGAAGAAGATATAGAAACAGACCACACATCCAAATCTACACACAAACACACATATTACAAATATGTGGTAGGGGAAACAATATTAAAGGCATTCAGGTTTTGACTTTTAAGATTTCATAGATCTTAAGATCATACCACCTAGGTCAATCATTTATTTTAGTCCTTTCAAGAGGTTAAATGAATTGTCCAAGGTGGAAAAAAAGAATTCCAAATTAGTGGAAAACATTATATACTGATTTTTTTAAAGTTGGAGAAGCCTCTAGGAGACTCCACTAATTACTTTTTCATCTCAGTAATATTTCAACTCTTAAAATTGACATCACCAATCAAGGATATAACTCATAAAAACCTGAAAAAAAATCAGAGGGGTTTGAAGACAACTTTCTGTATTAGACTATATATACACAATAATACAGAGTTGAGAAGTATATTAAAAAATCTCCTGCATTTGTTGTATTAAAAATCATTTGACTGTTGAGATAGAAATATGGCATTTAAGCACTTTTCTCCAACAAGATGTATTCCATGCATCTATAAAGATTATAAATGATCCTTTGACAGATTCAATCATAGAGATGACATTTGTTGACTAATTTTGTGAACATCAGAATTAAATAAGGCAAATATATGCATATACTCATCAAATTATTACTAGCATTTTTGAGAATATTATACATATAGGTTAATGAAAAAAAAAGATTCCCTATAAATGAAGTGGTCCTCCAAATATTTGTCTGCAGTCGACATTGTGTTGCTTGCATTGAATTCCCATAAACTTGCAAGACATTCTCGATGAGATCCATAGCCTCTCAAAAGATCTCAATATAGCAATCCACATAGAAACAAAAGTGGGGGTACCAAGATGGCAGAGTTAAAGCAGGGACTCCACCTCTCCCCCTAAAACCCTTCCAAATACCTGTAAAAATAATTCTAAACAAATCCTGGAGAAGCAGAACCCATGAAAAAGAGAGTGAAACAATTTTCTAGCCCAAGACAACCTGAATGATCAATGGGAAATGTCTGTTCCAGGTTGGGAGAGGAGCACAGTCCAGAGTGGGCCTGAGCAGCACAGACCATGTACCAGAAAGCCTAGAGGAGGTCTCTTTCACAGGCAGTTGAGACTTCTCAACCCATTAATGCCAAAGACAACTTAGAAAGTCAGTGGGAAAGATCTTTCAGACCAGGTGAGAGAGGAACACAGACCAGCCCTGGGGCAGCAGTGGTGGCAGGTATCAGAAGTGGCAGCAGCTGCTCCCCCAGTTCTCACAACAGAAACAGAAAGGGGATTGAACAACTGATCAGAAGGAGATTGCAGGGGTCTTTCTGCTGGCACAGAAATAGGATTCTGATGCTTTGCCCATACTTGGATCTTGGTCACAGTCCTGAGTGGTGGTCCTGGGGTGAGGAGGGGCACTAGAACAGCAGAGCTTGTGGCATCAGTGAAGAGGGAACCTCCCTCACAGTGCCGGGGCAAAAAAGAGTGATTGTGTTCACTCACTGATCAGAGCACAGGCCACGAGATGAGTAAACACCTCTCCTTAGATCATGTCACCTTGGAACAACTGAAAACTTGCAGGTCCCTAGAAGTATCTCTGAAAATAGCTGCACAAAGCCCCTGAAGTTTGGGACAGTATGCCTTCCACCCTGGAAGCAGAATCCAGCAAAACGGAACATAAATATAAATGAGGGGGGTAAAATTGTCATTCAATGACAAAGGTATTTAATGCATTCTTTTTTTTTAAGCAATTGGGCTTAAGTAAGTTGCTCAAGGTTACAGGCCAGTTATTATTTCTGGGTGTGGTGCTGAGTATCTGAGCCTGGATTTGATCCAGGTCATCCTGACACTGGAGCCGGTGCTCTTACTCTCTGAGCCACCTGGCCGCCCCTATTTAATGCATTCTTGAGAAGCCAGAACTAAATAGAAAAAAATAACTTTCAAATACAAGACTCAAGTATGAAAAAATAAACAGAAAGGAGAAATCATAAGGGACATATTAATGTTGAGCCATTTACATTCCTATGTGGAAAGATGATATGTATAACTCATGAGACCTTTCATATTATTAGGGTAGTTGGATGGTATACATATATACATACATACATATGTATTTATGTATATATGTACATACCTATGTATATATATACATACAAGTATATGCGTGTATGTATATGTGTGTACACATACACAGAAAGATGTATAGACACAACACACAAGGTGTGTTGAATATGAAGGGATGATATCTAAAAAATAAGATTAAGTTGTGAGAGAGAAGGATGTACTGGGAGAAGGAGAAAGAGAAGGGGTAGAATGGGGGTAAAGAGGCAAGAAAAATCTTTTACAGTGGAGTTGGGAAGAGGGATAAAGTGAGAGGGAATGAGTGAACCTTACTCTCATCAGATTTGGCTTAAGCAGGGAATAGTACACACATACTCAATTGGGTATGTATATCTATTTTACCCTACAGGAACGAAGGAGGGAAAGGGATAAGTTGGGGTAATTGAAGAGAGGGAAGATTGGGGGAGGGGGTAATCAGAAGCAAACACTTTTGAGGAGGGACTGGGTCAAAGGAGAGAATAGAAAAAAAAAACCATGGGCAGGATAGGATGGAGGGAAATATAATTAGTCTTTCACAACATGGGTATAATGGATTTTATTTTTTACTTTTTTTGGAGGGGGAAAGGCAGGGTAATTGGGATTAAGTGACTAGTAAGTGTTAAGTGTCTGAGGTCAGATTTGAACTTAGGTCCTCCTGACTCCAGGGCTGGTGTTCTATTAACTGCACCACCTAGCTGCCCCAATGGAAGTGTTTTGCATGACTACACGTGTATAACCAATATCAAATTACTAGCCCTCTCAATGAAGGTGTTTGGGGAGGGAGGAAGGGAGAGAATTTGGAACTCAATGTTTAAAAAAAATAGTTAAAAATTGGTTTTTACTTGCAACTGGGAAATAAGATATACAGGCAATTATGGTATAGAAATCTATCTTACCCTACAGGAAAATAGACTAAGAAGGAGATAAGAGAAGGGGGGTGGTGATAGAATGGAGGCAGATTGGGAGAAGGTGCAATTAGAATGCACACCATCAAGACTTGGGGGAGGGGAGAGAGGTGGAGAAAATTTGGAACTCAAAATCTTGTGGAAGTGAATGTTGAAAACTAAAATAAACTGAAATGTGAAAAAAGTGGGGTTGAAGGTTGCAACTGAAAGAAAAACATGGTAACCCTAGGGTTATGGGAACCTCTAAGTCCCACAATCTCATAGAATCACAGGATGACATCTTGTTTTCAGTTTACTGTGATTCTTTGTGATTGCTCCCACAGGAGATTCCTGGGTTTTCAAAGATCAGAATATGTTCCCATGTCCCCTTGCATCTCAGGCTAATAGGATTAATAGGATCAGAACACATATCTGTGATTTGTAAAGATGATCCACGACATCCGCTATCTTTGTTACTATACTTATATGTCTAACATGCTGTCCACTCTCTGGCAAGCAATCATATTGGTTGCAAGTAATTGCCAGAACCTGACCGGTTGCATTTTGGCACAAACCTTAACCTTCTTTCTCAGGCTGATAGACTGAATGCCTGCTTATGGGCCTGGGGAATGGATCAGATGGCCATGCCAAAGTGCACTTGGCTCTCAGTCTAGACACCTGTCAACACCTGGCAGTTATTCAGATAGTGCAGCTGTTAACTGACCAGAGAGATATTTATACTCCACAAAAGGAAAGCCATTGTTTGAGAGAAGGAAATTAAAATTATAACCTTGATTTTTTTTATAAAACCATTCATATGTTTACTATAAGATCTTAGAAGTAGAAAATTTTCTTCTGTTTCTTTTGGTCTCTAAGTTCTTAGTTTCTGATCATATTGAGTATTTAATACAACTTTTTTACAGGATGACTAAAATTAAGGTTAAGATTGAGTTTAATTCATAAGTACCTATTGTTCAAAAATAATTACCTTGTGAGTACATAATATCCTTTGTAAGAAACAAGGTCCAAGTTCTTTTTTTAATTACAAAAAGTTCTACACTTGCAAAGCACTAAAAGACCTAAGGAAACAAAGGAATGCCGATTGTGTTTTAAGTCAACTGCTTGGTGACACAAATTTGGAGGAAAAAAAAACTATCAATTATATATAACTAGTTTTTTTCTCCTATTACTTTCTTCCTAACAAATTTGTCTCTATTCTCCAGGTAAAATAGAATACTCCTCTCATCCCCCTCCCCCTTCCCTTCCTATACTACGTTCATATCCTTTCATACACTATTTCCTCTTTCTGAAACAAATATCCTTCCTCTTGTTGCTGAATAAGTCCTTTACAGCACTAATCAAATGCCACCTCCTACCTGAATCCTTTCATAATTCCAACTATCAATGATCCCCTCTTTTTGACCTCAAATAATGCTTTTGCAATAACTTCCTACTGTGTGGATCATATAGGTTGGATTTTATTTATCTATAGGTCTTAGCCTTCTTTTAGAACACAACCTCCACAAAGAAAGAGACTATGCACCATTTATACATAACACTGCTGTGCACTTCCTTAGTGTGGTATTGTGCATGTACACAGCATATAAAAGTTGATCAGTATTTAGTAAATGCATTTGTATAATCAAAACAGATTTCCCAATTCAAGGATATGTTACCATGAAACCTCTCTTTGATTTTGCTTTTTGCTTGAGATGTATGTCATAGATTATTGAGCTTATTCAAAGCTAGACTGAAACACTGGAGATTTTTCATAAAATCTTAACTGTGTATTGAAGAGGACTATTTTTTGATGAATCAGCAGTATAATTCAAGAAAGACTATTTACTAAAGAATTCTCTGTGAATCCCTACATATGGAATAGGGTTTCTGGCTGAGCTGAGCTTAGTTAAAAGGCATAAATTCACCCAAGCCGTAGAAAGCATGGATTATATACATTTTTACTGTTCAAGGCATAACTGAAAGTGGCAAGAGTGTCAAAAACAAGTTTAGCTCCAGCAGATGCTATGGAAGAAATGTTACCATGCTGGGTCGCAGTCACTGAGGAACTTTAAATATGAACACCACCAACTTAAATTGCATCTGGAGAGAACCAGTTCAGAAATGCAAGACCAGATGCTGTATGTTCATATTGGCCAATGCGACTCAGAATAGAGACAGCTGCACATTGCACCAGATGAAGCTTCCAGATGGTCTTCAAGGGCAGCCCTACATTGAGCATATTCCTGGGATTAAACCTGCCTCAGAGAGGGAAACAGTTTCTTAGCTGAAAGAAAAATGTAAAAAGGAAACCAAGGATGAATGTTATATATTCTCTCATTCTTTTGGTTCTTAAATATTCAATTTAAATAAACACATTCTATTAACGTCAATAATAGAAGATCATATATTGCTACATGGTGGACAGAAATCATTTTCTCTTATATAGACATACATTTTGGAATACAAAATATTCATTTACCAATGGATAAATTTATAAAAGGCATATTTCACATTATTTTACTGGAGTAGAAAAATGCTAAAATAAATGAAAATGTATGTTTATATCACAACTTTCCTCCAAAAATGCCTATATATTAATCATTAAAAGTACCCCCAAAGGTTTCTCCCTAAATTGTAAAATGATTTATAATAACATTTTTAAAAGTTTGTTATAGTATAATGCTGACCTAGAACAAATCTCTTTGCATTCATTCCATTCACAAAAGAAAAAAAAAAGATTTTTGCTGGTACCCAATGAGGAATGAAAAAGAGAGACAGGTAGCCACTCTAGGATCTGAAATTATCCTTTCAAACCTGGAACATGTTCTCAGTACATGAACCTTAGAACTAAAGTAATTTCATGGAGTCTCATCACTCAATAAAATAACATTTGTAAAGTGCTTTGACAATTTTAAAGAACTATATGAATGCTAGATATCATTAGTATTACTGTTGTTTGTTGCTGATGTTGACTAAGTACTAAGTGATGTCTTCTTGGCCGATGGCCATTTCAGTGGCTTATGAAACAGATAAAAAAATACAAAATGTCTCTAATTCCTGCAAAACCCCATCTACTTCTCTAGTAACAGTTCCTAGACAAATAGAAAAAACAATCAGAGGACTTCCTTTATTTATGGAAGTGAGGGAATATGATTATGTGTGCTTTGACAAAGTATGTATATGTATATTATTAAGTTTTGTTGATCTGTTTTGTTCTGTATGTGTGTGTGTCTTTGTTAAAAGGGATAAATGTGTATGTGATTAGGGAAATAGGTATTCAGAAATGAAGATGACAAAAACAAAAGAGAGCATTATTTTTTTAAAGGAGGCAGAGAATGCTAAGAATCACAGTTATCACATAATTTGCCCTCCAGTGTTTACCAGACTTCATTGATGGTTGACACTCGTAAGAAAAGATATTTCTCTTATGACGAATGAGGTAACACAACTAGAGGAACTTAAAGATATCCATATTGACATTTTTAATAATAAATGAAGCTATTTTCCTTTAAAGGCAGTGGGCCAGTAATGTGGCCAGAGTGAGACTCAGTGGATGGACAAATTCATATATGACATTGATAAGGCACGAATGTTTTCTTTCATTAAATAAGTCTTATTACCTTAAGACTCAGTAGAACACACTAACATATTCTGATCTGGGACAACCACTATACATTTTCAACATGAGGGTGCTTTACATACTTATAAGCAGTTATCATTTACTCCTATGTCTTTTCTTTTAAAAACTAAAAATCTCCAGTTCTTTCAACATTCTCTCGCAAAATATGGATTTAAGGTCAGCCATCCTAACCCCCTTTCTTTGAAAGATCTCTCCCTGTCTTATCTGTGTGCTTCTTAAGCTTTGGTAGTAAGAAGTGAACACAATATCCTAAATGTAAATTTTAGAATTGAAAAGAACCACCATCCCCATGTTAAAGAAAAGGAAATTCCATTGTAATATGATCATCCAGCTTCTCTATGAAGACCTTTGAAAAGTGGTCTCATTAAGCACTCAGTTCTACTTTTAGAAGGCCTTACTTGTTCAGACTTTCTTTTTTTTCTCCAAACATCAGACCTAAATTTGTAATTACCACCCAATACTTCTCTGCCTTTGGGGCCAAATATGACAAGTCTAATACCTCTTCCACATGATAATCCTTTAAATACTTGAAGCATAATCATATAGTCTTCAGCCTTCTTTTCTCCAGGCTACCATGCCCAATTCCTCAACTGATTTCCAGGCCCTTTACTATCCTTCTTTCTCTTCCTCTGAATACTTTCCAACTTATCATGTCTTTCTTATGCCACTATATTCTTAACTGAATATGCCAGACAAGATCTGATGAAGGTAAAGACAACCTATCGCCTCTTTATTCTAAGAAGATATGTTTCCTATAATGTATCCCAATTTTGATTAGTTTGTTTTTTTGCTCTGCCACATAATGCTGCTAATATTTAGACTTCAGACCTTTCAAAACCCTTTCCTCTACCAAAACTACCATTTTATAAAGATATTTTTTCCTTTGGAAAAATCACTCTCTAGCCCTAATCTCCCTGTTTTATACTTGTGAAGGTAATAGCATAATGCAAATATAAGACTGTATACATGGACCTATTGAATTATTTCTTATTAAATTTAATCTAATACTAAGCTGTCAAGATCTTGCAGATTCTGATTCTGTCATCTGCCATGTTAGAAATCTGCTTCCGCTTTGTACCATGTGCAAATTAGATGTGCATGACATCTAAACCTTTATCCAAGTTATGTCTTGTTTTTTTTTTAAGAATATTAAATAGAACAGGATCAATCACAGATCCTTGAGGCCTTTCAAAGCACATCTCCTGCCAAGCTGACATTGAGCCACTAATGACTACTCCTTTAGTCTAGTCATGCAATTGTTTTTGAAGCTACCTAACTGCATTACCATCTAGCCCACAAAATATTGTGAGATACTAATTAATCCATGTGATTCTACCACAGTTCAGTAATTCTGTCACAAAAAGAAGTAAGGTTTGTCTAACATGACCTATTGTTAATGAAACTATGTTGGCACAGATGGATGAATGTCTATTTCTAGATATTCACTAACCATCTCTTTAATGAACTCTTCTAGAATTCTATAGAAATTGAAGTCAAGTTCACTGGCCTATCATTTGCAGAGTCTGTTCTCTTTTTTGAAAACTGGGGAATTTGCCTTCCTTCAGTCTTTCAGCACCTCTTCTTTTTTCCATAACTTTTTTTTTTAAAGCAATCGGGGGTTAAGTAACTTGCTCAAGGTTACACGACCAGTTATTTCTGGGTGTGGTGCTAAGTATCTGAGCCCAGATTTGATCCCCAGGTCATCCCGACACTGGAGCCAGTGCTCTTACTCGCTGAGCCACCTGGCTGCCAATTTTCCATAACTTTTCAAAGTTTTCAAAACATTATTGACAAATGTTAAATAATCATTTCTGCCATTCAGTCAACAATAAAAAATATAGTTATTTTGAATCAGGTGACAAATCATTTAAGAGAAACTAAATACTTCCTTATTATCTTCTTGTTAGGTTGACAATCACCTCCATTACCAATTTTTGTCCTGATATTTTCAGTGCAAAGAGGTTATGTTTCTTGGAAGACAAAAAAAGAAGCAAAATATGTGTTTAATATTTCTGCCTTCTATGTTGTCCCTGTAGTCTAAGCAGCACATGTGAGTCAGATGATAGCACAATGAGATGAATTCATCTCAATGTTTATATGGCTGTTCCCAAAGAATTGTGAACAATATAGCCATCCAGTCCATCACAATACAAATAACTGCTCTTTGGTACTGCTGGCCAGGTAGTTTGGAATTCATCTAATGTGTACAATCATGGAGCTTATGTAAATCTATCTGACTACAATAAAATTAAGAGATTTTATTAAAATCCATTTTATACATCATTCCCTTGATTAAGTGGTTTCACAAATGTAAAAAGAAATAAGGTTATTTTCATATAACATGTTATTGTTGAAATCATCTGGATTATTGTGATTACTCTTTCCTTTTCTTCTTTTTCCCTTCCACTAAAATGCAATGATTATTTTTCAAGCCACAAAATTCCCTTCCTGTTGAATTCAGGTGTTGAAAGATATGATAAAAAGAGAAAATATGTGGTCACACATAAAAATTTTATTCTCATAATGTGCTAACCATTTGTGATTGGTAGGTAGTAGGAGAAGGTAGGAAGTATATAAAGGGTGAAAGAGGGAATAGTATTATTACATCATCTTCTTACCTCTGTATACAATTATATTTTCCAATGGAAATATTATGATAAGCAGTAGTAAAGTATTAAGGTCATGATAAAAAAATCTATTTAGTTCATGATAGATCTAAAATAATTAATTGTCTTGAGTGTCCAACCATCATTTATAGCATATTTCCCATTGTGGAAAAAAATGCATTACAAATTCCGAATACCTGAATTTGCAAGTGGACCTTTATAATACAATTATTTGTAAGTTAGGAAATTTTCATGAGAAAAAATGTGCTTTTACTCATGGAGTTTATACTTCAGTTAGGGGGATAAAATATACAAGCCAAATGATAATTTAAAAAGTAGAGGACAGAAAGCATATGCCAAATATTCATACAAACAGTGAAAATTATAAGGTAACTATAGTGTAAAGTGAGATCACTAGTGTATGGCACGATCAGGAATGAATTCACACTGAGAATCTGAGATTTGAATTAGAGTAATGGATGTGTACAATTCAGACATCATGAGAGGAAGAATGGGGACATTTAAAGTGAGGCAATAAAAAAATAGAAAAAATACAGAGAGGTATAAAAGTATGTCTTAATTACTCTGGCAGATATCACTTTCAAATTTATTAATATAATTAGGTAAAGGAGGTTACAGTATAACTTGTTGACTTAAGTAGCTTTCTCATTTACTTTTACTTCTCTGTGCTGGCTGGCACCCAACAGGAGGTCTTTTACAGTGAAACAATTATCTCCTCTGATCCAGGAAAGTCATGAAACACGACAATGCAAAAACTATTTGGCAGATGATCTTGGTCTTTTTTTTTTGGTAGTTTACCTTCTCTTGTCCTGTAAAGAGGATAAAGTTCTCACATAGTGGGCACTTAATGAGAGTTCCTTGAAGAAAAAAAAAATGAATTAAATGGAGCAGAAGGGTCAAATGAGAAATCTACATAATTTTCCAGGCACTCCTGGGTATGTTCTTTATAATATGTCTTAAATATAGCTTTTGAAGGGTACACAAAGTTGCCTCATAAATCTCCTTATACAAGAGTTGGGTAATATAATACCTGGGGAACCAATTATACCAACGCAGAAGTTCCAGCAGCTTCGTACTTCCTGTGGCACCCCTTGATTATGGTAATTCAATCATTAATAACAAATAATTCCTCCAACAAAATATTTCTTTGGTGCCTCAACATGATATTGAAATAGCCCTTACTTTTTAAAGGTTGTACTAGTAAAGTACACAGACATGCAAGTCCTAGTAAGCTAGAAAGAACTGACGAATGGCCGGAGGTATTGTATGTTTGTACTACAAAGACCAGACCATATAATTTCAAAGAGGTAAATTAACAGCTTGGCTACAAAAACTCCTGAAAATTGGTTAAAAAGTTAAAGAGAAAACCTGAGCAGTATACTGCAAATTCCATTCTTGGTATTTGGCCAGTGAGTGGTTAATCAAAGATAATTTAGTGATTTGTTAGCAAGAAAGAACAGCTTAGTTTGTACAGCCCGAGCACTCCATTGTGGCCATTGTGAACAGCTCAATCTCATAGGAAAGTGTGATCTTTTGCATATGTGCCAGAGAACAGTAACAAGGCTTGGCCCTAATGACTAGTGGAGTGCCAAATGATAGACATTTCATATATTGCACTCAGTGGTATGAACTTGCTCAATGGTCTATTAACATGGTGATATACTGTTTTCTCACAAACCTAAGAAAATTAGAACCCAAGCCACAGAACCAAAGGATGTCATTGGGGGCAGATTGATTATTATTGTTTGTAAAGACTAATTATGTATATGGCTCTCCACAAAGTGAATGCAAAGGGAGCAATGGAGTTCCAGGAAGTTACAGTGAGGCTATGTGAATTATAGGAAAGATGCTAGCCTTACTAACTTGGTACCTTTCTTACTTTATACATATAAACATTGCCAAGGCACATCAGAAATTGCAAATGAATGGCAGTGATACAGCAGAAACAACACTGGACTTGAAATCTGAGGATCTTTGTTCCAATTTCATGTTTGCCAGTTACTATCTGTGAGAGTTCGATGAAAGTATTTCAATTCTCTGAGCCGTAGTCTCTCATATACAAATTTTGGGAGTTGAACGAGGTGATTCTTAAGGTTCCTTCTAAATCTAAATCTATTATATGTCATTTTGTAATTACCAAAGTTCATAAGAGGGAACTGTCTATATTTTTGCATTGAGGCCTCACATTTTAAACTATTATTTCCCCTATTCCCTTCCAACCTTTGAATATTCCATTTATTCTAGTCATAAATTCCAATTCTATTTTTTTATTGACTCACCCAAATTTTGCCTTCATTTGAGCTCTTACCAAGATTGAACCTCATGATTATTCTCTTCATTGATTTGTTCATCCCTACCATGGAATCAATTTGAACTCCTTCAAATTCTCTCTGTCTTGATTTCTCCTCCCTGGTCTCAGAGAAAGCTTTATCATTACTTCTTGCTATAGCTAACCTCTCTCTGTTTGTCTTTGCTTCTCTCACTGCTAAGTTTTTCTGGTATTCTCCCCACCAATCATATTTTTTTTCATGTCTGTTCATATCTCCCTCTGACTTGGTTCTTTCTCTTCTGCCTAAAAATATTCTTATCCTTTTCCTAAGAAAAAACACTATTGCTTTGATTATCATAACTCCTAAAGATGCTGGCTCCTTTTTACTGACAAAGTCTGAATGAGTATTCCATGTTTATTAAAAAATTATAATATGTTAACATAATATAGAATATTATACATGTGAGGCCTGCTAGGTGGCACAGTGGATAGAGCACTGGGCTTGGAATCAGGAAGACACATCTTCATGAGTTCAAATCCAGCTCAGACATTTACTAACTGAATGACCCTAGGAAAGTTACTTAACCTGGTTGCCTCTGTTCCTCATTTATAAAATGAGCTAGAGAAGGAAATGGCAAACCACTCCAGGAGCTTTGCCAAGAAAACTCCAAATGGGGTTATGAAGAGTTGGACATGACAGAGAAATTATAATAATAAATTATATATGTGTATCTATCTATATTGATATCAAAATAGATATGTTACTAGAACTGTGATTTCATTTGTCTAGTGAACTCCTTGGAGGTACTTACTGTAAAGTTTCTTAACACAGATCAATACCATATTACATGTAGTATATTTTTATAAAGGAAAGAAACATGATGTAGTGAAGAGAGCTGGCCTAATAGGACAACTTGAGTATAAGTCTTGCCTCTAATATAAACTAACTGTAACTTAACCTCTCTCTGCCCCCAGGCTACTCAAAGTCACAATTCAGTTACTGACCTTCATTTATTGCAAGAATTTTCTTACTTTGAGAGCTCCAAATGCATAAAACTACTAGATCAGTAACGCATACTATACATAATAGAGTATTTTGTAATATATTGCTTTCATAAGAATGCCATATAATTATTCAAGTATATTATTTTAATGTATCAAAGTACATAATTTATATTCTAAGGCAACCTCATAATTCAGGGAAGAAATTCAAAATTTTAAAATAGAAAAGAGCTGCTTGTACATAATGAACTACTCAAACTATGAGAAGTTCTGGTGTTTTTCCATATCATTCATAATAAACATTTTATATGATTTTAAAGCTTACATACTTTATTTTATCTTTATTAACAACTCTGTGCAACTAGTTTATGTTATTATCCACATCTTATAGGTGAGGAAACTGGGGCTCTGAGAACCTAAGTGGTCTATACAGCAAACCCACTCCAGTAGCTTTACAAAGAAAACTCCAAATGGGGTCATGAAGAGTTGGGCATGACAGAGAAATTATAATAATAAATTATTTTTATTTATCTATCTATATTGATATCAAGACAGATATGTTACTAGAACTGTGGTATGTTAATAGAACATGAATCTAGTAAGTCACAGAAACTGGATTCAAACCTAGGTGTCTTCTTATTCAATTTACAGTACTTTTCTCATTCTTTTGGTCAACTTTCTCACTAGTGTCACAAAAGAAAATTTTTTGGAAGTTCATTAAGATTATTATGAATTTATCTGATGGCAGGACCTTTCTGCCTATTAACATATTAGCAGAAAAGCAATTGTTTTCCTGGAAGATTAACATAGTTGTCTTGTAATAAACAATTTGCTTATTTTTATTTTATTTTATTTTTCTTTTTAAAGGGCAATTGGGGTTAGGCAACTTGCCCAAGGTCACATGGCTAATTTATGTGTTAAGTGTCTGAGGCGTATTTGAACTCAGGTCCTTCAGATTCCAGGGCCGGTGCTCTATTTACTGCACCACCTAGCCACCGCTGTAATAAACAATTTGTTAGTAGTTAGTGATCTGGCTTGTAGAAATGGTTTTTTTAGTCATTTTTCCAAGAACATGCAAGCATGGAATTGGGGGCAGTGGCAGCTTTAACAGACAACTTTTTAATAGTATAAAACCCACAAAATACTACCCAATAACCAGAGTAAATACTATACAACTTTTTTTTCTCAAGTTACAAGTGAATGACTAGCTAGCCAATTGTCAAATAAAGTTTCAGGATTTAAAAAAAATTATATCTGTAAGACATGATCCTCTAATATGAAAGTGATGTAATAGCTCAAATTTATATAACACTTTAAGGCAAGACCCTATACATACACATACATACATACATACATACATACATACATACATACATACATACATACCTTAAGACAACTTTATTACTTTGGTGTTATTATCCTTGTTTTAGGGATGATGAATTTAAGTTTTAAGAAGTTCAGTGATTCTTCACATTCCCTGAGCCAATAAATATAGGAGAGAGCATTTGAAACCTCGCAACCCCTCACTCCAGGGTCATCTAAAATACATCACCAACAATATGTCAGCATCTGGAAGAATGAACGTTTTTGTTGTTGGTTGTGGTCGTGCTGGCAGTCAAATTTGTAAAATATATTCTACTTTCTTTCTCTTCCTTCCTTCCTTCCTTCCTTCCTTCCTTCCTTCCTTCCTTCCTTTCCTTTCCTTTCTTCCTTTCCTCTTTCCTTCCTCTTCTTTCTTTCTTTCTTTCCTTTCCTTTCTTTCTTTCTTTCTTTCTTTCTTTCTTTCTTTCTTTCTTTCTT
>NW_027187324.1:4894412-4897696 GCF_028583685.1 Petaurus breviceps papuanus
TTTCTTTCTTTCTTTCTTTCTTTCTTTCTTTCTTTCTTTCTTTCTTTGTTTCGCAATCCAGGTTAAGTAACTTGCTCAAGGTTACACAGCCAGTTATTTCTGGGTGTGGTGCTAAGTATCTGAGCCTGGTCATCCCGGCACTGGAGCTGGTGCTCTTACTCGTTGAGCTACCTGGCCACCCCTATACTTCTTTATTTAAAAAAAATCATATATATATATATATGTATATATATATATATAAAGTAATTAAGTTTCTCATGAATAGGCCCCTTTATGGTTCTGAACGAAAAATTCTACTTATTTAATAGTGATTTGAACAAGGGTGGTAGGGTAGATTAAAAGTTTTTAAACTGTAGTTTGTAGTTTATTTTTCAGTCAATATTTGAACACAAAGGTATAGACTTCAGAATCTGTCACTTAATTAACAGAACTGAATGAGGACAACTCAGTTCAAATGATTTAGTCACCAATTAGCTAAATGAAAAGTTCAGTCTTGGATTCCTTGCTTCAGGGTTAGATGATGCTCTAAAAATCCACATTAGACAACTAGAGTTAGAATTACTCTACTGTTAAACATAGGAACCTTTGAAAAATTGAACTTCTGAAGCCAATATATACATATACATATATGTATATACATATATGTTGTGCTTGTATAATGTATACATTAATGTGTGTTCACATATGCATGTGTGTGTACATATATACACATACATATATTAATATGTATGTCTTTGAAGGAACAGCAGAAAGCTTCATTAAAAATCAAGAAAATGATCTTGATGGGAAATGATATTTTAGTGATGTTTTAGGAAATTATTGTCCATATGATAATACAATAATGCTCAGTACACTTATTTATATATCTATATATAACATATCTATAATTCTTTGATTTATGTCATAAAGAGCACTTTTGTTTTGCTTTTTTTTTTTTGGAGGGCAATTGGAGTTAAGTAACTTGCCCAACGTTACACAGCTAGTTTTTTTTTTTCCTATGGGTGTTAAGTGTCTGACGCCAGAACTGAAATTGGGCCCTCCTGACTCTGGGCCAGAACTTTACTCACTGCACCACCTAGCCTCCCCCAAGATCACTGGTTTTGAAGTCAAAGAACCTGTGTTCTAATTCCTACTTAATATTTAAATAACTTTAGGCAAATTGTGTAAATTCTCTAGGTCTCATTTTCCACATCTGTAATATGAGGGCATTGGACTACATGATTCCTTTCTTACCTGAATACTTGATCAGCTTTGATCAATTAATTCACATTCTTTGCAAATAAAGAGTTTGGTATGTATTATTTGAGATTTTATCCCCAACAGTAAATGAAAAGACCAAAAGCTTATGACAAATTAGCTATACTGGACTCTGACTATCAAGAAACAAATCAGCAGCAAAGGTATTTACTAAATTGCTAATCCCTGAACACTGACCTCATGACTTATGGAGACCATCTATTACAAATTTATTTCTGAAGAGCAATAACTTACAGCATTTGAAGAAATGGATTCCAAACCTACCATTTCACTGACCAATGTAAAAATAATAACAGTGATAATAATGTTCCAGTAAAACCTGAAACAAGCTTCCAGAACTCCCAAATTATTTGTTGTAAAGCTCTAGGGACAGGCACTACAAAGTAACTCCTCTCTGTGTTCTGCTTTTGAGGAATTAGTAGCCACTTAGGAAATCTCATGAAAATTATTTTGTTTTTGTTTTTGCTTTTTGGAGGGCAATCGGGGTTAAGTGACTTGCCCAAGGTCACACGGCTAGTTTTTTGTGTTAAGTGTCTGAGACCAGATTTGAACCCCCGGTCCTCCTGACTCCAGGGCTGGTGCTCTATTCATTGTGTCACCTAGCCGCCCCTCATGCATATTATTTTTTAAATTACTATTAAAAAATAATGCAATGAAAAGGGATACTCTACCAAAAGCAGATTTACTGTGGAATTATTTTACAGGAGTTATGAGACAACTATTGAAGAGCATTCTTCTTTTTGGCATGGCATAGCATCAGTAGACTGGGAAATATAAATTAGCCCTTTACAGCATATTCTTATCAGTTAAGTCTTTGGAAGACATCCAATTTATCGAATTTGTTTATACAGTTAACTCATTGATTCATACATTCATTCATCCATTCAACATTCAGTGAGTACCTAGTATTGTACAAACCCTAGTGCGGAGAAGCTCTTCCAAGTTGGGAAGGGGGCATCATCAATTTACATACTCAGTTTAAAAGGCAACCCTGCCAGAACTTGTGCACTCCTTATGTCCTGTCTAGGTTCCCTGATTGACTCTCTGTTCTGCTAAGTAATTCTGTCAATTGTCTCCAGTTTTTATTAAAATTCCAACTTGACTACACTCCTAACTCACCATGGAACTTCTGTTACTGTTCCCCAGTGTTTCTTTTTGCTTCCTTTATTTGCTTTCATCATATATTATTTCTTTGACCTGATAATTGTCTGTCTGTTATAGATGGACACCTGGGTCTTCTTGAGGGTTTGGACTCCCTAGAGAATAGAATTTGCAATACTGAAAACCTTCTGCTATGTGAATGTGATCATATTCTCTATTCTCTATTTAATTTGATATCTCATGTCCCTGATAGCTAAATTTCCAGAATAATTAACTCACTTTTACCAATTAAAACAGTGATTTTAATCACACAATGAGTACATAGCAAAAAGGTCTTGTGAGTAAAAACCAGAGCTTCCCTCTTTTCTTTGATGTGAATGCAATTTTAAGAAAAAAAAATAGTATGCACTATATGCTGTGGTAGGTCATGGAAATACAAACACCAGAAAGTGACCATCCTCAATAAGCAAAGTTGGTGGGTGGGGTTCAACATGTACATAAACAAATTAAATCCAATATAATTTGAAAGGAAAGTCATTCCTAAGAACTAGTGTGATTAGGAAAGGTTTCCAATAAGGGTTGACCCTTGAGAGGAGTCTTCACAGAAGACAAAGATTTTTAGGCAGAAATTGGGGGTTGGGGTAGGGGGTGTAACTATCCATAGAAGATTACCTATTCGTATTCAATGACATGGAAAAGGAGTGATGAGTTTAGGGAAAAAACTAGTTGAGTTGTTCATCTAGACTATTGAGTGAGGAAAAGTAAGTAGCATAAAATAAGTCTAGGAAACTGTGTGTGTATCTGTGGGGGAGTTAGATTGTGTGAGGCCATAAATGCCAGGCTGGAGAGTTTAGTTTGATAGATAGGTAGGTAGTTAGGTAGATAGATAGATAGATAGATAGATAGATAGATAGATAGATAGATAG
>NW_027187324.1:4897706-4941032 GCF_028583685.1 Petaurus breviceps papuanus
TAGATAGATAGATAGATAGATAGATAGATAGATAGATAGATAGATAGATGGATGGATAGATAGATGATAGATAGAAAGATAATATATTTCCCTCTAGAGGCAAGATGTGGTCCTAAAAATTATGTGATTATGCCTATACCTTAAGAAAATTATTTGGTAGCTATTTGAATGATGGATTGGATAAAGGAAGAATTAGAAACAGAAAGACCACCTCAGAGGTTGTTATGGAAATCCAGGAAAAGGGTGATGAAGTAGGAGTAAAATATGAACTAGAATGGGAACTTCATTAGTGGAGAGATGCTTATAGACATAAGAGATGATATGGTAAGTACAATGAATACTGAGGTATTGAGTCCAGGTATTGATATCATTTTCCTATGATGCCCTCAACAGAAATAAGGAAATTTTGTGGAGGGGGAGCTTTAGGGGAAAGATAATGAGTTTCATTTTGGGCATATTAAATTTGACATACCAGCAGAGCATCTAAAAGATGGCCAGTAGAACCTGATAATGTAAGGCCTTAAATTCAGGATTCCAGTGGGAGATAATTATCTGGCAGTCACCTCCAAAGATATGTTCCTTAGTCCTGTTGCAGCAGATGAGATCATCTCATCTCATTGGGGATATAGAGAGAAAAGAAAGGACCTGGGTTAAGAGCCCTGAGGGATACTTATGCTCAGGAATATTGTTAGTACCTGACAACTGGGGCTTTGCCTTAGGGTGACTAAATTTAAAAGACACTGACAGTCATTTCCCACCACAAGTATGGAAAAACTACTGAGCTTAACAACAAGAATAGAGAATTTAAAAATAATATACCAAATGTATATAAAAGTCCTTCTACTTTCCAGTGCCTTCATGCGTGATGAATGTTTCTCATCTACAGGACCATTTTACTCCCTATCTCAGAAGACTGAGGATATCTGGAAATCTCTTTATAAGGTTTCCCTCCTTTTAGCTTCCTTCCGTATCCTTCCAACCCCCATCAACTAAATTTGTCTCAAAATATTTCTTTGAGTCAATGTTTAATGCTGCCTTGTAGTGTGTGTTCTGTGGGGCTTTACCTTCATGTTAGAATCCCTAATTCTGCCTATGTCAAAAGAGGCAAGAGGTAAATGAGATTGCAGCAGAGCAATGCGAGATATAGGGATAATACTAAAAGAGCAAACTATTACATAATCAAAGACAGAAGAGAATATTCAGGACGGGGATAATTGACAATATAAAATAAATTTGAGAGAGTTCAAAGAAGATATGTTATTCAAAGACTGCCACCAGTCTTTGAATTTAAGTGATTGCTGATAATCATGTAGAGAATGGTTTCATTCAGGTTCTACAGTCAGAAGTCAAATTGCCAGGGATTGAGAAATTAATAGGAGATAAAGAAGTAGAAGCAGTGAGTATATTAGTCACTCTGATAGGCAGATAATATGGTCATGAAGTGACAAAGTAACTTGGTATACCTGGTACTATATATGGTTGGTAATGGGGAGGGGGAGGAGAAATCATGATCAGTAATGGCTAGAATGTGTGAGTAAACATAAATATATTTTAATAGAAAAGGAATTCTACAAAAATTTATGGGAAACCTTATAAAGCAAGCTCTTTATCAGTGTATTCAATGGTACCTGTGGTCTTCCTAACCTATAATGGGAGATTTTGTAAGAGACTACAGTTCCCCCTATACCAAAATAAGGTTGAAATGGGTACATGATTTAGACATAAGAGATGATACCATAAGCAAATTAGGAGAGCAAGAAATAGTTTACCTCTCAGATTTATGGAGAAGGGAAGAATTTATGACCAAACAAGAGATAGAGGACCTTACAAAATGAAAAATGAATATTTTTATTACATTAAATTAAATGTTTTTTATACAACAATACCAATGTAACCAAGATTGGAAGGAAAGCAGAAAGCTGGGAAATAATTTTCTTGTCAATGTTTCTGATTAAGAGCTAATTTCTAAAATATATAGAGAATTGAGTCGAATATATAAGAATACAAGTCTTTCCCCAATTGATAAATGGTCAAAGGATATGAACAGTCAGTTTTCAGATAAATAAATAAATAAATTCAGATAAATATACTCATATGAAAAATGCTCTAAATCGCTATTCATTATTCTGAGGTACCACCTTATACCTATCAGATTGACTAGTATGACCAAAAAAGAAAATCGTAAATGTTGGAGAAGATGTGGGAAAATTGGGACCCTAATGCACTGTTAGTAGAGTTCTGAACTGATCCAACCATGCTGAAGAGCAATTTGAAACTGTGTCTAAAGGCCAAGGAAACTGTGCATACCCTTTGATTCAGCAATACTACAGCTAAGTCTGTATCCCAACGGGATCATAAACAAAGGGAAAAGACACACATGTATAAAAACATTTGTAGGAGCTCTTTTTGTGGTATCAAAGTGTTGGAAATTGGGGGGATGCCCATTAATTAGGGAACAGCTGAACAAGTTGTGGCATATGAATGTAATGGAATGCTATTTTTCTATAAGAATTGATGAGCAGTAGGATTTCAGAAAAAAAAAAAACATGGAAAAACTTACATGAACTGATGCTGAGTGAAGTGAGAACCAAGAGAACAGTGTACATGGTAACAGCAACATTGTACAATGATTATAATAGACTTAGCTTTTCTCAGCAGTACAATGATTCAAGAAATTTCCAAAAGAATCATGATGGAAAATGCTAATGACATCGAGAGAAAGAACAATGGAGTCTGAATGCAGATTGAAGCATACCATTTTCATTTTTTGTTTGTTTTTTCTTTCTTGTTTTTCCCTTTTGGTCTGATTCTTCTTTCACAACATCACTAATGTGGAAATAAGTTTAACATGATTGTACATACATAACCTATACTAGATTGCTTGCTGTCTTAGGGAGGGGGCATAATGGAAGAAGGTGGGGGGGGGAATTGGAATTCAAAATTTTGCAGAAATGATTGTTGAAAACTATCTTTGCATGTAATTGGAAAAAAAAATACTATTAGGGAAAAAAGACTATAGTTCCCTTTTTCGACTTCAGTATAAAACTCCATAAACCATAACTGCAACTCCTATGGCTCATCATAAATAGGACTTTCTCTGGAGAAAGCCTAACATCTGAGTTACAGTTACAGTTTCAGTTCCTAGAAACAAGCCAGGATTGCTTCTGTGAAGTAAACATACATCTTGTATCTTTTCAGTACAGTGGAGTGTTCCATAAATTGTGCTCAAGTTATCAATAAGCCTTTCTGTTAGCTTAAAGTTGAATATTTTGTCACTTCAGATGGAGAACTGAACTAATATGGGACAGGTTACTCTTTCTGTTCCTGGAGACAGTCCTCTTCCTCACAGAATTACATGACCTCCATAAGGGAAGAAGCAGTTTTCTCCACAATGTATTCTAAATTCTGCCAAAAGATGGCATTCTCTGCATTGAGTGCCCCAATTTCTTCTTCAACTCCATTGCCCTTTGGCCACATTAATCACTTGTCAGTCTTAGTTCTTAATCTCTAGTCTTTTTTTCTTGCATCCTTGACCAACTGCCCTACTTAACAATTCTGAGAATCAACTCCCATTTCTGTTTCAGTCCCAATTTATCTGCACTCACTGTCTTACTATAGTATTCCTTGTTCTGTTAGGTCATTTCTGCTTATTACCATACTGCAATGCTTCTCAGAATCTAAGCTTGGCCATGACACTATGATTTATGACATATTTCATCTGGATTTTGCACTGTGTGTCCAGACTTGATCTTACCCCAACTATGAAAGGAATATCTTCCTGTAAATAATGAAGTAGATTTTTTCCTCTGCCCATGCCATACCCGTGGAATGCCTTGGCCCTCTCAGCAAGCAACAAGGGAACTCTGTGCTAAATGTTAAGGCGATGAAATGATTACTAAAATGTGGCCTTTGTCTATATTTGTGCTTTCCTAGATAAACAGAGGCAGGACTACTTCAATGCAGTAGTTAATCCTAAAATAGGAGTAGAGATAGGATTATTACACATATACACACACACTCACACACACACACAATGTTAGACTTGATTGATCTTTTCTGTGGTTCCCAAGCTTTGCCTGGTAAGAGTCAACTTTTGAGTCTCCCAAAGCCAGCAGGGGGTAAATGTGAGAAGAAGAATAATTTAAAAGGTTAAAGGTGAGATACTCCCCAACACCTCTTCATGAAACCGATGAAGAAGCAATGATGGCAAGACGATTGAAGACTGAACAGATAAGAGTTTGCAACAACCTCAACATTTTTCATTTTATAAATAAAAAAAATGAAGTGAAGTAAAAATATTTCTTTATGAGTTGTCATTTAAAATGATACATTTCTTATATGCATAAAGAAAATTCCTGTAAAATTAAAAAAAACTAGGACAGGAATAAGAATAAATTGTTCAAAAAGAATAATTTTTTAAATAGAACATCATATGGGAAACTAAACTATATTTTAAATTTATTACTAGTGAGAAATGTCTCAACACTAGTTTAGTTCAAGTCAAAGAACAACTATTATGGAGAAACACACACACACACACACACACACACAAAACTTGTTATGTAGTTCCTACCTGAATTTGGGCACTAGGATATCAAGCATTGCATTTTTAATTTCTAATTGCTTTAGGCATATTTTGCATTATACAATTGATATCTGTGATACTTGTTGGTATCTATCAGTTGGTTGAGTTTCACTACTTTTATAAGTCCTTTCAGTCTTTTTTGTAGGAAGTTTTTGTTATTCTCTACTGAGTCCTACCTCACACTGAAGTCATTACTTCATTCTTTGTAATAGATGTTGGCAAAATTCTACTGTTATCTTAAGGACAGTATAATCACTCACACATTATAGCCCCTAGGAGTGAGAGCTGAGTGAGGTTTGATGAAAACTTTGTCAAGGTGATGTTTGCAGGGTTGATTGAACCCTTCCTGCTCTTGGAGCAGCAAGGGGAAATTCTAGTTCATATGGTGGTAGGAAGCATGCTCAAATATAACAAATTCAAGGTGCCCAGGGTAAATGAAAATAAACTACATTTCTAAAATATTTGTAGCAATTCTCTTTGTGGTGCCAAAGAACTGGAAATTGAAGGGACATCCATCAATTGGGGAATGACTAAACAAGTTGTGGAACATGATTGTAAGGGAATACTATTGTACTATAAGATATAATAAGCTGGTTGGTTTTTAGAAAAACATGGAAAGACTTGCATGAAATAATGAAAAGTGAAATGAGGCAAACCAAGAGATTATTGTATACAATAAAAATCATATTGTTAGAAGAATAATTGTTACTCTGAGCACTATATGTATTCAAATCAACTATAAGGGAACTATGAAAGAAGATGCTATCTACCTCCAGGGGGGGGAAACTGGTAAAATAGAAGTACATGTAATATGGTTTTCCATATCTTTATACATCTGCATCAAATGGTGGCCTTCCCTAGTGTGAGGTGAGAAGGGAGGGAAAGAGGCGGTTCAGAACTTAAAATATAACCCCCCCCAAAAAAAAATTAAATAAGAGAAAGAACCAGTAGGCAGCTTGACTAACTTTTAGGCATTTAAGAAAGAAAGCAAGGAACTCAAGACAAATTTTCAGAGGTGGCTGGTGAGAAATAAAGTTGAATGTCATATTTCAAGAGTTCCATGTCAGGAGATTGTGCCTGACAAGGAATGTGGATATAATTTGTAGCATTAAAAGGTTGCATAAGTTTTTGTGAGTTTTAAACTTCTGCCATCTGACCCTGTTCTTCTAATTCAGCATAATTCATGTCAGCTGGAAATCTCTGCCATCTCTACTTTTATTTATTTATGAAATTTATGGAATAGTGTATCATTAGTCTTCTGGCTTACACTCATTCCAGGAAGTCAAGCAAGATGTGAACTATCACAAGGATAGGGACATCTAAGAGAAAACATCATCATATTTTACTTCACTGCATAAAAAAAAAAAGTTTAGAATCACATCCTTACAACTCCTCACAGACCAACATTTTCATTTATTTCTTGTTGTTTTCTCTACAAGTCAATCTGTTCAATAATGGCATTAAAAATAAGGATGGATTTGGTCTGGGTTTTTTTTTGTGGGAATTTTTTGGTCTCTTCTTAAAATTTAACTAGTGGATGAATCCAAATGAAGCATATTCAAATCAATGGCACTAGGAGATAGATAGATAGATAGATAGATAGATAGATAGATAGATAGATAGATAGATAGATAGATAGATAGATAGATAGATAGATAGATAGATGATAGAGAGGGAGAGATAGAATCTCTTCACTCTTGTCTTTTTCCAATGAGTCACTCTTAACAAAAATGATTCTTTACCATAGTAACTAGAATAATTTCAAAATAATAATAATGACATCAAAGTATACACCTTAGGAAGAGATAGGATGGTCCTGATGTACTGTATAAAGCACTGTGTAAATGTTTTCATTACCATAATCAATATTGTCTTTCACTTAATAGTAATTGCTGTTCAGTCATTTCCATCATGCCCAACTCTTTGTGACCCATTTGAATGAATTAGCAAAGTACAGTTATGAGAAACACTGGACACCTGGGAGATAGAAAGTAGAACTAATTTCTATTTTCTGTCATCAATTTAATTCAGGAAATAATTATTTAGCCCCTTCTCTGTATAAGGCATTTTACTAGGATGGGGATTAAAAAAAATGAAACCTGCTTTGCCCTGAAGGATCTTATAAGTTAGTGGGGCCATATGAAATGTAAACAAATTAATAAAAAAAATTGAAGGTAAAGACCATTAACAGACTGAAGTGGTCAGAGAAGGGTACATGTAAGAAGTAGCATCATTATTGAGTTTAAAGAAATACAAGGATTTGGAGGGACAAAGATAAGAAGGAAGCTTAGAGTCCAGACATGGTGAATGATCTGTGCAACCAAAAAAAAGGGGGAAAATGGAGCTCAACTTTGGGGAATGTATATCAATCCAAAAGCTAAGTGGCCTTCCTGGAATCAGGAAGACTTCGGATCCTACCTCAGACACTTACTAGTTGTTTGACCCCTGGAAAGGCACTTAATTTTGTTTGCCTCAGTTTCCTCATCTGTAAAATGAGCTGGATAAGGAGATGGCAAACCACTTCAGTATTCTTGCCAAAAAACAAAATAAAACAAAACAAATTGGGTCACAAAGAGACAGAGATATTATTGAAATTCATTTAATCCAGAATGAAGCGTATATAGAAGAGAATACAAACAAATTTAGAAAGATTAAGTGACTTAGGTCTCAAATGTAAATCTAAAGATTCAAGCACTTCATGTGCTTGTATATGTGTATGAATGTATGTACATATATATGTACATATGTATTGGCATACTTCCACTCATTTGTATCCATATATGTTATGTGTATATATGTTTATGTATACTTATATGTATACATCTATCTAGATTTAAATAAGTAGAGGCTGTGAGAATTTAACAGGTCACTTTGATTCCATGTAGTCAAGAGGCTAAGGAGCATCTAATAAGAACCTTCTATTATAGGAATATAATCCAAGTGCTAAGGTCATAGAATGAAGCCAGGAGATCGATGAACTTCAACTAAAACTTTAACTTAATTCAGAAAACATTTGAATGCCTATAACATGTAAGTATCTTAGTATTAAAGATAAAAACAACACATTATTTGCCATCAAGAACCTTATTCCTACTAAGGGGAGTGGGAAGAAATCAGACATGTATACAGATAAATATTATGCAAATAAATATATAAATAGGTAGGAATGAAATAGCACTGGAGGAAAGGGAGAGATCAAGATGGTGCTCTAAGGATGTTTGAAGAAGGAGAGAAAACATGCCAGGGAGGAAACTGAGGGTTTGGGAAAATAGAAATAAACAGTAATTTCATGACAGTCATCATTGTCAGATTGCTCAAAGGCATGGAGTGGGAAGAGTGAATATTAAGCTTAGAAAACAGTGAATAATTCAGAAGCCTGAAGCATGTGAGAATGATGAGACTTGGAATGGTCAGGAGGATTCAGATTGCTTAATGGTCCTTCCTAAGAGTTGAACACTATAATGGAGAGCAAGTTACCGTGGGAGACATGAAAACCTGATTTCAGGTTCTACCTCTGACACATACCAGCTGTGTGACCATGAATAAGTAATTTTACTTCACAGTCAAAATTCTAAGACAATAAATTATAGATAGCTGCATCATTGAAGGGGTCAGGGAGTCAGGCAAAATAGTTCTAACCAAAAAAAAAAAGAAAGAAAGAATTAAATAGTAGCAAATATTTGTTAAGTTAAATATTAGGTGGTTTCCTAATAACATCATACCCTCTTGGTTTGGAAAAAATACCCAATTCTAGCTCAAGTTATTGTAATTGCATCCCAATTTATGGAAACCAAAAATGTGAAAATCTAGATTTGTAAAATGAATTAAAGGGACTTGATTTGATTTACAAATCACTTCTGATTCTTATCAATGTATTTGTGAATTTCTTGAGTATATTTAAAAATAATATTGATTTGGCAAAATTTAATTAAAAGAAAACTTTCCAGGTTTATTTATCTTTCATTAAGAAAAGAAAGGTTCTCAAAGAAAGTAAGAACATAAAATAATGATAAAAGGTAATAAATTTATGTATAGATTTCAATTAAAAAATTAACTTCCTTTTTGGAATGTTAAAATTATCCTGATTCCATTGAACATTTTTTTTTCTGAGCCAGAGTGAATTTGGTTACATTACTAGTCAAGATGACTCTATTTAAAACTTTTTTTTTCAAAAATGAATTCCTCTTTGATAAAACTTCAATACATGATTTTGGAAGTAAAGTCAATGGAGGTAAAACTTAGAAATACATCTATCAAAATACTTGAGGTTTTATGCTCTAAGAATTTCCTTTTGATTTCTCTTTTCCTTTTTCTACTTGCATTTAACTTTATAGTCCTCCTTTCCCAGATCTACAACTTTAGTTTGCCCTTATCAATTTACCATCTTAAACATTCTATAGAGGTGGATTACTTCTAATGTGTCTGACCTAAACTTTTTGATGTTAGAATAAAAAAAAACTACATTTGCCAGAAATAAATTATTTATATCGAATAAGGGGTGATCAAGGGCATTTATTTGATTTTTATCTTAATGAGAGTCAAAAGTTTATCTGCCCCAGAATTTTTTCTTTATCAATTGTCTCAGACAAAATTTCTGTTCTCATTTAAGCTGACAATATGATCCTATTACTACTCATAGATTTTTAGAGACTACAATGAAAAATCAGTGACTAGTGCAAAAAGGAATCATAAAATATTAATTATCTTAAAATAAAGTGATGGCTTTTTGGAAACACACTGAGGAATATTCAATGGTCTATAAATAGAGTTGATTGACCAGCAATATAAATTTACCCATTTAGTAATTTATTTTAAAAAAAGTATTATCTTAGAAAGATATACTGAAATTGCAAAGACCAGCAATCAACATAAAGAAAAAAGCCAAATTGAAAATTTTTTCATAATCATCTTCCTGACTATTCTCTAAAGTTGTTTCAAAGCAAAGCAGCAGCCCAAGTTTTTCTTAACTCTGAGGATGAGTAGAAGTGACCTAGAGATCATAAAACAAAGGACTCTACAAAACAGATCTGATATATGCCCTCCCTCAAAGGCAATTAGGTACTATTGAAGATAGCTTAGGAAAAAAAATCCTTGGAGTCAGGAAAACCTAGGTTCAAGGGCTGCCTCTGACATGTATTGAGTCATTCAAATAATAAGCAATAAATAATTAATAATTAACAATAAAATGAATTTCATTTCTACTTTAGTATACACACATCACTGATATAGACATAATCCCTTCTCCTTAATTAGAAATTGTTTGCAAATAGACAAAATCAATTCAACAAGTTAGATTTCCCCTGGAAACTGACGAATTATTAACACTGTATTCTAGTCAGCTGCAGAACTTTAAAGACTGGGTCTCAGTGTATAACTAACATGGGCTACCTCTATTTCATTTTGAGGACATATATCATTTTTAAAATAGGGCCCAATCTTCTTAGTTAATCTAATTCTATACTATGCACACTGTCATGACACAAGGTACACATTATTGAATTACTCTGAATTTTTAAGGGCTCTCAGTAGAAGGATCACGTTACTTTTTCTGTCTGCCCTAAAAACCTATATCCACGCCAGAAATTCCCTAATTATCTTTTAAAAGGCAAACTACTAAGCTGGCACAGATACATAGCTTCTAGAGGTTCATTTTGACTTAAAAAAACAGTTCTATTTTTCTTGTTACATATGCTACAGTAATCTATATGGTGATATAGCAGTCAGATTCCTTATATAAAACTGTCTTTGAAAGTTACATATTTGCAAATTTAGAAACTCATTTTGCATCTGTAACTTATTCTGAAGTTGTCAATGTACCTGTTCCATAGACTTTAAATCTTGCTACACAACCTTTGGCTGAGAGCAGCAAAATTTAATCTAATACATTGTTGCTACAATCATGAAATTTGTAGAAACACAAGTTCGAATTTGAGGAAAAAAATGAATCCTCTCTTGACTAAGAACCAATTTCTTTTGAGGAAATTGATGATCTTTAAATTTATTTAACAATCTGCATTGATATCACAGATATCCAACCCCATGATACTGGACCTCCATTATCTATTTCACATCATTGTTTGCCTTAGTTATGAAATTTCTTAAAATGTTACATGAAAATGTTATTTCAAATAGTATTACCTTCAGATGACTAAAATGCTCATTTTTATTTGCTTTTTTTATATTTTATAATAATACATCAATTCCATCAAGGGATAGAAAAATGAAGAGGGCCCCAGGAAAAAGTGAGCAACGCAAGCAGAGACTGACTCAACACTATGTGTCAAAACAATGGGGGTACATGGACAAGAGTGGCAAAGGATCAGCAGCCTTGGATAAGTATTGATCTCTTTTCATTTTTCTTCCCATAGTCTTCTAAACCCTCTGTGATCTGATTTCCAATCTCATAATTCAACTAAAGTTGTCTTCTCCAAAGTTAAAAATGATCTGTCAAATCTAATTTTTTTTCCAGTTCTTATCCTTTTTGAAATGTTGGCAAAGTTTAGACAGTGTCAAACCTCTTCCCTACCTTGGGTAATGCTAAGATCTATATATCCAGACTTATCTTGTTTACTGAGTGACAGTCATGCATCACCAATTTCTTTTGAACATCTTGAACTTGATGTCCTTTAGACATTTTAAATTCAAAATACTCCAAATTGAACTCATTATTGCCCAGAATCCTCTTCTACTTAAAACTTTCCTGTTGCAGTGAAAAACATTATCATCCTTACAGTCATTCAGGTTCACATCTTAGTATTGTCCTTTAATTTAAAGTAAACTTATTTACTCCATATCTTGTGGGGTTTCACCCTACTTTACAATTCGTCGGAATATCTTTTCATTTCCATCTTCACAACATCTCTCCATTCATGTAGTCACAACCCTAGTTCAAGACATCATTATCTCTTCCTTGGACTATTAAAAGAGCACTGCAATTGATCTTCCTGCCTCAAATCTCTCCCCATTGCAATACTTCCTCTACTTAGTTGACATGATTCTTCTGAAGTATAGGGCTGAACATGTCATTGTCTTAGTCACTGAGCTCCAGTGATACTTTTTTAACCTCAAGGATGTAACATAATCTGTATTGGGGTTTTAATATTATCCAGATCTTAGTGCTTGAAAGTCCTAAAGCATATAGCAGCCTCCTAGTCCAACATCCTTCTTTTGGGAAGCTACCAAATAATGATCATATGTATAATATATATATATATATATATCATATTTTAAAAGAATTCTGAAAAGGAAATGCACTACAACCTCTTATAATAACTCATTCAAAAATCTATCATATTAACTACCAGGAAGTTGTGAAAAATAAATGAGTTGTGCAAATGAGATATTTGCAAAGCACAATGCCTGCCACATACTAGGTGCTATACAAGTACTTGTTTCCTTCGTGCTTCTCTTTGTGCTATTTTTTGGGAATAGGCAGATGGGAAGGAACCAAAGTCCATATTTTTGGTAAACCATTCTCAATTTCCTCCCTCTTCTCTACCCAAACTATTTTTTTTCTCCTGGTTCTCAACTAATTCATTTATCTTTCCCCTAGTATTCAGGTCACATTTATAGCTCATCAAAACATGATGCAGCTTGGTATAATAGAAATCTCACTGAACTTGGCATTCTGGGACTTGAGTTCAAATACTGGCCCTGTTACTGTAAGTAAGCCACATAACATCTCTCTTCCTCTGGTTCACATCCAGAAAAAGAGGATGTTTGACCAGACTCTTAAGTGCCAGTCAGTTCTAGATCTATAATGTTAAAACATGGGAAAAATCCCCTTGTTTCCTTGCTTAGTTTAGTCAAAACACATAGACATTTTTCCTCCCAAAGAAACTAAGTGAAAAGACAGAAAAGACTGAAGAACATAGACATGAATTAGTTTATAGGGTAAAATTTCTGACCTCTCTTCGAACTAATGTTGATACAATGATTAGCTTGACTGGCAAAGATTAAAGCTTATCCTCAGTTCAAGCTAGAATGGATGTTATACAAAGATATTCTACCTTTTTACTCTAAGTGGAGTTGACCCAACTTTCATTTCTGGTTGAATCACAGTTATTCTCAGAGTCTGCATCTCAGTTTTACCTTTTGATCTTTGCTCCCCAGATTTCTTATTTATGACCCAGGGTTGTGAAATATATCCAATCTATAGTTCTTGTGATCCTTATACGAGCTCTCTGAAATATGATGTAGAGCAATGACACTTTCCTCACCCCAAAGATTGATTCTTGGAATATAGATCATCTTGCTGTGACTTCATAGTTACTGCCTCTTAAACCATGCTCCTAAGCAATTGCTGTAAAACTAGTGATGGCATAGTGGATGGTGAGCCTGGCTTAGATCAGGAAGATCTGGATTGTGATCTTTCCTCTGAAACTAATCAGTAGTGTGTCCTTAGACAAGTGCCTTAAACTTTCTTTGTGACTCAAATGATTCCCTAGGGCTTAGCTCTTGACTCACAGATGAGGTATGATCTGTGTTCATAGAGGAAGATTTTCATACTGACCAAAATCATAGAGCCTTTAGTTAAGCTAAGATCAGGGCCCTGTCTTTATCAAAAGTCTTATATCCTTGATAGCGAGTGTCTTTTTTTGGAATCTGTTCAGATTCTCTTTTTTGACTCATCAAGCCTAGACAAGGTGCTCCTTTGAGGTGTAGTATTCCAGAATATTATAATTAGAGCCTTAAAAAAACAAAATAGATTACAGAAATAACAGAAAAACTTTGTTCACAGGAAGATAAAAATTATTCCTTTAAATATGTGAAAAATAATTAATAACCAATGATTTGGAGAAATTCAGCTTTCCCACTTTTTTTTGTCCTTATTTCAAGACCTCACTCTCTGAAGGTTAAGCTAAGTTTCTCTATCCAGATCTCACTCAGGTGGGGGCACTCCTGTTCCACTCAGGTTTGGGTGGGGATAATTTTTTTTAATAGATTGCCCAAGTCTAGGAGAGATTTAAGGAGTAAATGGCATAATCAAAGTTTAGGTTCAGTCCCTCATTGTAATAATCATTCTCTCATTAACTGCTAACCAATCAAAGTTGATTTCTACACTCAGGAATACATACTCTACATATAAACTACTTGCCTGCTGCCATTATTGTCTTTGGTCTAAGAGGGAGATGGCCAAATGTAGGCATTATTAATAAAATTATTAAATTACACAGAAATTATGACTCTTGAACATTCTTAAACAGCACAAATACAACCTTCTATTAATGGTCTTACAAACTATTAGCATTGCACTTTCAAAATATCAAAATACTTTAATAACATGACACAAATAATAGACAATTTCCACCAAGAAAAAAGGAGGCTTATTCCCTTAAAGTCAAAATACAAGGTAACCTAATTTGATTTTATCCTTAATGAATAAAGAAAAGAGTTAATATCTACCTTCTATATGACCTTGTGTTTTTTGACACCAATATATATTAAATCATCCTTATGATTTCTTGTGTAAAATGAATAAGAACACGGAATTTGACCTTTTTTCATAGGTCTTATTTTTTAATATTCTTTATGATTTTATTTTGATCTTCATGATCTTTTTTCTCTGAACTTTGATATCTAGCTATGGTGCCCATGAACAAAGATTATGTATTAGCAAAGGGATTTCCATAGATGAGACAATGAGAAATAACTCAAAAGTCTAACATTTATGATCATATTTAGTCATTCCAGCACTCTGATTATTTTTAATACTACACATTTGTAAATTATGAACCCTAAATTTTGTTTAGTCCTTGCAAGTCCTTTTTTAACTTTATAATTTCTGTAGTGTTCCTATTTCTAGCACACACACATATATAAACTATCACTTTACTCTTACTTCATTTCTGTTATTTCAATACAACTTTAGACTGAATTATAGAAATCTAGGTAGCCAAGCTTTATAACCAATTAGAATATTTTGAAGATATATATATATATATATATGTATGTGTGTGTGTGTTTATAATATGTGTGTATGAATACATGTGAATATATGCATGCATATGTACACACATATATGTTTTGTATGAATACACATACATACATAAACATTTCCTTTAGGTCTTGAACTAATACAACTCATAGATCTATAGAGATCACAGATTCTGAATGATTGCCAAAGTATGCTAACTTTTATTTTAGGCTGCAGCCAAAGAAAGTAACTATTTTGCAGGGTAGTATGAAAGTGCTACAAGTTCAGGTCTCATATTATACCATTTGAAACCTCATGACATAAGTAAAGAAATGTGATGATCAAAGTTTAAAAAAGGCAAGGATATGGTGGTGATGTGCCAATGGCTTGAAGTTATACACTTTCTAAGACAGAAATAAATCAAGATATAAAATTATATAGGACATGAACTGATAGGCTATGACAAATAGTGGCTTGGCAATAAAGATTGGATGTGGGAGGTAAGTCCTAGGACTCCTCCCAACTCTTTCATAATATATTTCCACTTAAGGTCCTATCTTCATCTGGATGGGACCCTAAAGTAGAAATCCCAACTGTACTTCTACTAAAAGACTCAACTAGACAGGCTCCTCATAAATAAAACCATTCATAAGCAAGTGAATTAAAGAAGAAATGTTGCTTCAGAATGTTTACTGATCCACAGTTGAAAACCATAATTTATTTTATCTCAGTAATTGTATTGCACAAAGTAAAAATGCTAAATAATAATTGTAAATTTAAATGTGAAAAATTCTTATATACATCATAAAAATGATGTTGACTCTATAGTCCCTTTACTATAATGAATACTTATAAAAATTATGTTTCATTGAATACTCTGCAGCACAAATCAGACACAAAAACTTATTACATTTCCACAAAACTGAGAAAATGTTGACAATTCCTTGTTATACTCTTAAAGTTCTTAACCTTCAAATTCATAATTTTTGGAAGACTCTTCAGTCATCTTTGGAAAAGCATTCTTTGTGTTCCTAGACAAATGAACACCATTTTAAATAATTAACATGCACATAAGCTGAAACAATATATATTAATAGTGATTAATTACTAATTTTTTGTTCTGAGGATGCAATTAATCATGAACAAAGAGCCAATGCACTATGAAAGCTTAAGAACATACAAAATCCATCAGATGCAATCACTAGTAAGTGCTTAGTCTAGTGAGGAAGTCAGATTTATCATGTGTGTATACACACATGCACATATACACACATACACACATACACACATACATATGTGTGCTCCAATTAAACTCAGCCAGCAATGGAAAAAAACCAAAACTTCAAGGTTTCTCATTATCTAGCATCTCATAGGACTCCCAAGATCCTAATGATAAAAGTATCTGTCTAGTAAGAATTTTATTTTTCTTTCCAGAGGGCATGTAACCCAGTGGTGTTTCTGATAAAGATCAGTAAAGCAGCTAACCTCATATCTGGAAACTTTTGTATTTTACAGGATTCATCCCAAAAAAACTTTGTTATAGTATAGTTAATTCACTTACATTCCCATTATTTATCTGTTCTTCCTTAATTCATGTTCTCCATATTTGCTCTAAAATTCTCAGGTTTATAAAACAATAATAAAGGTTATCTCCAAATCAAGTATATACATTTTTATTGATGTAGTTGCTAGAAAAAGAGACCTATGTTATTTTCCCCCAAACTTTAAAGCCTTCAACCTAGTGGATTAAGTAAATTTATTTAGATTTATGTGCTAATTTTATTTACTCTCAAGCAGAAATTCTTAGCCTGGGGTCATCCTCAATCCCCACAGGGGTCCTTAAAGAGATTTCAGGGGATCCATGAACATGGATGTGAAAAAATATATCTTTATTATCATTAACCTCCAATTGAAATTTTGTATTTCCTTCAATTATGAATGCAAATAACAATCATTATTCTGAGAAGGGGTCTATTGGGCTTCACCAAATTGTCAAAGAAATTCATGGCACAAGAAAAGCTAAAAAATGTAAAGAATCTTCTACCAGACTTAAGTTTTCCTGAGATATTCGATTCTTATAGGGCATGCACAACAAAACATATTTAGCCCAATATTTCTTTTTAAACAATATTACATTCTAGACTATTGAAATAAAGTGTCAAAAGTATCTATATGATTTCTCAATGCAAAAAATATTTTTATTAATAAAAAAGGGGAAAACATATTTAACCAAAGAAAATGCAAAATTAATACTGAGCACTTTCTAGAAACTTTTAAAATTGATTTCTAAAATTATATTGATATTAATTATAATATTGTCTAATTTTGGATTTTAAAAGTTTACCCTCAAGGAAAACTGGAGGATACAACTTGGAGAAGTTAGTGATAACTTAGTATGATTTTAAGGGGGAAAATATTCTCCTTCTTGCTTTTACTAGATGATTCAAAATTTATATGGCAAGATGTATACTTTATATTTATATGGAATAATGTACCTTAACCCTTGGTTAAATGAAAAATATATAATGGGAAATATTTGCATAATATCCATATATTTCAAGTATGCATGACTTAGAAGATCTTGCAAGAGAGAAACTACTGCAATGACTCTGGCAAAAAAGATAAAAACATGATGACATATTTAATGCTATATTTATGTTTCAGGTCTATTGACTTGATAAAAAGCATCAAACTACAATGTTAATGTAAAAAAAAAAGTTATCATTGCTCTCACTGATTTCTTTATGAACTCTTAGCATTCTTATTTCTCCAGTAAGAAAACAAATACCAGAAGCTGATTTCTCTATAGTTCAACTTGCAAGAGAAGAAGCTCTATGAAGCATTAAGGACTAAGTCTTCTAGCTTGTGACTTAGTACTTGGTTAGCAACTAAACATGCATATTTCTCAGACTCCAGATCAATATTCATGACAACTGAAGATTGTCTTAGACTTAGCTAGCATCAGGATTCAGGGATAACTTTGAACAGAAAGGGAAAGGGGTAAGGATAAAGTGATTTGGAAATTGAGTATAACAATAATACAACTATAAATATATTTAAAAGGAGTTGCTCTCTGAGGTCAATGACATAATATCAAAAGTTTGGTTTTAAGAGTAATTAAGAAATAAAGGGAAAATTTTCATGGCAGATGCATTTTTCCTCATTTCCTTTGCCCATAAATTTCATGTTAGGTGCTAATATTGGCAATTATCTATCAAATAAAACCTCTTATTTCCAACTCCAAGTGTGTCCATTAATGACCAAAGGAGAAATCTGTCACCTTGTAAAGGCACATCAGTATCGACACTACTTTCTCTGATGTCTTTCCTATTTAGTAACATATTTACCAATATTATCTCATTGTAGTTCTTTCCAGTTTCAATTCTCTTGTAGAAATATATGCCTGCTAATACCCTCTCCCTGTTTACCCTCTCTTCCCTCTCAAACATTGAGTCACAAATCAAGACACAGAAATTCCAGATAACAAATTAATACCATTGGACAGTAGTATTCAATGAGTTTAATTTTGCTCCAACATTTGCACAGCACCAGAGGCAGATGTTCCTGAATCTGAGACAACCAGTGGTAACCTAAATCAAAGTCGTAAAAAACCTAGCACAAGCCTAGGAACCTTACACCTGAAGAGTATATTGTTTGCCAAATTAATAACTAAAATATCTGACAAAAGAACAGGCATCAACAAAGACCACTTACAACAAGACATTTAATAACAATACAATTGAGTGACAAGATGAAGCCTAAAAAATTCTGAGCCAAAGGTCATTATCTGGAAAGTTTAGGCCCCTGATTAAATGTGGAAAACAAACAGACAAAAACTGAAGACACCCTGCTGTTGTTAGGGAAACTTGAGGATGTTCTGGTTGCCCCAAGGAAGTTACTGTACCTGTGTCCACATCCTTCACCTGTTGCCTGATCGGAGTCCACAGACTCAACTTTCATCTCTTGAAGGACCAAGGTCTTTTCATGTTCTCCAGTAAACTCCATGCCTGGCACCACCTCTTCCTCCAGGGATTCCACATAGAAGACTGTCCGGGGAGGATGCTGCTGACTCTGACCAGGTAATCCTTGATGTAGTCTGGTGGCAGCGGGGGCCGGGGTGCCATTGAGCGGGTTGGAGGAAGAGGAGGAGGAGGAGGAGGAGGAAGAAGAGGACGACGAAGAGGATGGCTTTTTCCAGAAGGTGCCCCCGCTGCCTCTTTCCTGGCTTTTCAGCAGACGGCTCTGGCTTGGCCCCCAGTGCTCAAAGCTCCCACTGCTGTCCTGTTGGAGACAGCTGCCCCCCGCCGGCCCGCCTGGAGAAGAGGAAGGGTGGCTGAAGAGTTTCCAGCGGAGTCTCAAGATGTGTTTCACATCAAAGTCTTTCCTCCCAGAGCCTGACATGCTTTCCAGAGGGAGGAGAGAAGTGGAGAGAACCGACCGTAGCCAAGGCAAGAAAGGATAGGTAAGGGCGAGAGTCTGGGCGGTATAGGGTAAAAGAAGGCAAGGGGAAGTAGAGAGTCTGTTCCTCCACGCTCCCCTCGGGACACGGACCGCGAGTGAATGAATGCCACTGCCTGGTTGAGTGTCCAGCCACTGCCTATGAGCCGCCGCCTGCCGAAAGGACCGCGCACCGCAGGACCGCGGTTCTACAGCTGTTTCTTCCGGGAGAGGACCCTCAAGCCTGTTTGAGCTGGGGATCTAGACAGAAGCCCCGGTGTGGAGAGAGGAGAAGAGAGATTTCAGGAATCCCTAGCACAGACCCGTGAGGTTCGAGCGAGGAGAGGGAAGGGGGGCAAGGGGGTGTAAGAGAATTGGGGAACGGAGGATCAGGGAGAGATGCGCTCAGAGAGCCAAGAGGGAGAGGGAGGTCTGTGCGCGCACCCGCACGCACAGCTGGAGGCGCAGGCTGGCAGCGGACAGCAGCGAGATAACCCCTAATCAAAGACACTGGAGCAACAGAGCAGGAGCTCGGACGCGGATCGGCCGCCTGTTTCTAAACCGGTGGGGACTCCAGTTGTTCTCTCAGTCAGTGCCGGCGTGTTCAGAGCCTGAGAGAGCGCCGAGAGCGAGCGGAAAAGTCGCCTGAGCGCTCTGCCCCCCCCGCCATAAGTGCGCCAGTTCTTCCTCCGTTGGCTCTCAGGGGAGTCCCATGCTTGCAGGTTATCTGTGCTAGGCAAGAGATGGCTAGCAAGAGAGAAGGGCAGGTCTATATAGTCAGCTTCCTTTGCGCCAACCCCCTTCCCAATTAGAGAAAGAGAAAAAAAAAGATAAAGAAAGGGGGGGGGGTGCTTATGAAGCTTCTAAGGTCCTCACAGTACAATTTTCTATCTGCCTCTGAGTCTCCCCCTCCCCCGTAAGTGACGCAGATGTGCACTGGGGCCTATACAGAAAGGCAGAGGGAGGGAGGGAAGGCTTCAATCTTCTTTATGCAAGTAAGTCTGCAGGTCTGATTGTCCCCTGGTGTGGGTCCTGTCACTCTCTGTATTCTTTCCCCCTTCCTTAACGACATTGCTACCAGGGCAATAAAAGTAAAACAAACAGAGGTATTATGCTTTGGCATCAGGGACCCACCAAAGCATGAATCTTAGCAGCCTGAACTTAATAGACTGGGATCAGTGTGCAGGTTGCAGGTTAATGACTTACAGTATCTAGAGAGCGGTACTCATTAGCTTCTTGCCTTAGTTTTCGGGCAATAAGAATAAATGCCAGACTGAAAGGCGCTGAGTGTCAGAAGAGAGCGATGCCACCCGCCTGGCTCCTACCTTCTGATCCTGCCATTAATGCACACAGACAGCGCAGGACCCTAGGGAGGTGAAGTCACAACACAGAAATTGGCTGATGGACAGCTGCCCACATGGGAGGAGTTTCGAAAAACAGTGCATTTGGGATCTAGGCACAGAATGAAATCTTTTTTTTTTTTTTTCCCTGGGGAAAATTAAATGGAAGAAAATGGCAAAAGTATAATGAAAAGTATTCATTTTCAATGGAAAAAAAAGCATCTGAAAAAAAATTATGGGATGCTTGTTAGGCAGCAAAAATCGGTATTCAGTTACCTTGCTGATCAGAGTTTGGGGAAGGATGAATGTGCTTTTCTTCATAAAAATATTGGGAATGGGAACTCCTTTCTAGATATTACTACTGTTGCCAGCTTTGCATTTCGTTTTACTGTGCTAACAGAATCCTCTCCTGTTGATCCTTGGCTAGGGCCTTGGTTAAGGCCAGTGCAACCAAAGAGCAGTGAGTTTTCCAACAAAGACACAGTTTCCCATGTGAAAATCTCAAGGCTCAACCACTCCCAAAGGAGGCCAGGTGTCAAACATTAAAGAGTTACTTCATTACTAGTGAGTCATGTTGTTCATTGAATAGTTAACGTAGTCATAAACTCACTAAATAATATGAAGTCTGACCTAGACAAAGTTGGACATTTTAATAAAACAGGAAATTCGGCACACAAAACTTGATTTTCAAGGGAAGAAAAATGACTATTGTGTATATTGATTTATGCCACAACAGCTGAACCACACAGTCCCTTGTGCCTTGATTTTTCTTGCAATATTTAGTGATTAAGAAAAAGACCAAAAGTCCTTCAAAGTAAATAATAGTGAAAGATAATGTTCATCCAAGCGTTGGATCAAGTAAATATTTTACTTTATGGCAAATGTAGTTTTTTATATATAGTCGCTTTAGAAAGTTAGGATTAGCACATCTTTGTGTTTATTGGTTGAAAAATTTGGTGCTGTCTAGGCTTTTTTAATTTTCCTAAAAATCCTGAATGATGATTTTTAGAAGCTATAAAATCATAAAATTGCATTTTTGTTCATATTAACCTCTTATTGCATTTGAACTTGCCAAATATCAAATCATCCACTCAAGAGCATAGATATACATACAATAAAACAATTAAAAATAGCAATTAATTTAACATACTTTTGTCCTTCCTGGTTGTTGTTCTCTGACACCAATATTATAAAGGAATTCCACTGCATTATTGTAATATGTGCTATAAGCGTTCCATCCATACAACAAAAGAAGAAACAAACAAAAAAGCCAGTATTAGAAAATGGCATTTGACAGTTGGCAATTAATGTCTTCTTTGCTATTGCTAAGTGATTGGTTATTTTTTAAGTATTGCCAGTATCCTTCAGTCCAACATTTTTATCTATGTACAGAAGTAATGATAACAAAAAAAGTCTTGCTAAGAAAACTAGCCATGTTGACAAGTAGTTTATCAAGTTAAAACTTATAAAAATCATGAAAAGCAATGGATTTGGGCTTTAATCAATAAACTCCTGAAATATGTGAATGAAATTGGAATTACTCAAAGGAAAAGACTATTCCCTGAGGAAATAACAAATTATGTATTCTGATGACAAATAAGTCTTAAGAGATCATCTAGTATAGTATAAAAGGGGATAGGGAAATAATTCTCATTATCATCTGGCCTTGTTTTATGCATTATTTATTTTGTTTTTAGGAAAATTATGTCAGGTGAAATTTGTCTATCAAATAATATTCTTTCACTGACTTCCATTGACGCATAAGAGATTCAAGGTCAAAGGGAAACAAAAAAAAAAACCTAATTGTATCCATAGTTACTCATAAATATTTCACCTAAGCACAATCACATCTGCTTCAAAGTTTTGTTGTTGTTGTTTTCTGGATCCCTATGTAGTACCAGTCAAACAGATTCCCTGATTTTTGGAATGATGGGTTACTCTGACCTCTCTAACCACGTGTCCAGATGAAAACAGTCTACAAACATTGTTTCTTTTGATAATTTTAATAAAAAACAAGTCAAATGTACAAGGAATCCTCATGACTATTTAATATTCAAAATATGTACACTAATAAAAACATTAACATAACTATGTGCTAAGAACAATGTTAAGGGTTTTGCAAATATTATTTTAATTAATCCTCACAACAAGCCTGAAAAAATTGAGAGAACTGATGCAAATAAGTTGTGACTTGACCAAGGCACCCAACTAGTGTCTGAGGTTACGTTTGGACTCAGGTCTCCCTTATTCCAAGCCCAGCATTGTCCACTGTGCTGCCTAGCTGCCTAACATATATGAACAATATATTGTCCCATCCCATGCAGTTTTAATGAAAGGTTCCTCTGAACTAGAAATGCTTTTTCTTTCATATTTTTTCTGTTTTTTTTCTCTTCATATTACATATTTCGCCCCTTCACAGACCCTAAAGGAAATCCTTCCTATCCCCCCCCCCCCCCATGCTTTGCACATGCTATCCTCTGTGCCTGGAATGCACTCCCTCCTCACTTCTCTAACTGTTAGAAACAGTAATTTTTCTCCAAAAGTCAAGCCAAGCATGTGTTTCTTCTGTAAGAAACCATCATATCCCCCCACCTGCTAGAAACTTACCTTCCCACTATTTTGCATTTTCTAGTCTCTTCTGATGAATGTAAGTTCCTTGAGGGCAAGTATAGTTTCCTTAAAAAAAATCAGCACAGCACAGTGCTTGTCTCATATTATTCAATAATAAATGATTGATTATGTAATGCACATACTAAATGATTCAATGTTCATTGGTTTCCTAATTCCTTCATCAAACATCTACTACGTGTCTATTAATTGTATTAGATACTTGGGGTAGTTAGGTAACACAGTAAATAGGGTGCCAGGCCTGGAGTCAGGAAAACCTGAGTCCAAATCCAGTCTTAGATATTTACTAGCGATGCCATTCTGGCCAAGTCACTTAACCCTGTTTGCCTCTGTTTCCTTATCTGTAAAATGAGCTGGAGAAGGAAATGGCAAACCACTCTAGTATCTTTGCCAAGAAAATCCCAAATGAGATCATGAGGAATCAGACACAACTGAAACGAATGAACAACACAATGCTAGACCGTAGGGGAGGTGCATGTACCCTTGCTCTCACGAGCTTCAGGACAGTGTGAGGAGTACCCAGGGTGAATTCAAAGGACACATAGAACAAATCCTCAACAGCCTTGGTGGGAAAGCTTCGTGGAAGAAGTCGTGTTTGACCTGGAAGTAGAATGTCAAGAGGTTGAAATAGGGAAAAAGAAGCAGAATATTCTAGGTTTAGGAAATAGAAAAAGCTATTGAAATGGGTAAGTGATGAACATGTTTAAGGATGTCAGGTATTCTTGTTTAACTGGAGCATAGCTTATTGAGAAACAACAGTATAAAATAAACACAGAAAAGTCTGAGCATAAAGTTCATAGCATAATTGTTTCAGAGTTTGAAGAAATCTTAGAGGTCATCTAGTTCAACCTCCTCATTTTATACATAAGGAAATTTAGGCCTAGAGAGGTCGCATGACTTCCCCCAAATCACCCAGGTAGTAAAGAACAGTACAAGGATCTGAACCCTGGAGATTTTGATATCAAGTCCAGTGGGTTTTGTTTTTGTTTTTTCTACTTTAGCAAAACTGGAAACAATTACGTTGGAACCAGGAAGTAAAGAATTTTAGGTTTAATTTATTCAATAAATATTATCATGGAGTCATTGGAAATCTTTGGATGTATAGACCCGTCCATTATGAAAATTGACCTTAGTAGAATGAAAAGGGCAGATATATAAGGACATCTGAGTTTAAGTCTTGGATCAGCTACTTCCTACCTGTGTAACCTTGTATGAGGCATTTCACTGAGCCTCAGTATATAGAGCATAACAATAATTATACTAACTACATCATAGAAATGTTGTTAGGATGAAATGAAAAGATTTGGGTAAAAAGCAAAGCATGATACCAAGATTATCATTGTTAATGGCAAGAGTGGATGGATTGTGGGCAGCTAGGTGGCTCAGTGAGTAAGAGCACCCACCCCGGAGTCGGGAGACCCTGGATTGGTTCCAGCCTCAGATAATTAACATCCACACAAAATAACTGGCCAAATAACCTTGAGCAAGTTACTTAACCCCAATTGCTTTTTAAAAAAAAGAGTGGATGGATTGAATGAGGGGAAAAGCTGATGCTTGTTGCTGAAGAGAGGCACTTCCTTGACTCAGCTTTTTCGAGAAAATTTTCCTAATCAACTTCATACTTTACCTCTCTCTTCAATCCTTGTATATGCTTTTTCTGTTACATTATTTCACTTTTTTTGCTTTCTATTTTTTATAGTATCTTATGTGTCAATTATTCTTCCATACGGAAGAACAATGGAGGAAAATCTACAATAACTAGGACTGGGTTATTGTTTTTTCATGCCTTTTAAAAAATCCTCACCTGTAAGTTTCTAAAACAGAGTGGGGGACACAGTAAACCTTCTACACATGTATGTTGGATGTATGGTTGTACTATTATTCCACTATCCCAAAGTTAGTGAACCTTTCTGTTCAAATGCATCATCATCACTGTATATCAGAATGGAATATTGCAGGATAGCAGAATTAAATAACATCTGAATTTAGAGACACGTGAAACTATCTAAGAGTTTACAATTTATTTTGTCAGTGAAGGAAATAAATCTTAGAGAGGCGAAGTGACTTCAACAAAGTTATAAAGGCAGAATACGGTAGAGCCAAGACTAGAACTCATAGGTTTAAAAATTTTAAAGGGAAAAAAATGTGCAATAACCCAAAACTGTTAACAACCTAAATGCTCAGTAGTTGGGGAATAACTAAACATATTAGTATGCATCTAAGCAATGGAACATTTGATCTCTATAAAGAATGACAAATAAAAAAAATATAACCAATCTGGATAGGTCTATGTATACTTAGTCAACTAGCAATTTTAAGTACCTACTATGTGCCAGGGGTAGCATCAAGCCTAACAATACAAAGAAAAACAAACAAAAAAAACTCCTTAATCTCAAGTAATTCATAGTCTCTTGGTAGGGTCAAGGGGAGAAAAATTGTAAAAAATTATGTACAAACACCATATTTATAGAACAAATTGAAATAGTTACAGAAGGAACATACTAAGATTAAGCAGGACTGGCAAAGGTTTATTTTATAGTTTAAAAAAGGGTAAAAATGTAATAGTTTAGATTTTATATAAATGTTTAATGCATTGAGTATGCCTTTGGGTAGAGTACAAGAAAAATGGTGCATCAATTAGGGCATAGCTAACTTATAATATAGAAATTATATTAATAGAGTTTCTTTTTTGTAATGGGATTTGGCCTATAGTATCCATACTGTATTCATTTGAAAATATTCCCTGAAGAGTTTGAAGGGATACTCCATCTTTTGGAAAATAAATGGATGAAACCAGTTCAGAACTTAATCAGTCTTTATTTTAAGTACACAGTTAAATAGCCTTTAAGTGACTGCTTAAATAAACATTTGTAGGTGTTAATTGACCTCCAGGGATATTAGAAATCTACTCTACTTCTTTAGCTTCTTTGAAGTTTTATTTCTCTCTAGCAGAAATGAGTGTGTTTAAGACATTCCTGTACTTGAGTCAAGTCTTTTTGATCAAATGTGTAAAGCCAAAATTATTAAATTATTCACTTAATATTATTATGTTCACCTACATATGCTCAAAACTAAATTGACCTGTACTTCACTTGTCACCATTATTATTTCGTAAATCTTTTGTGTAGAATGCTTAAGTTGGGAAAAAGTAAGTTTTGTTTTCTTTTTATTAGGGTTGAGATAATATTTATATGAGGTGAAGGCATATTGATGGCACAGTGGATAGAGCACTAGGCCTGGAGTCAGAAAGATCTGAGTTCAAATGTGACTCCAGATGCTTACTAGTTGTGTAACCCTGGGTAAATCATTTAAATCATTTAGCTCAGTTTCCTCATCTGCAAATTGGGGATAATTATAGTAACTACCTCCCAAACCTATATGATAAAGTCATTTATGATCACCTCTTGCCTTTTTTTGCATGGAGACAGGGGAGGGGAGAGTGTTAGGATTTCTCTAAGACATAATTGTGAAAGAAACATATATATATATATATATATATGTAATCTTTGATATTTAAATGTTCACTTGGAACTTATTATTATTCCAAATGGTGTTAAATACTCATTTACAGATATTTTTTTGCCAAAATGTTGTTGAGTTTTCTCATTAGTTCTTGTAAAATAAAGAGTCCTTGCCAAAAGATTTCCTATTCCTACATTTACTGATATTGGCTTATTGAGTTAACTAGGACTGTGTAATTATCCAGTTATTATGTTAATTATCCAGTCTATTCCACTAGCCAGCCTACTTTTCTGGGTTTGTTGTTGTTGTTTTTTTTTTTTTTTGGGGGGGGGGGTTGGTTTTGTTGTTGCTGCTGCTGTTGTTGTTCTGAGAAGTACCAAATAGTTTGGGTGATTATTTCAGTATAATATAACCCCAAATCTGGAAATGTTATCATTGCTACCTTTTTTTCAATATTCCCCTTCAAACTTGTTTCTCCAAATGAATTTCACTATTATTTTCAAGTTCTATGAATTAACTTCTTCAGAGTTTAATTCATGTGGTATTAAAATTGTAGGTAAATTTAATTAATATCAATACTTCAAACTATATTGGTATAGCTGAACTATAAGCAACGAATATTCCTCAAATTATTTAATATACTTTGCGTTACAAAATTTGTACCTCTATAAGCCTCAAGCGTTATTGAGATAAAATGAATTTTTCTCTGACTCATCATTTTTTTGATTCCCAGAAATTTAACACATTTTGTAGATATTGAAAAGCACAAGTTTCTATTATTTTTCCTGGTGTTAATTGTTGCTAAACAGAAATTTTAATCTTTCATTTTATTTTCTATTATTCCTTACTGAATCTATTAATTTTAATTGGCATAATTCCTCCTTCTCCCAGTTTAGTAAATAATCATACCCTCTGCAAATTGGGATAATTTTATCTTGTCATTGTTGATCTCTGTGCCTTTAATGCATATTATTTAACAATTTTTACAATTTAACAATATTTAACAAATATTTATATATTTTATATTATATATAAACAATATTTAACAAATATTAACAATAATACTTTATTGTAATTGCTATGATCCTTAGAATCTTACTAATCCATAGCGGGAAGATGAGGTATCATTGCTTTACCCCTATATTTACTGGTACTTATTCTAATATTTCCCCATTGTGAATAATGAATAATACTAGCATTTAGCATTTTGGTTATATTTTTGTCATTAATTATCTGTAATAACATTTCTATAAATGAGTAGTGAACTTTATCAAAGGCTTTTTCACGTTCCACTGATATAATTTTGATGTTTGGATTTTTAATATAATAAGTTACATTATTTTCCTAATTTTGAAGTATCTTCATATCCAGGGGGAAAAAATCAACCTGATCAAAATTATTTTTTAACATACTACTACCACCTATGTCTCTACATTTTTAAATCAATGTTCATCAGTATAATTAATCTACAGGTCTTTTCCTTCAAATTATCCCTTTGGCATTTAGATATTAAAATCATATTTGCTTCATGAGTAGGTTAGTAGAATAATTGTTTTCCCAATCCATGAATACAGGTTGTATAATACAGTCATTAATTGCTATTTTTAAATCTGTCTAGCCCTCAAAATTTTACCCTTCTTTGGTATTTAAAAAAAGTTGTTTAATTTTGTAGAATGCCGCTTTCTCTATTTTGTGCTTTTTATCTCCTTTCTTATTTTTAATCAGTGTCAAATGATTTTGATGATTACTACTTCACCATATACTTTGAGATAATTTTTTTTTATCTTGGCATAATACAGTCATAAGTACTGGATATACTTCCAGTTATTTAAGTTCTTTAGCTTTTAACATTTTAAAATTGTCTCTATATGTAATAATGTGCATTCCTGGTATAAATGTAACATGGTCATAATGAGTAATATTTTGAACCAACTGTTGTATTCTTTTTGCCAAAATTTTATTGAATATTTTTGAATCAATATTAATTACTAATATTTGTATTCAGGTTTTCTTTTTTTTTTTTAGTTTAGGCAATATGACTATAATTGTCTAATAAAAGAAGTTCAATAAAATGTTTCCTTTCTCAAATTTTGACAATAATTTGTGTAGCATAGATTAAAAAAAATCATTATAGAATTCTCCTATCAATCCATCCACACTATTATAATCATTCCCTATTCTCCCTACTAGTTACTTTATAGCTATTTAAATTTCCTCTTCTGAAACCAGAATATTGAAGATATCTCACTGGTGTTTTGTTAATTTATTTATTTATAAAAAATTCTTTTTAATATACTGCTACCATCTGTGTCTCTACATTTTATATTGTAGATTATATATTGTAGATATATCTATATAAATACTATATAACATTATATATATTATATATAATATAACATCATATATTATAGATGAAGTATTTCTTTGATTATCAGTTCTTTTGTTGTTAAGGTCATAGATACTGATAATTATTTAGCCATAGAAATATCTCCTCTTTTTGCATGAGTTTGGCCTTGAACTATGCAAATTAATTCAACAAAGTATACAAATGCAGTAAATATGATACCATGTGATATTTATGTCAGTAGGTGGGAAGGATAACAAACAACTAAGAAAAAATATAAAACAAAACAAAAAAATCCATGCAATGCCTTTTAAGAGGGAAAAAGTTAAATGTGAGGAAAAAGATTGGGAAGGAGAATTAAGTTGCTTTTTAATCACTTGCAGGAGATAATGGTGAGATTGTATTAATATAAACTAAATTAACATATTAGCTAAAAATGGAAAGGGAGGCAACTACAGGAAATATCATGTTAGGAAAAGGTCTAATAAAATAATTTGAATTACAGTAAAGTATAGCATAGTGTAGCTAGAAAGGAAAAAAAAAATAGTTCCAGGGCAGAGTAGTTGATGAGTAGTTTAATTGTACATATTCGATGCTAGCTACATTGTCAGTACATTTCCAACCCAACACAGAACTTGAACTTTATTTTCAAAGACTTGAATATAGTAGACCATATAGAACATAAGAATTGTTTTTCATCTTTTTTTTCCAACTAATGGGTACATCTGATAAAGATGAGAGGTAAAATTATCTGGGGTTCTGTTCTAGGGCATCATTAAATGTAGAAGGGATAGAAGTCCAAGTCCTATACTGACAGTAAAGCTATTATATATATATATATATATATATATATATATATATATATATATATATATATATATTGATTGATTGATTGATTGACAACAATCATGTCTCCACTCACTTCTTCACAGTAATATCCTGAACCATTCATTTCTATGATGTCATGTCGTGCAGAGAATTATGGAGTCTAGGGCACATGCTTGAATAAGGGAGATTTTCCAAGAACATTTTGGCAGCCCTAGTTGCTCAGTCTTTGAAGCATTTGTCTTTCTCTCTCTCTCTCTGTGTATATACATACATAACCTATTTTAAATGAATCAGAAGAGTATAGGCCAGAATTCTTAGTCACAGTGTTGCTTTTCCATTTTAATCATTCATTTGCTATGTAGCTTGGAAGACAGAAATATTCTTTACAGTTTAAAAAATATATTCTAAAATCTGTAAGCATGAGATGGGTAATTCACTTTCATTTTTGTATATATGATGCATACAAATTATTTAGAAAACAAATGAAATACTAAATATAAGCCATGACCCAAGAATAAAAGCTGGACTAGACCTTAGAGATTACCTAGTTCTCTCTCATCATTTTACAAAGGAGGATACTGAGGCCTGGAAAGCTGTAATTTGCTCAAAGACTTGCAGGTACTAAATTGCAGAGACAATATTTGAACTAAATTCTCTGACTCCAATTCCAACACATTACCCACAGTATGATACTGCCTTAAAGAGAGATGAGAAAGAATGAGCACAGAGCCTACCATATATTAGGCAATTAATTAATGCTTGTTCACTGACTAAAATTAATTTATATGTATTTATTATTTTACTTTTTGAGGTTTAGCTCGAAAATAAACAGTATTTTTGAGACTACTTAAAGACACAGAATTGTGTGTGTGTGTGTGTGTGTCTGATTTTGCTTCTTCCAGTTTCTGACTTCACTTATGTGCTATCATTCCTATCTCCAATGTCTCTCTTTTTTTTTTAAGCAATCATGGTTAAACTTCCTCAAGGTTACAAAGCCAGTTATTTCTGGGTGTGGTGCTGAGTGTCTGAGCCCAGGATTCGATCTCCAGGTCATCCCAACACTGGAGCCTGTGCTCTTACTCGCTGAGCCACCTGGCCTCCCCTCATATCTCCAATGTCTTAATGCTCCCTCCACCCAATTAAAAAATACTACTGTTAATATACTTTATTGCAGTTCCTGGAACAAAATACATGTCAATAAATGCTTGTTTTCCAATTGACTGGACTTACTATTTGGATTCTTTATACATTTAAGAAATTTATTGAAAGGATTTTTAATATCACATCCATTGTTCCCCAACAATCATGCCATTTCCTATATCTATCACTGATTCTTGGAATAGTCTTTCTTCCCTTTTTCTATGAAACTGCTTTTTCCCCTTGGCAGCCCAGATCAATTGCTACCTTGATGATCTCCTCAATTCTCACTGGTAGATGTGATACCTTTCTCCTTGAATCTCTCAGGTAATTTTGAACCCCCCTATGTATGTACTGAAATTATTTTATTACTCAGATCAGTCAAGTCTGTGTACATCTCACCTCCCTACTAAATTCTAAACAAGCTGAGGGCTGGCTTTGTTTTATTTTTCTTTGTATCTCTAGCCTTAGCCCAGTGCTTTTATTATAGGAGGTATATAATCCATACTTATTGAATTAAGTTGAATTATCTAATAAAATGCAGTCACAAAGTTTCTTTTTTGAAGGAACAATCACATTTCTAATTTTTTTTATCTTTTACATTTTGTTTGTTTCTTTATGGAGATTAATTTTTCCTACCCCTTCTAGGCTGGAATTGCAAAAGTTGGTCATTCACAAGCCAGATCCCTTTGCTGATATAAGTGTATTCTTTGACCTCTGTTTCCAATCTGGGCTGGTTCATACATATTTCAGCAGCCTGGTTAGCCAGTGAATGTGGGAGCCACAGAGGCTCAGCATATTAGCTATACAATTAATTAGGACAGCAAATCAACTTTAGCCCAACTGTAGCTCAAAACTTCATAGTTCAATCAGCCTCCTTGGTAACAGATAGTATAGGCATATTTTTCCTTGCAATTCATTTTGAACTAAAATGGTACTTAGAATACTTAATATAAATCCTATAATTTGGAATCATTCAGTAAACAAGCATTTGATAAATGCTTTATATTTGTCAAGCACTAGGAATACAAAGAAAACAATGGTTAAGAATTAGAAGATTCTGTTTAATGATACTTTATTTTTAATTATATACCAAATATATATGATATAAATTACTATTTTTTAAATACATGAAATGGATTATTTCTAAACAAAATGTTTTTATTATTAGAAGACATTTTATATGCATTCTTCTTGAACAAAATAATAAATAGTTATATCAGGATGATATAGCAATAATAAATATACATTGCTCTCCCTCAGGCATAGTCCAAGCAAACTGGGGAACTACATACAGCCCCTTACCCACAACTTTGTATTTCTCATCTTTTCACCTTTTCACAATTTATCTTCCATGATAGGATTGTAATCCCCCTTTGTGTCTTCCTTTTAGAATGTCTAGTTTCTTTCAAAATTTAGCCTAAGCAACACCTCCTAAGTGGTATATAGTTTGTTTCTATTTATATGTATGTGTCCTGTTTCCTCTGATAGAAATTAAGTTTCCTGATGGCAGGGACTGTTTTGTTTTTGTCTTTTCACCCTTTGTAGCCTCTCAAATGTCTGCATATAGTAGATGCTTAGTAATTATTCATTGATTGACATAGTTGCCAATTTTTTGGACATTTTTCCTTGAGCTGTATCTAGAGGTGCACCAAGAGATCTTATCGCATTATCTTCTTTAATGAAAACTATGGAGCTGGGTTAAAAAGAAAAAAAAAAGACTAAGCATGTTTTCCATTGGTGTGAGGAACTCTGTGTAATGAAATTTCCTCTACCAATATAGACCTCTCTTTAATATGTAACATTACCTTAGGGACATCAAGAGGTTTAATGACTAAATCAAGGTCACACAGACTGTATGTGTCAGAGGCAAAACTTGAGTCTTTTAGTTTTTCTGATCCTAGGGCTTAAAGTTTATCTAGTACAGCATATGGGTGGGTGGATCCAAGATGCAGAATCGAAGAAGGAACTTTTTTCTAAGCTACTCCATGAATTCCATCCCTAAATTTTAAAGAGTGAATCTGAAGGAATTTTAGAGTGACAGAATCCATTGGGAGATGGAATGTAGCAAATTCCCAGTCCAGGAAAGTGCCCGTGTAGGTCTGAGCAGGAGGAGGGTGGAACTTGCAGGGGCTGCACAAGCATGAACCTGAGAGTAGACTACAGCAGAGTGAGAAGGAGCCCCAGCCAGAGGACTCACCCACCCCTAGGGCGATTCAAAGCAATCTCACCACAGGATGGAGGAACAGTTGGAACTAGGTAAGAGAAAGTACAGGGCCTGCAGCAGGAACAGCAGCAGCTTCTCTTGGGGCCATCAGCCCAAAACCTGGAAGCTTAAAATCAACTACCTAAACCTCTAAGAGCCAAGACAGCAGAGTAAACCTTAGCTGATTCCCCCTCCCTGACCCAGAAAACCCAGAGATAAATGTCCTACCCAGAGTAAAATCCTGAAATACTGGAAACAGCCTCGGTCATTGAGGAACGGTGTAACTGAAGCAGTACAGTGCCGGAAGTGAAGGGAGGAATGTGTCCCAAAAACCCCCACCTCAGCTGGCCAGCAGGAGATCCCAAAGCCCAGGGGGTGGAGCCAGCAAGTGCTAATAGCACAAGCCCAGGTCTGCCTTAGCACCACCAGGGGAATCTGCAGACACCAGCACTGCTGGCCATGAGCTGCTGAGCTTGCCTGGGCTGTAGCCCAGAGGCACAGGGGTGGAAACCTGAAGTCACCAGACCACCCCTCTCCCACAGGTTACTCTGTGAACCTCAGGGTAACTCAGGGGAAACACTGATAGTCCTGGCCTTGCCCTCAGTCTGAATACCCAGAAGCTACGGCACACAAAATCAACAACCAGGCCCTTAGTTCCCAGTCTGAGAAGCAAAATCAGGAAATAGGCAATCACAATGGGTAAGAAGGAAGCTGAGAAATCAAAAGCAAGAAAAATGATCCATTCTTATTATAACTAGGAAGAACAACCAAGTACAGAGGACAACATTGGCTCTATACTCACACCTGGGACCACAGAAGGAAATATAAACTGGTCTTACTCCTAAAAAGCATTCTGGGAGGAGCTCAAGAAAGAATTTAAAAGTCAAATTAGAGAGCTAAAAGATAAATTCAAATCTACAAAAAATGCTCTAAATCACTAGATTAGAGAAATGCAAATTAAAACAACTCTAAGATACTGCATCTCACCAGTCAGATTGGCTAAGATGACAAAATAGGAAAATGACAAATGCTGGAGAGGATGTGGAAAAATTGGTACACTAATGCATTGTTGGTGGAGTTGTGAACTGATTCAACCATTCTGGAGAGAAATCTGGAACTATGCGCAAAGGGCTATAAATAATTGCATGCCCTTTGACCCAGCAATACCACTTCTAGGGTTGTATCCCAAAGAGATCATAGAAGTGGGAGGAAGACCCATATGTACAAAAATATTTACAACCTGACTAATGTCTAATGTGAAAGTATTTACAGATCCTATACTTGACTGCATGCCACCATGGTGGGAGGGGTGGTGGGAGGAGAAGAGGGGAGGGGAGGAAATTTGAAACTCAAGGGATTGTGGAACTGAATCTTGTAAACTAAAAGTAAACAAACAAATTAATAAAGACCAAAAAAATAGACTATAAAAATAGTACAACATATTTCTCCCATTAAAAAATTGCCCAGAATAAAAACTACCTAGTCTGTTGACCAGAATTAAAAGAGATCTTCTCAATATAAAAGTACTACTAATATGATGGGAAGTGATATGTTTTGTGCCTACATTTCCTTTCCTACACATTTAGGAAGGAGGCCAATTCCATGAAAGGGAAGAAAAGAATACCAAGGCAGAGACCTAGAATTAAAAGAGGACCTAAGCATAAAGCCCTCTTGGCAGCCATTAAGGTCTGAAACTCATGAGTTGTTTTGTCATTCTTCCACATAGGATTTATACCATACATATGTATGCTCAATTGTCTGGATACTCAATTACTAGGAATTTACTGATCAACATTCTTGGCCTAAGCTTGTGATGACTTTCATCCTCAGCTTCCTGCACTGCATCTAAAAAGAGAATGTAAATTGGGAGGGCAATGTAGTTTCCTCCTTTGGTGCTAGTATTAGGGGGATAGATGAAACATTTGCTTCATTCCCAAAACACTACTTTTGCATGGACACCATCATCCCCATACCACATCACAGGTTTCTCTGCCATCCTACAGAGCAGATTGTCTGAATCACTCACTTGAGTGTCTTATCACCATGGTGTGACTTTCCACTTCTTGAATGATGAGGGTCTCCTAAATCCCTCTCCAGGTGCAACTATATCCATGGTGGAACTATTCTTTACAGTGGAACTTCTCCATTCTAACTAATCACTTTGTGAAAATGTCTTAATTACTGATCTACTTTCATTCATTCATCCATTCCTTTCTTGATAAGCCTTAAATTAATGGAATAAACCCTGACTCAGAAAGGGACCAACCCTTTCTCCATCTCCAGCCAATAATTCTATGTCAAGCAAAAAGCCCTTACTGTAAGACTAAGTAATTCCTGTATAACTCAACACCAGCCCTCAAAAAATACTGAAAGATTCTGTAAGATAGGAAGAATAATTCATTAATCAACACCACATCCCTGGCTCATGAAGACATTTTCAGTTTCTCCCTCCTTAGAAAATTCTGGAATTCTTTGAGCTTTGGCTGTACCTGCTGTACCTGCACTTTAGCTTCTACTTCCCAATCAGAAATGACCATCTCTTGGAGTGTGAAGTTATTGGGAAGCAGAACATAGTGTGTGGGAACAGCAAAATCTATTCTTTCTTTTAAATAATAATTATGGATTATTAATTTGCTTTTTGGTTACATTTGTTACCACAGATTTGTTTTGTTTTCTTTTTTTCCCAATGGGATGTGGAGTAGGAGTGAAGAGTAAATAGATATGCTCATTTAAAAAAAAAGTTGGGGGGAATATTTCATTTTGTTACAAGAGATCCATCATGAAGTAGGATAATCTGTGTTTGTAATGTAAACACAGCATGAGAAAACACTTTAAAAAATCTAATTATAGATAAGGAAGAAAATATAAAGAAATGAAAGGTTCTCATGTTCTAGAAATGAGCTGAGAAGAGGAAGCAGAGCTCCCTGTACACATACTCTGTGTCTTGCTATCCAACAGCCTCAATTCCTAGTTGAGGTTATATCTCTTTAGTTACCCCTAAACATAGTGAATATAGTCCTGTATATATACCAAATGATATCCCTTAGCTCCGGGAAGATCATTCTACCAAGCTTGAAGGGGATTGACTGGTCCTATTTTTAGGCAGGTTTATATGTCAACTATTCAATTTCAGAATGACGTGTTCACTTGCCTGGCAAATGAACATCGAGTTTCCAACTTCAAAATGTAATTTTTCTATGTATCTCTCTTTCAAAAAATAACTACTAGAAAATAAATTGAAGAATAAGAAATCAGTACTAAAAAATTAGGTAGAAGCCAGAACATTTGCAAATATTGCTTACCGTCTGACCACTTTACAATTTTATTGCAATTTCATTAAAATTTGTTGAAATATGATCAAACAGTCGCATCTTATAAACAAGGAATCACTAAAATACATTTTAACCATAATATCCTAACAGATCAATTCTTTACAATTTGCAGTAGAACAGTGCCAAGAACTGTTTTGTAATTTTTATTCAAGATGTTTTATTAAGCATCTAATATTTGTAAGGCATTATGAAATGTTCTAGGGGTACTTTAACACTAGTATTAATGTTCACTTTTATGTAAAGAGTGTCCTTAAAGTCTTAGTGCTATTTTATTCTACTAAAGTTTGAAATTGCACTAAAAATTGTTGGACACCATGTATATGGGGTTTTTCCCTACCAATCAATGTAAATTGTATTTTATTCACATTTTCTCACCCTAAAAAGTTTGTACCTTTTTCCTTCCATAAATCCTCCTTAGGAAGTTCAGTCAACATCCTAGAAGCATTGCCTCTAGAACTTTTAAAATATTTCTTGGTTATCAGTGAACCATGTGGGCCAGGTTTTTTCCCACAATCCCTTGATCTTGCTTTAGGACTACTGTCCTTCCTCTTTAGGTCATTCATTCCTTAGACAATGTTTTTAGTGTAGCTTCTTGCATCCAAATAAGTATCAGTAGTGTTCCAGAGTCTACTTACATCCACTGCCTCTTTTACCACTACTTTTTAGAGTGACTTGTAACTTTCATCCTTCAAAAACTGTGATGTTCCATGATTTATAGTCAAAAAGCATCACTAGGAAAATATTGGTCTTAAAAATTTGGTCTTCTGTGACCAAAAATACATTTAACCATTCAAACTGTTATATGATGTCTCAGAATTCACCACCTCTTCCCTTCACTTCACAGAATTTGAGGGTTCCTTTATTTCACAGAATCTGAGTAGGTGTTGATCAAGAGACCCCTGATTACAAAAAACCAAGTGGCTCACACCCTTACTGGATTATCCAAGCTTATAAAGGCCCTGAAACTGGGCAAAATTTATTCATAGCTGGTAAAAGAAGTATTTACCCTGCATTGCCTGTTCAAGAGGTATGACGTTTCTCCATTGTACTTATAGGTCTATTAAGCATTGATTGACTAACAAATCAGTCTTGCACCTGATGACCTTTAGAAAACAAGTTTACCAAGTGCAAATTTGAAAATATAAGATTATCTGGCAGTCAAGAAGAGAGCCAATTATGGAAGAAGAAATAGCTCTAGCCTTTTCTCTTGTACCTTCTCCATAATATAATGATGGGGAGAAGAAAAGGCATGTTTCTGCTTTCCTTTCAGGCTAATAAAAGTATCTTGTAGTTGGGCAATTTGCCCAATAGAATGGCAGAGACCAGAGCTACTGGGTCCAGTTATAGAATTAAATTAAACTATCCAAGCGTGTGACACAGAGAATCATTTCTAGAAAAGACAGTGCTGCCAGGAGGAAGAGAATGACGATATCACAATTTTGAAAAAAGAAAAGTACTATAGGATCTGTAGAATGGAGGTGTTAGTTGCACTGGCTAATTTCTATTCTATGCTCCTCTCTGTTGGTCTCTTCTCTATGTGTGTCTATTCTTTCCATTTATGTTTTTGGGCAAATGGGCACTAGGTTTTAGAGGGAATGTTTTTCTACTATTTATTAGTGCATACTATTTCAATAAATACCTTTGTTTTGAACTCATTGTGCCAACTTAATGACAATTAAGGATAAATACACCAGTGGGGGTGGGGTAGGCAATATAGTATAAGAAGTACTCTGAAAATTCAGTAGTCATACCCTAGGGGACCCTAGCCATGGATGAGATTTGTTGGCATAGCCTTAAGCAGGGACTATATTTGGAAGAAATAAAATACCTGTTCAACTTATTTTTGGAAATCAGAAAAGAGTTGCCTGGAGGTAGACATCAAAAGACAATGAAGATAGATTGAACTCATAGTTCATGCAGGAGAGAAACCCTATATGTAACACAAATAGAAATGTGATCACAGCCCAGAACTCACATATAAAAGAGGTGAAAACACTTTAAATGGCTATGAAAAAAATATAGCACGTACTGAGAAACACTAGTCAGAACCACACATTGCTAGAAATCAAGTACATAAAATTCAAAAGGTGGGAAATATGGCATTCTGAAAAGGAAATGAAAATTGCTTGTATACAAGAATAATATCTTGGAAAGTGGAGCACAATTCAACAATGCTTAGAGAAATGATGATTTATAAACATTCCTATCACAATAACCACATGTGGGCAGTTATCAAAAGGCAAATACAATGGGGCAGCCAGGTAGCACGGCTAGTAAGAACACTGGCCTCAGTGTTGGGATAACCTGGGATCACAGGGGAAGATGGTAAAAACAAAAAGGTAGAAGGTGGAGAACATCTTAAGCATCACTTCTATCTTGGCCACATCAGCCAATATATTAAGAAAAATGATTATTAAAAAAAATAGAATTAAGTCTGCTAATGGCAAGAAAGGGAAGCATAAAAGGGAAACTTTAAGGGCAAAATGTTGTTTTAAAAAAGAGAATAGAAAGGAATGTCTCAAATATAAGTTCTCCCATTATTAAGGTTTATTAAGAAAAGAAAGAAACAAAAAGGCTCAGTGGTTTGGGTCTGAGCAGAGGAAAGAAGGGGAGAGGAATTGGTATTGCTCCTTAAAAAATAGTTACCTAGTGTTTGATTTTTGCTTCTTTTTTTCTCATAAAAGAAGTTGGAGAGAGAAATATAATAATATTTGAGGGTGGAGAAAAACCAACAGTTATAAAAATCATGAATAAGATTTAGATGAATTTAAATTCTAAATTTAAATCCTAAAACCTCACTGAAAATGTAAGATTCATATAGAGTTAAACAGAAGGTTTTAAGTAGAATTTATTTTGCCTTTGTTGAATCTCCTCAAATAGATAATTATGATCTCAGGCAAAACATCAATAAAAACAAATGTAGTTTTGGGAACAAATTAGGAAATTGTATTATGTTTAAAGTCACTACAGATATTGAATTCACATCAATATTAACTGTACATGTATTGGATCATATGAAATAAAGTAGATAAATACCCAGAAAACATTAAGCCTCATACAAATGGAAATCATTATAATTCCACATACAAACTCAAATACAAAGCTAACAGATACCAAAAAATCTATGTAATAAGAGAGTAATCATGGGTGACTTTAATATGGCTTTCCTAGATTTAGCATTAGCTAACAAAATGATAAACATGGAAGAAAATAAGGATCCCAGAAGAATATTGTAGAAATTAAATATAATAGAACTTTTGGGTTTACTGAATATAAATCTTAAGGAATATGTCTATTTTTACAACATCACACAGTACCTGAATAAAAATTGAACCTGTACTACATTATAAACCTGCTGAAAGATATAAATATTAAACATACTTCATTAGTTCTTTGTGTAATAAAATTGCTTAAATAAAGGATAAGTGGATTCAGAAACAATTAATGACAAAACAATTGTATTCTAAAGAATGAGTAGGAAAAAGAACTAGTCATTGTTATATTATGTAATTATGTTAAAGAAAATATAGAAAAATCATGAAGATAAATATGCTTGTAGGATAAAATTCATGTCTTTGCATATTTTTCACAAATAAAGGAAAATGGAAAATGAACTAAATATTCAAGTCCAAATAATTAGAATATCAAGAAGTCAATATTGTGAAAATAAGTACAAGACTAAAAATTCTGTAAATAAAAAAATAAGATTGATAACATGTATAATTATTTAAGCTGTTTTATAAATGTAAGCTCTATTTTTGAAAGACCAATTAAATCAATAATAGACAACTGGATTTTTAAGAGAGAAACAAAAACAGTGGAAAGTAGAAAAATGGGAGAGAAAATTCACAACATATGGAGAAGAAAATTTAAAGATAAGAATCTACTAGGATAAGAAGAATTATAGTGAGTTATATGTTCATAGAACTTTCAGGCTTGAAAATTGCTCTATGTAGGATCATAATATTATAGTGTCAGAAGTTTTGAGATAGAATGGGTTTTAGGGAACATCCAGTCCAACTGTCTTCTTTTGGAAATGAAATTGAGGCCCTCACATGTTATAAGTGTCTTACAGTGAATGTTGGGCAGTATTTGAATGAGGACATCCTTTTTCAAAGTTGTAATGCTACACACAAGAAGCTTTCCAGAGGAATGCTGCTGTGAACAGCTTTCAAGTTCTGATTACATAGCATAGCAAACTTTATTTATTCAATAACAAATCAGAGCAAAACATTCACAGAAAATCAAGGTACAGCATTCACAATGTTACAACTTATCACAGAAAATCAAGTACAGCATTCACCATGTCAAAACCCAACAACTTATCATTAAAATGGCCACATAGTTTTCACCAAAGTGGTCACATAGTTTTAAACAAAGTATATTCATGTAATCAATCACAAAATCCTTAATTCAATCACAAAGAACAAAAGTCAAAGTTCTCCACTCCTAGGTCACAGTAGAGCATAATCTTCTCAGTCAGTACACAGTATCCAAGTAAAGTCTTCTTTCAGATTGACACAAGGCTGGCTCTCAGCTTCCATGGTTCCTCTTTCATGATCCCAGATCCAACTATCACCTGTATTCAAAGGTAGGCAGCATCCAGTTCCTTGTCCAGCTCCTTGTCCGGTTCTTCATTCTGTTCCCATTCCATATTGAGGCTTACAGTTTCCAGTCCATCTCAAGTCCTTGACAGTTCCTGTTTCTGGGAATACAAAGCTTAACAGAGCCACAATAATATCCATACACATTGCTGGCACCATAATCAATTCACTATCTCCCTGTGAAATCAACTCAGACCCACCAACAAGGTCTGAGAACTCAACACAAATCTTCAACATAGAAATCAACACAGACCTACAAACAAGGTTCAAGAGGTCAGCACAAATCATCAATAAAGTCTCAGGACCTCCAAAACCCTCCTCCAGGACTTCTGTAAACATACAACCAGAAAATCCTCTTTCAGGGCTTCCAGTAAGGTCCCAGGGCTTCTGCACAGCATATCACAAACAAACATCAATACAGACAGAACTAAGTGCCAGTATACCAAGAGTTTTTTCCATCTTGACTCTGCCACAAGAGTCCTCTTTTCAGTTTTACCATCCCTAGCCTGGAAATTCTCCTTATATATGGTCATTAGCTCCTCCCCTTCCTGTTGCAGGAGTTCATAAGTTCTACAGTTCACAAGTGATCGGGTTCACATATTCTGTTTCTTAAGAGACTTGATAACAAAGCTTAAAAGAAACTTGAACTGAAACAAGGTGTTAATTCAATAGCTGAAACAAGATGTTAACTATTTCTTTGCTTGCCATTACAAAAGTCCAGCACTTCATACTTGAGAGGTTATGTGAAATGAAAAATATATTTACCTCTCAAAAAACCAACATCAACAAGAGTTGCAAAACATAAAAATCAGAAATATTAAAAAAATATTATCAGAAAAACAAAAATTGATTGATCCATAAATTATCTCCCTTAGCAGAGGAGAAGGGAATATTTTGGTTCAGATGGATCCATTTAAAAACAGATAAGTATGTATGCTATGTCAATATTTTGTAAAAGAAGATTAAAAAGGTACTTCATATTCCTTCCATGAAACAGAAGATCCTGGCACCTAAGCAAAGAGAGAAAATGGAAAAGTTTCTCTATACCAACAAAACTAATGAACATTGTCAGAAGAATATTTAGTAAAAATAACAGAAAAGAGGAAACAGTAAATTAAAAAAAACATTTATTAAGGGTTAGATTTCTGTCATTCATTGCACTAAGTGCTAGAGATATGAATAAAGACAAATAAAACAAATTACCACTCTCTGTCCTTGAGATGTGCATATTCTAATAGACATCTAAATAAGTATGTACATGGAAGATATACATAGAATACATGGAAGTTAATTTCTTTTTTTTCCCTTTTTGGAGGGCAATTGGGGTTAAGTGACTTGCCCAAGGTCACATGGCTAATTTTTGTGTTAAGTGTCTGGAAGTTAATTTCTAACAGAAAGTTATTTGTAGCTGGAGGGTCCTGAACAGGACTCCTACAGAAAGTAATATATGATAAGGATCTGAAGGAATCCAGGGAAGTGAGGGTAGTGGTTAGAGGGCAAAACATTTCAGGTATTGGGAAGAGTGAATAACAAGCCATGAGAATGGGAGATGAGTGTTGTTTCTGAGGAGCTGCTAGCAGTCCTGTATTATTGGATCATGGAGTGTGCAGAAGGGAGTGAGGTTAAAGAACAATGGGAAGGAACAAAAAGATCAGATTATGAAGAACTTTTGTTCCCCCAAATGCTTTATTAACTTCTGGTTTACTTCATTCATTTCCACCATATTTTGGGTCACAAATTTAGTCCCTGTTTTTCCCCTACCCACCTCCCCAAAATAGTGGTTCCCCAGGACATCCCCTCCTTTTATTTCCCAATTACATGTAAAATAGTATTAAAATAATAATAATATATATACATATGTATGTATATATATATTTAAACATTTGGATTTAAAACTTTGAATTCTAGACTCATTCTCCCCTCTCCCACCACCTACCCCCACTGGGAAGACAATCAATTCAATATAAGTTGCACATGTGCAGCTAATGCAAAACATCACCATAGAAGATAAATTATAGAACACTAATTATGTTTCCCTCCCTCCTATCCCATCTCCCACTTGATCTATTCTCTACTTTGGTCCTGTCCATTTTCAAAAGTGTGTGCTTCCAACTTCCCTCCCCCCCCCCAGTCTGCCCTCCTTTCCATTATCTCCCCTCTCTTCCCCTTCCCCCTTACTCTCCTGTAGGGTGAGATAACCTATTTAGTATGTATGTCAATCCCTCCCTGAGCAAAATTTAATGAGTATAAAGTTAACCCATTCCCTTATGCCTTCCTGTTATTCCCCTCCATTGTACCCATTTTCCCTTGCCTCTTCTATATGAGATAGGTTGCCCCTTTCTGTCTCTCCCCATCTCCTCTCATTATATTCCTCTCTTGCCTCTTAATTTCATTTTTAAGTATCATCCCTTCCTATTAGATTGGTCCTGTGCCTTCTATCTATGTATACCTGTAAACATATATACACACACATTCACATATGTATTCATATGCCCATATACCCTCAT
>NW_027187324.1:4941132-4960165 GCF_028583685.1 Petaurus breviceps papuanus
AAAGTTTCATCAGTTACAATTATTGTTTTTCCATGTAGGAATGTTAACAGTTCAACTTTGATAAATTCCTTATGATTTCTTTTCCCTGTTTACCTTCTCATGCTTCTCTTGCTTCTTGTATATGAATGTCAAATTTTCTATTCAGGTCTGTTTTTTTCTTCAAGAATATTTGAAAGTCCTCTATTCCATGAATGACCATATTTTCCCTGAACCATGATACTACTCAGTTTTGCTGAGTAGGTGATTCTTGGTTTTAATCCCAGCTCCTTTGCCATCCAGAATATCATATCCCAGGCCCTTCAATCCCTCAGTGTAGAAGCTGCCAGATCCTGTGTTATCCTGATTGTGTTTCCACAATATTCAAATTTTTTTCTTCCTGGCTGCTTGTAATATTCTCTCCTTGATCTGGGAATTCCAGAACCTGGCTCTAATATTCCTAGGAGTTTTCTTTTTGAGATCTTTTTCAACAGGGGATTGGTAAATTCTTTCAACCTCTATTTTGCCTTCTGCTTCTAAAACATCAGGGTGGTTTTCCTTGAGAATTTCTTGGACGATGATTTCTAGGTTCTTACTTTGATCATGGCTTTCAGGTAGTCCAATAATTTGTAAATTATCTGTCTTGGAACTATTTTCCAGATCAGTGGTTTTTCCCATGAGATATTTCACATTGCCTTCTATTCTTTCATTTGTTTGGATCTGTTTGACAGCATCTTGATTTATCATCAAGTCACTAGCTTCCCTTCACTCCATTCTAAATCTGAGGGAATGATTCTCCTCAGTGAGCTTTTGAGATTCTTTTTCCATCTGGAAAATTTTGCTTTTTAAGGCATTGATCTCCTCATTGCTTTTTTGAACCTCTTTTGCCATTTGAGTGTTTTTTTTTTAGGTGTTATTTTCCTCAGTCAGGCTGTTGATTCTCATTTCATAATTTTCTTGCATCATTCTCATTTCTCTTCCCAATTTTTCCTCCACTTCTCTTATCTGCTTCTTAAGGTCTTCTATGGCCTGTAACCAGCTTGTATTTTCCTTTGAAATTTTTGGTGCAGGAGTTCTGACTTCACTGTCTTCTTTCTGTTCCATGCTTTGCTCCTTTTTGTCCCCAAAATAGGAGTCTAATGTTGGATTCTTCTGTTTGCTTTGCCTGGTCATGTTACCACTCAATTATTTGACTTTGGGGTTTTTGGGGACAGTAGGACTCTGCCACCAGACAGGGGAACTTCCATCCCAAACGCTGGGATTTTCTCAGCTGCTGGAGGTATTAGTTGGGTGCCCTCTCTTAAGCCTCCACATGCTCTGGAGAGCTGGTTGCACACCCTAGGACCTTCACCCTTGATCGCAATTCAGATCCAAGCTGGTTAAAGGAAGAGTAATCACCCCTCTGACTGGTTGCTTGGTCCCCCTACAGTCTGCAGGCCAGGAGTTGAAGCTTCAATGTGGCCAGGCTGCGCCCTGGTGCAAAAGCCGAAGCTCTCCTGACTACTGATTCCAAATTCCACACTGCACTGTCCTCTTACTTTGTCCTTTGCATCTATGTGTTGACAATTCTGGAAATGGCTATAGCTGCTGGTGATCTGGAGTCCCTCCAGCTGGTGGTTGTTCAGGCCTGCCCTGGGGCTAAAACCTCTGGCTCATCTCCCAGAGCACTGCTCTGGCTGATTCCTGCTGGCCTGCTGGGCTGTCCTCAGTGGGAGGTTAGCTTCTTTTTGTCATTTTGTGGGTTCTGTAGCTCCAAAGTTTGTTCAAAGACCCCGTTTACATGAATTGGGGAAGGTGAAAGCTGGAGCCGTGCAAGGGTCCTATTTCCACTCTGCCATCTTGACACCCATGTACAATCATATGAAACATATAAAATTACTTTCTAAAAAGAATAGGAGGTTGTCCCTTCCTGGTTCAAGAAGGCAGACATCTCAGGAAGCTGAAGGTGATGCTCATGACTTAGATGAGAGAGAACATATGTCATATGTAGTGCAGGAGGGGACCAGAGGTCTTGGTTGTTCCTCAAGGGAACTGACCTCTATGAAGAGCTTTAAATGACAACCAGAGAACTTTGGCTGTTTGGTGGAAGTTTTATTGAAGAGAGAATTGAAGCAAGAAAAACAGTTATAAATATATTAGAATTGCCCTGATAAGAGGCAATGAGAGCGTGAAATAGAATTGTTGCTGTATGAATAGAAGGGGATGTACACAAGAAATGCTGTCAAGGTAGAAACAACAATATTTGGAATATTTGGCAAAAGACTGGATATGTGCAGTGAGGATTCATGGATGAAGATGAGTTCTGGGGACTGAGTGTGAGGATAATGGAGCTCTCCTTGTGAATAAGGCTATAGAGAATTGAGGTGAGTTTGGGGAAAAGATGATGAGTTTTTTTAATATGTTAAATTTGAGACACCTTTGGGACACCTGATTTGAAATGCACAAGAGGTAGGAGTAGAGTTCAGGCAAGAGGCTAGGGTGTTATATCAGCATGGAAAAGATAATTAAACTCAGGAAACTGATGAGATCACAGGTCTCAAACCCAGTAGTGTATTAGGCAGATGTCTACCCCAGGCATGTAAAGACATCACCTGGTAGAATGTGCAGAGAACAGTTTGTTCTAATGACCATAAAAGAAACTGAAGCAGGTGCTGTGGAGCTCTTAGAGCATGGTCAGACATCAAAGACACCAGGTTTATCCACCCTATCCTAAGCCATTGTCAGTCTTCCCTTCTTATCTTGCCACTGGACTTCAATGCCTCTGGAAGAGTGAGACTGATGACTGAGCAACTCTGCCTCACTGAAATTCAATTTACAGGCAAGTCAAGACATCACCCCAGGACATCATTAGTCCTCTTCAAAAAATGAAGGACAAACAATGAGTAATACTTGTGATTTGTAACATAATATTTTATTCTTTCCCTTTACTCTTTAATGTAAAGAATTTTGCCAGATTAGTAGACCCATAGAAGGAGAGAGACTGTTATCATATCCATTGATATCCAGATAATATCAAGATATTCAGATGGATAGACCTATAAATATGAAGTATTTATGAGAAGATGTAGACAAGATTTACCCAGCTCTCAAAAGACTGATAAGTCAAATCTTTACCAGTGGAGGGAGAAGTCAAATAAATGGCCTGATAGACATATAGAATATTTAAAATATCCATGTATCATAAGTCCTTCAATCATTTAGAGCATTTAGTTGTACATATATTCATTTGTGCAACTATTGCTTTATTGAACATATTTGTTCATTAAATATTTCTTTCCTTAATTTAAATATATCTGTGACATAAAATATAAAGAGGGGATTAAATGGGTCAAAATGGATGAAGAATGTAATAAATTTTCTTGAATTGCTTATCATAAGGGTTGAAGCAGTTTCCCAACATTTCCTCTATCTAGTAACAATGCCTTTTTTCTTTCTTTTAAATTCTTATTAGTTTGCTAGATATGAAATAATAAAAGATTATTTCAATTTCCATGTTACTTTTCATTAATGATTTTGAAATTTGTCAGGTGGTCAGTGGTGGTTTATAATTCTTTAGAACACAAATATCTTTGACTACTTATATATTAGGAAATGATTTAGAAATAAACCTTTGCAACAATTCCTTCCATATTTCAGAAGGCAATCTTTTATCAAAGATTTTTTCTTCTTAATTCTTATCTCTTCTGACTCTAGTTTCATTGATTTTTTTCACGTGTGCATGTATTTTATGTTCTAGTCTTTGCCATATCTGGCTATTGACTTTGCTCTTATCTATAATTGGGAAAGATCTATTCTTCCAATTCTCCTCCCATCTTGTTATGTCTCTTCTAGATTAGATGTCCTCTTAGAATTTATTGGTAAAGATCTAAAAATAAAAACTCTCTTCTTAAGTAGCTTACATTCTATTAGAATAAATCACTTTTATACAATGTCAATACAAATATATATTCAGGGAAATGATAGGATTCCACTTTTGCATTAGGAATGTCAGTTTTGCTGCTTGGGAAATGATGCTTTGCATAATAAACAGATGTGAGTTATGGAAAACATTTAAAAGGTTATTGTAATCATCTATGCCAGACATGATGAGGACCTGAAAAAAAAGAGAAAACAAATGTTTAACTTTGACATTATGTCCCCAGAAATTGTCTTCTAGTTCAAACTGGGGGAAACTATGGCTATCTGGCATGTCTTCATAACTACCCAGAGCTTGGTTGATGTGTGGGCCTCCTTGCTACCAGGTCCTGCTGCACCTCCCATTTCTCTTTCAATAAAACATTAAGAAACTAGTCATAAAAGGAGATAAAGGCAAAGCCTTGCCTGCAAAGGCCTTGAGGAACTTAGATATAAGCAAGGTCCTAGCCATCTTCACCACACATACCATGGATATCAACATCAACAGAGCCCTGAAGTGGCAAAGCTTACTTATTCAGTGTATTTTGATTGGCTCCTCCATATGCACCTGGGATCAACACTGAAGAAATTGGACACTGAAAGCCAAGAGTACTGATGGCTCTTGAGGAAAAAAGAAAACTTTTGGAGTTACAAGTTTCACAAGACCAAGAACCTATTATTTAGAAGACAGGAGGCTACATCTCTGGGGATAGAGATGCACTGGAGATGAAAGGGATGAATGTAGTAATGATCCTTTCCCAAACATGGACATCTCACTAGAAGAGAAGTTAGGAGATGAAATATGCCACAATTCTTCCAAAAACTTTGTTTTGTTTTGTTTCTTTCCAAAAAAAAAATAAGAAGTAGGAGATACAGCTTCTTTGTTAATTTTCAGAACCCAACTCTCACTCTTACTGTCTTAGGCTTCTAACTCTCCCTTATTCTTCTTACATAAGGATGGCTGGTACAAAGCCCAGCTACTGCCATCTCCTCCTTGAAGCTGGCAGAACCGGTGTACAGGAAGGAAAACTAAAGACCTCCTAGGAGCTTCTTTGAGGGCAGAGTGTAAAAAAAAATAACACAAAATTATGAAGCACTTCGTTTGTTTTATTATGGAGTGAAAATTTGTTTTTTATATTTTGATAAAATAATAGCAATAACTAATCAAATGTGTATCAATGGATAATTGGTACATGATTGCATTTTTCATTTCTGTCTTATTCCTGTGCATTTTTTGGGGGATTCCTGCTGGTTCTTGTTTTGTTTTCAGATTTCCTAGCTTCTCTCTAAGCCATAAATTTAACTCCTTAATTTTTCATTAAGGGTTCAAACTTTTCTCCTTATTATCTCCTTGAATTAATTTACTAATTTTTGAAACCACTTCTGCAGATGATATAACTGTTATTTATTCTGTCTTATTGTAATTGGCTAGTTTTGTGTAAATTGGTCAGGAGTGGGGGTGATGTGTAGACTAGAAACTAATGTACTGAGAAGGGGAAATATAGATGCCTAGGATTTTGAGTGAGTTTGCATGTAACAGCCTGGTAGGAGTCTTTTTCTGGGAATATATATGAAAGTGACTACTCAGCTCAGAGGGAATATTTATATAATTATGTGAGAATAACATACTATTTAGTGCATGGAGACGAACAAAATATGAGTTATATATGTAATGAGGGTTTCCAGGAAACCCCTGATAAATTTGACAAATTCATCCAGTAACTTAATTAGATTGTAGTGTCAGGATTAAGTTATAGAATCTAGAAGTACAAGCAGTTCATGACCTTTTTCTGAGAAGACATACAAAATTAATCTGATTGATTCTAAATCATCCACACTTCAACTATCTATAAGATAATTGGTTATGTATATAGAGTGAAAATTTATTGTAAGATAATTGAGAGTCATAAAGCACAGGCTTTTATGAGGAACAAACATTTGTAAAATAGCTGAATTTTATTTTGGAGAACTTACATCAGTTCCAGGAGGGACAGTGAACTAAATAGAGAAATGGAGTCTTTAGAGTCAGGCCTCTAGGATTGAACCTACTAAATATGATCCCAGGGGTATTGGACCACCCTTAGTTATAAGAGACATACATAATTTTACATAGTATTTCAAACTTTCAAGTAGGGATTTAATTTTTAATATTAAAAAACTTTATTTCAATTTTTAATGAATGCTATATTTCATCATTTTCCCACTAGAGATAAATTAATGTATCTTTATTTGTTGCTGATATGATTTATTATATAAATCATTTTCAAGTATTAAATCATCCTTGAATGCAAGGTATAAACCAGACTTGGCCATAGTGTGTAATTTTTAAATGTATGAATGTATTCTCCTTGTGCATATGTTATTTAATGGTTTAAAGTTAAACTGGTATATAAATTTAATATAATTTAATACATATATACAACATGCATATTTATAGTATATATTTAATATAACTTTTAATTAAAATTTGTATATAGTTTTCTGCCATTTCTTCATCTTTGTTCAATGTAGGAACCATTAAAATATTTGCCACAGAAGAATATGGATGGATTGCAATCTTCATCCCTTTTTTGATACTATCTACTGTACACAAAACAAGAGGTAAATATTCTTCAAAAGTTTAATAGAATTCACCTATTAATACATGTGAGGATAGTGTCTCCATAAAGAACAACTATTTTATAGCATATCTGATTTCTCCTTTTGCAAGGTCTATTGTATTGATGTGTTTATGTTTTATATATTGAGATACTTTATGATGCTGTTGAGAGTCATTCATTTCTTTTGTATCTTGAAGTCTCTCAGAATACATCAATATATAAAAATATCTGCAATTTTTCTTAATTTCTTCTGTCTTCATTTTTATTTCCCTTTTCTTGTTTAGATTTCTGGTGATTTGGCTTTGATCTTGTCTTTTTCATCCTACATGTTAGTTTTTTATCATTTTTGTAACTCTTCAAAATTGTTTTAAGATCTATCATTTCATTTGTTTTCTTATATGGAATTTTATTGGTATATATTCTGATCTCTTTATTTTTATTGTTTTTCAAATTTATTTTCTTATGTTTTTTTTTCAAAATTTTTAACAGTAATCTCAACTCTCTCTGTTTCTTATTAAAGTAGGTATCAGTTGTGTGATGGAGGAAACTTTTCCCTTCCCACTTCAGGTAAGTATATATTTTCTGAATATTTCCCATCATTTTCCTTATGGTGATAGAAATTTTTTTAATTTTTGCTACTAAGACAGAGGTGAAGGTTCATGAAAAATGTTAAATGATCTCCCTATCCTATTCCTTCGATAGCATTTAACATTAGCTTTTCTGTTTCACTTCTATAGACACAAAATAGAAAAGTCTCTGCTTTTTCACTTCATGAAACTTGTGGGACATGGCTCAGATTTTGTTCAGGTTTCTTAAATAGTGGAGAGCACTTATGGCCTTTTTTTTGTTAAATTGAGGTTTTTCTTATATTTATTACATGTAGCTCCATTCCATTTTACTATTACTTATCTTTTTGTCATATTTAGAATAGTCTGAGTAGAGAGTTCTAATGTCCTACTAGTCCTGATTCTTTTAGCTATTTCTTCTTAAAATACTGTGAGGGAAAAGGACCTGTAGGTACAAAATATATATTACAGCATCTCTTTTCGTGGTGGTAAAGAATTGGAAATCAAGGGGATGCCCATCAATTGGGGAATGGCTAAAGAAGTTGTGGTATATGAATGTAATGGAATGCTATTGTGCTATAAGAGAGGAGCTGACAGACTTCATAATAACCTGGAGAGTCTTATAGAAACTGATGCTGAGTGAGGGGAGCAGAACCAGGAGAACACTGAACACAATTATAGATACATTGTATCTATGATGACTAACTTCTATAGACTGGTTTCCTTTCAGCAATACAACATTATAAGAAAACTCCAAAAGATTCATGATGGAAAAGGTTGTCAACATCCAGAGAAAGAATTACAGAGTCTGAATTCAGTTTGAAGCAAACAACTTGCTCTCTCTCTTTTTTGTTTTGTTTTGTTTCTTCTTTCTTGTTGTTAATTCCATTGGTTATAATCTTTTGTTTTTATAATTTGACTAATGTTTAATGTTAAGGTATTTGTAGAACTTGTATCAGTTTGAATGCTGCCATTGGGGGTAGGGAGAAAGAGAGGAAGGGGAAGAAAATTTGGAACTCAAAAGCTTGTGGAATTGAATGTTGTGAACTAAAACTTAATAATTAAAAAAAAATTAAAAAGATTGTGAGGTCTCATTTAAGAAAATCAATTTTGAGGGACTGAGCCAAGGTGGCAGAGAAAAAGCAGGCTCTCACCTGAGTGGTCCCAAATTCCCCACCAAACAACTTTAAATAGCACCTCAAAATAAATTCCAGAGTAACAGAACCCACAGAAGGATGGGGGTAATTAATTTTTTAGCCAAGACCATTTAGATCTGCAGTATGATGGGAGTAGAGGGCATAGACCTTGTCCCAAGAAAAATGGCAGAAAGCCTTCAGTGTGCCTAAATTAGTGCCTGTTGGAGCTGCTTCCAGAACTCCCAGCTAACAGACAGTAATGGGATCAGACAACTGATTAGGGGATTACATGGGTCCTTTTGCTGGCACTGGGGACAAGACTCTTTTGAATTAATTGTACTCAGGGCCTAGTCAAAATCCTGAGTCAAAGGCCAGGAATGAAGAGGAGCGCTTACATAACATAGTTTGTGCCTCCAGGGGAGCAGGAATGCTGGTCCCAGATCAGGGGTGAAGAGAGTGCTTATGGTCACTTATAGTCCAGAACACAGCCAAGCAGAGAGGTAAATAACTCACTCCATAGATCATACCACTGTTGAAAGAACTGAAAATGTATAATCCCCAGAACCAACTCCTAAAGCAGTTGCAACCAACAACTGAAAAAAAATGTGGCTTGGGACAATGGTTCTTCCACCTCCCAAACAGAGCGCAACTTTAATTTGAGGATAAAAGTCAAGAAGAAGTCTGGGGAAAAGAGCTAACTACAACAAAAAATTATCCTGGTCATAGAAAGTTACTAAGATGATTAGGAAGATCAAAATACCAACTCAGAAGAAGGCAACAAAGGAAAAACTGCTATATTCAAAACTTCAAAGAAAAATGTGATTTCTTCTCAGGCCATACACACACACATACACACACATACACACACACACAGTATTTCTGGAGGAGCTCAAAAAGGCTTTTGGAAATCAAATATGAGAGGTGGAGGAAAAAATGGCAAAATAATGGATAGTGATAAAAGAAAACATGAAAAAAAGAATCCAGAGAAGAACTCCTTAAAAAAGAGAATCAACCAAATGGGAAAATGTGCAAAAATTCTCTGAAGAGAAGAACTCCTCAAAAAATTAGAATTAGACAAGAGGATGCCATCCATGAGACATCAAGAAGGAATTAAACAAAATCAAAAGAATGAAAGAAAATAGAAAAATATGAAATATCTCATTGGAAAAATAAATGACCTAGCACACAGATCAAGGAGAGATATTAAAGAATTACTGAACAATTTGAAAACAATGATTAAAAAAAGCTCTAGACATTACCTTTCAAGAAATTATTCAGGAAAAAAACTGCCCCAATATTTCAGAAGTAGAGGGTAAAAGTGATTCTGAAAAGGAGATAGACTCACTTAAACTGAAAATGAAAACAAAGTATAAAGTCAACTATCCTAAATGCCAATCACAAAAAAATAAAATTGACTTACATAATTATTTTAGACAAAGTTGAATTAGAAACAGAAAGCAAAAAAAGACCAAAAATTACTTTTAATTATGCTAAATAGTTCTATTGAAATGAAAATCTATCACTTTTTATTTTGTTTAGTTTCTTCTTTCTTGTTGTTAATTCCATTGGTTATAATCTTACTTTATAACTTGACTAATGTTTAATGTTAAGGTATTTGTAGAACTTACATCAGATTGCATGCTGCCATTGTTAATGAAAAGAATACAATGATCACCTCCTGAAAGAGATATCAAAATGAAAACTTTTAGAGCTCTCAGAGCTGAATTCCAGAGTCCCCAGGTCAAGGAGAAAATATTGTAAAATAGCCAGAAAGAAACAAGTCAAATATCATGGAATCACAGTCAGTATAACACAAGAGTTATCAAACTATACTTTAAAGCATCAAAAGCTTATAATATGATGTTCTGGAGAAGAAAAAGCTAGGATTACAACCAAGTATCACCTACCCAGCAAAAGTGAGCTTAATCCTTCAAGGGTAGAAATGGCATTAAATGGAACAGAGGATTTTCAAGAACTCCTGATAAAATGACCAGAGCTTAATAGAAAATTTGACTTTCAAATATAAGATTCAAGAGAAGCACAAAAAATGTAAAAAGGAAGGATAAATCATAAGGAATTCGATAAGGTTAAACTTTTTACATTCCTAAATGGGAAGATGATATCTGTATCTCCTAAAAACTGTCTCATTATTAGGACAGTTAGAAGTACACATATACAGAGGACATAAATGTGAGTTGAATATGATGGAATGACCTCCAAATAAAAAATCTAGAGGTGAGAAAAGTGATTACACTGGGGGGAGGGGAAAGGGAGAAATATAAGGGGACAAATTATCTCACATAAAAAAGTCATGAGAGAATTTTTACAGTGAAGGGGAAAATGGGGGGGGGGGTTAGCAGGAGCCTTTGAAACTTAATTTAATCTAAGTTTGCTTAAAGAGGAAATAACATACATTCAACTGAGTATAGAAATCTATCTACAGAAAAGTGGGAGAAAAAGGGATGAGGGAAAGGGGAGGCTGATAGTAGAGAGGATTGATTGGAGTGGCTAATTGTCAGAAGAAAAGCACTATTGAGGATAAACAGGGTAAAAGAAAAGGATAAACAGAGAGAAATAGGATGGAGGGAAATGCAGTTAGAAATCATAACTGTGAAAAAATTGCAATAGATTTCTCTGATAAAGGTCTTATTTCTTTAATATATAGAGAAATGAGTCAAATTTATTTAAAAAAAGTCATTCCTCAATTGATAAATGGTCAAAGGATATGAATAGGCAGCTTTCAGAAACAATAATCAAAGTTATATGAAATCACTATTAATTTGAGAAATGCAAAGTAAAACAATTGTGATATACCACCCCTCATTGATCAGACTGGATAATACAATTGAAATGGAAAATGACAAATGTTGGATGTGGGTAAATTGAGACATTAGTGAACTGTTGGTTCAATTATGAACTGATTCAACCATTTTGTGATTTGGAACTGTGCCAAAAAGGTATACAAATCTGAGTATACCCTTTGACCCACTACAAGGGGTCTGTATCCAAAAGTATTTCCTTAAAAAGGAAAAGGATCTATATGTATAAAATATTTATAGCAGGTCCTTTAGTGCTGGCAAAGAATTGGAAATTAAGAGAATGCCTACCAATTGGAAAATGAGTGACCAAATTGTGGTATATTATTGTGACAAAATACCATTGTGATATTTTAAGAAATAATAAGCAGAATGCTCAAAAAAACCTGGGAAGATTTACATAAATTGATACAAAACGAAGTAAGTAGAAACAGGAAAACAGTGTATATAATGACTACAAAAATGTATGATGATCAGCTGCAAAAGACTTAGCTATTCTCAGCAATCCAAGATAATTCTGAAGAACTTACAATGAAAAATGCTGTTCATCTCCAGAGAAAGAGTAATACTTTTTTATTTTGCATTCTTTATTTTTATTGTTTTTTTGGGGGGAGAGGGGTGGTTTCTTTCACATGACTAATGCTGGGGATGTGTTTTGAATGACCACATATATGTATATAGCTTCTATTTAACTACTTGCCTTCTCAATGAGGGAGGCAGAGAGGGATGAAGGAGGAGAATTTGGAACTCAAAATTTTAAAATATCAAGTATCTAAAATTATTTTTGCATGTAATTGGGAAAAATTAAATATTATGTAAAAAGAAGCTATGGGTGGGAAAGTATTGCAATTGAAAATGGTTAAATTTAAATACATGAAAAAATGATAGATTTTCATTTCAACAGAACTATTTAGAATAATTAAAAGTAATTTTTGGTCTTTTATTGCTTTCTGTTTCTAATTCAGCTTTGTCTAAAATGATTATCTTAGTCAATTTTATTTTTTATACTGGGGTTTAGGGTAATCTACTTTACACTTTGTTTTCATTTTCAGTTTAAGTGAATCTATCTCCTTTTCAAAATCACTTGAAATACCACTTTAAAAAAAACTTCATTTTTAATATCTGGATTTAGCACTAAGTGAATATTTTCAATGACCTCAGGGCCTTCAACTTTTCCCTCTTCAGATTCCAGTCATTCCACAATTTTTGGGTATGTAGCTGAGGTTTAGAGAAGAAATAAGTTTTTTTATGATTGTCCTCCTGTTGCTGGCAATTTGTTGATTTGTAAACTGGACTTGTGGATATCACTGAAAAAAATAGGATAAATCCTTGACCTATAATTGGTGAGGTTTGTTCTAATTTGGTCAGGATATGATTTTGATGTAGAACCGAAATGCTTCTATGTTCAACTTATTTAATATATGTTTGTGTTTTCCCTGATTTAAAGGTAACTTCACTAAAGCCTTTGCTGCTGATGGAGTATTGGTAGATGTTTTTAGTTGTCGTTTTCATGCATCTTCTCTTTTTCGTGGTAGAAGGGCACAAAAGTATCTCATTCATTCTCTTTCTTCCATGTCAAGATGATCATAATCACCTAAAACCAATCTGCAACTCCAAAACACCCAATCTATTTCTTAGATACATTGAAGTAGTTTCATCATGGTGGTGATAGTGTTACTTAGTGGCATTTCCAGAATCCGTTTGGCCAGTTGGTTCAGTCTTTCTGACAGGACTTAACAGGTACAGTACAGGAGACAGAGTACCTACTATATATCACCCTGATTTGCATTCCTTTACTTTGTCATTTTGACCCGTGGGCTCCCCTCATAGAAATGGATTGATCTCTAATGACATCATTTATTAGTATGTAGTTTTACTATAATTTACTATTGTTATTGTTAACTAAAATCTATTATTTCTCATCATATTTTTTAATGTTACTATATTTTCTTTGGTATAAAATACTATTTGTATTCTTTCAAGGATTTCCGATTGTTGTTTTGAGAAGCATACTAGGATAGACTTCTCCCTTAAAACCTTTCACTCCAGCATTGGGGACACATTGCCTGTAAAAACCAATCAACAAAATATCATCTGAAAGAAAAATCAATAAAATTTCAGCATTTATAAAGAAGAGAATTTATGATATTTGTATGTCTGCATTGCCATTTAAGAAACTGATGCACACAGTATAAATATAGCAAATAGGACACCAAAAATTAGGTGACATTCATGGTTAAATTTTAATAGATTATATCTATTTTTACCTTTCAGAAAGAGTGAACTGATTAGATTATTTTTCATTTGAATAATCAAAGGCATGTATTTCTCAAAGATCTTTTCCCATTTAAATATGTCCAAAAATTCCCTGTTATACTTTGTAATAAATACCCCAAACATGAAAGTCTGACTGATAATTAATTTCTTTAAATATTTATTTATAACATGAAAATGAATTATATTGAAAGCAAAGTGATATTTAGACAATTATGCAAATTTCTGCATGTGCCATATAACAAACCATGTATGCTAATATGTACTCCAGATATTTTTCAAAAAATATTCATTTGAAAAGGTAATTTCACACAGAAATTTGATCATATGTGGATGATATACTCTATTACAGTGATATTCCTTTGCTACATTATTTTGGTGCTAAAGAAGTAAGGTTTGTATAGTTTCATATGGCTAGAATTTTTAATTACTTAAAATTCAGAAACTGAAAATGTAACAATCATTAAGTTTTGATATATATTAACAGCTTCTATTTGACAAATACTGATAAAATTTGGTGATCTCATCAAATGAATGATATTATTTGAATGGTAGACATTCCATCATCTGAATTAACACCTTCTTGGAGAAAAGAACAATGAGGTGCTAGACATGGTAAATATCAATTGATATCACAAAATTGATTACAGATAGGAAATTAATCTTTATCGATGTGAAACTTATGGTAATCAGTTGTATTTTCACAGCAAAACCACTGACTATTAGTGTGAAGTTAAAGTTAACATAAAGTGAGAAGAACTAATACAAACAACATGCCATTGAAACAACTTCAGTTTGACTTATACAAAATATTATTGATGCTGAAGAATGTGACATGAATAGACTAAAGACAAAAACATCAACCATGATTATTCCATAAAGAGTTTTAGCTAATGCAAGTCAATTGCCATGACAAAGACACCACAAAACCCTAAAAATATTAAGTCAAAAACTGATGTACTTGCCAACTGGAGATTTATATATACTTAGGGAAATGCTGGTTGAGAATATAATTAATCCATGCAATTTTATTAAATAAAAAGTGACTATTTTAATTTTATAAATTTTTAAAAGATGTTGCATGAATAAAGTCAATAAAATAGAAGTGGAAGATGGAAAATAGATGGGAAAATATTTGCAAGAGTCATTAAAAAAAAGTCTGTCATCCCTTATACAAAGGAAATTGAAATCATTACATAACAAGTCACTACCCAATATAGAAATAGTTAAAAGCTACGAACAAATTATTTTCCAAAGATTTGCAGATAAATCAACAATTGAAAACAAGTTCTGTGTTCCTTGTACTTAGAGAAATACAAATTGAAACAACTTTGAGATTTCATCAAATTCCATACAAATAGACAAAGATTAAAATAAAATGAGAATAGCTAATTCAACATTAGAATATCTTTGTAAAGATACTTTAGAGCTCTTTTATTGGTAGAACTCTAAAACAGGTCAACTAATCTATATCTCAATTTGGAATCATTTATATATATATATATATATATATATATATGTATATATATATATATACATATATATATATATATTAAGGTATTTTCTTTGATCCAGCAACACTCCTACCGATACTAAGCCAAAGAGAGAAAACTGAGTTTAGTATATAAGAGAATATCCAAAGCATCATAATTTGTGGAAGTTAAGAATTAGAAACAGAGTGGGTTTCCACGATTTTGGAGATTACTGAAAAATATAATATATTAATTAAAAACACTAATATTACATAATCAAAAGATGTAAAAATATGTCTACTGGACATCTTGAAAAGGAGGTAGTGATTACAGCAAATGAGTTTGGTTTTGTCAAGAACAAGTTACCCCCCAAAATCTATTCTTTTTTCTTTTTTTGACATGATTACAAAACTGTTATATGAACTAAGTGTACAACAAAAATAATTCAACTAAATTTTAGCAAAGCATTTGATAGCTAACATTTATATTGTGCCTTCTAGTTTTTAAAGCATTTTACATATATTATCTCATTTGATCCTCACAATGACCCTGGAGGGTAGGTGGTATTATTATTTTGATAAAGTATCCCCTGTTATTCCTGGGGGAAAAAAGAGAGAGAGGTATTCTACAGAATAACATAAATTAGTTGAATCCAGAACTGATTGAGTGATTTAGCACCAGCTTTAAAGAAGGTCTCATAGTAGAGTTCATCAAAGACCTTTGCTTGGTTTTTTGCAGTTCACGGAACTGGTGAAACAGGGGAGGTTTGATTACTACTCCACATACACAGACATATATGCACACATTCACAACACAACTGAAGCTGTATCGAGCCAAGACACTATAAAGAAGACTTGGGATGATTTGAGTTAACTTTACTGTAACTATATAATAATATAATGAGACTATTTAAATGATTTTAGGACTTTGGTGGTGAAACTCCTGAGAATCCAAAAATCTCCTTGGTGATTTCAACTAATTATATTGTTGTGCAGAATATCCTTGTCTATGTACCTGTTGGCTTTTTTTGGGATATAATATCTGAAATTTATTTGGCACCAGAAACAATACAAAGTTCTTTAATGCATCATTTACATTTCAGTCTCAAAACAGTGTTTCAAAATGGACCCTACAGGTATTATTATTTCCTTTCTACAGAGTGGAAATTCAGGATCAGAATAGATAACTGGTCACCCAGCTGTTAAATGTCAGAAGGATGGGAGTCTAAGTACCTTTGGGTGACTTTTACATGTTTTTACTTTCCTGTACTGTTTTCTCTATTTTTTCCCTTTTCCTTTGGTGTTATCCAGTGTTTTATTGAGTTGATAATTTATCTTAACTCACAGGTGTCAGCTAGCCACTGCACCAAGCTTCAAACCATGGCTAAGATATCTTGTGCTGTATTATTACCTATGTTATTGATGATTTGAATAATGTTATGTATATTATGCTTATCTAAATTACCAGTGAAGCAAAACTTAAAGGGGGTAGTTACCACATTGTGAAACACTTCAAAGCCCAAAAAGTAAAATTAATTATATATAGAATTTGAAAACTGATTTTTCCTTAGTAACAGTAAACTTCTTGAAATAAAGGCCCACCTTTGTAATATCAATATTCCTATTATATAGTTCAATGACTCTGAGACATGGAAGACTAGTCTTCAAAGAACTAAAGATGAATATCTCCCAGGGAGCAATTAAAAGGCTCATGGGAGAAATTACAAAGTAAAAGAGGAGTTCAGCTACCCATAGGAATGTGTTACCATGAGAAATAGGAGGTTTAATTAACAAGATATAAGGATAGTCAATGTAGGGGTGGCCAGGTAGCACAGCAAGTAAGAGCACCGGCCCCAGTGTTGGGATGACCTGGGATCAAATCCAGGCTCTGATACTTAGCACCACACTCAGAAATAACTGGCTGTGTAACTTTGAGCAAGTTACTTAACCCCAATTGCTTTAAAAAAAAAAAAAAACGATAGTCTACATAGAGTCTAATTGCTCTTCTGGTATCTTTGTGATATCAAGATAATGCAGCAAAACCCAACCATGTTTTGTTGGACTACTTTGTTGAAATTTTGGAATTTTATTGTCTAGATAAGCAGGAAAACTAGACATAAATAGGTCATGATCTGCATCATAGAGAAAATTCCCACACCAAAAATATTAGTCTTTTATACATATAAATATTTTTTTATTGTCCTGATGGACTATAAGTTCAATTAAAACATAATTTTAGCTTATACAAACTTTCTATCTTTTCTAAATGCCTAGAACCCAGGAGGCTGAATACAGTAAGTGTTTAAATATTACAGTGAATTTATATAAGAGGGAAATAACAAAGACATGTCACATGTAGGTGGATTTCAATAAGACATTTGAGAAAGTACCTCATCATGTGCTTATAAAGAAGACAAAAATAAGATTATTGGATGATGTATGCTTAGATGAATTTAAAACATTTCTATTATCAGACCTGAATTTTTCTTTAATGAATCAACATAAACCTGGTGAAGGGCTCCTGTTTCTTAGTGCAGGGTTTCACTTTGGCCCTATTCAACATTATTTTAATCATCATTTGGGAGGAAATTTAGATAAAATCTCTTTCAATTCTGTGGATGACATGAAGTTTGTATGAATAAATAATCAATTATATGACAGAATTGGGAGTCTGAAATAGTTTGACATATTGAAAAAATGGTCAGAGATTTATAATACAAATTTTAATAGAAATAAAGGTAATCTTGGCCCTAGGCTAAAAGAACATTCAACTGCCTAAGTTTAAAAAAGCAGAAATGTGACTTAATATTAGTTCATAGAAAAAAAATCTGACAGTTTTGGTTGACTAGAAGTTTAATATGAGTGAAATTAGAATGTGCTTCCTACATAAAATTTATATTTATATAGTACTCTGATGTTTATAACTGGCTTTTATCAAAACAACTTTGAATGTCAGATAAAAAATAATTATGATCCTTAATTTATAGATGAGGAAACTGAGTATGAGATAGGTAAAATTAACTATTCTTAGTAATGTAACTAGTAATTGTCAGAACTGGGATATATACCCACATTTTTGTTATCTAAAAGTAGCAAGTACCGCTACCCCCCACAATATCTTCCCTACAGTAATCTCACATTATGGAAATTAAAGCACACAGAACAAATGATATAATAAAGCAACATCTGAAGTGTTGTGATTAACTTTGTGTACTACATGTTATAAGTGACATTGGAAAACTGATATTATGGAATAACAGGATCTCAGTAACCTAAAAATGATCAGCAGTTATTTTGTTCATTGTATATCTCAAAGGGATTCTGCTCTACAAGTGAAGCAAGTGGTCATACAACTTCCACCTGAAAACTTTCTATGATGTCTCCTGAGGCAGTAGGTTGTTTGATCTTCTTGAAGATGACCAATGACATGGTGATGTCTTAAGTAGCTTATGAATTGAATTTATGTGAGGCAGAGCTACAAAGCCTTTAGCCTTACCCTCTCTTCTAGAATTATCAGAGTTCAGTCAGGAGACAAAGTTTAAACAACCAGAGATGGTGCAGGATGCAGTGAGTGACCTTGGCCTTTCTAAATTAAGGTCTTTCTCAGGTATGTTTGAGAAAATGAGATAGGCAAGGGCTAGGTAAAAATGAGACAAACGATGTCCACAGATACCATCACAAAAATTTCAGTCTGGGAGGGGAAGCCCCGCAAAGATTCTGCCCCCGAACAGAAAGCAAATTCGTATTTACCCTCATTATAAGACATCAAAATGAGTCACAAAGGCTGGGGGTTATTATTGGCCATTCAATGAAAGCCAGAGTGATTTGGATTTAAAGTCATTTTCAAACTGCAAAGGATAAAAAGTAAATTGCCCCAGCTTTGGGTAAAAATATTAAATAAATGAATTTTATACACACACACACACACATATATATATATACATACATACATACATATACACATATATATATCCCAAATTCCAAAACATATTACAAAATTTGTGACCAAAATTATATTCCTGGACAGAGCACTTATATGGAGGAATATGGTGTCTGAATTGGAGAGAGGGAACACATGTGGTGAAGGAAGAAGAACGAGGAGGGGGAGGGGGAAGGTAGAAAAAGAGGGTAAGGGAAGAGGAGGAAGAGGGGAATGGGAGGAGTGGGAGGGGAGGAGGAGGGGAAGGAGGAGGAGGGGAGGAGGGGAGGAGGAGGAGAAGAAGGAGGAGAAGAAGAAGAAGAAGAAGAAGAAGAAGAAGAAGAAGAAGAAGAAGAAGAAGAAGAAGAAGAAGAAGAAGAA
>NW_027187324.1:4960175-4966146 GCF_028583685.1 Petaurus breviceps papuanus
AAGAAGAAGAAGAAGAAGAAGAAGAAGAAGAAGAAGAAGAAGAAGAAATAGCATTTCCCAAATTCTTCTGAAAGTTCGCAGGCTTGTAACTATTTTTCAAGTTCTAAAGATACCTCTCAGAACAAGTGCTTCTCCTGCTGTCAGTCCTCAGCACCAACTTCAGTATTCTTCATTGACAGTCATTCTATAGTCTCAATTTGTTATTATTAAGTTATTCTTCAGTCTTTTAAAGGTTTTTTTTTTATTTTAAACTTAAATACAAAAATAAATACATAATAAGAATAGAAAAAGAAACATATTGTAAACTTAAATATTGAAACAAAGACAAAATGAGGAAAGAAGAAAAAGTCATTGCCATGTTCGCAGCAGAATATAAAAGAGGATTCAAAATAGACAGAAATACATTTTCATTTCAAGAAAGTCCGTAAAACATATGCTGCACATTGTGTTCAGAGCTGCCCATCTTTTTCTCTTTTTTGCTCCCTTGTAATTTTTCTTTTATTCTCTGTGAAATGGGAATGTAAATTTTTAAGATCTTCCCTGCCCCTAGGCTAAAGAGCACCTGGAACCTGGGGTGGGAGGCTTGTTTTTCAGTAGATACTTTTTGATTGGCCAGTGGGTCAATAAGGTTGTTACATTCTCTGAGCCAGGAGAAGGCTGTATAAGCCCTGATGTGAGGCTTTGTTTTGGGGGCTCACTTTGAGAAGTGTTCTGTGATTTGATCAGATGAAACTTTGGGAAGCTGTTGTTGATAGCCCCCCCTACCCCCCCCTCCCCAGCTTTGAAAAACCCAGATGTTGATTTGGTATTGATGTAATAGTTAGACAGTTTGGAAACTGTCTACTTGATCTGTTTCTCTGTCTTGATAATTCTGTCTGTATATTCTGAAGTTCAGGGTGCTGACCTTTTTCCCCTGAATGAGGTAAATGATATATGTTTGACTGATTAAAGAAAGCTTGTTAACCCATTTTGAGTTGCTTTCCTTTATCAAAGCAGATCTAAGAACCTGTGTGAGCAGCCACCCTGGGGATGCTGGGGTGCTTGCTGCTACAAAATGGCATCATGAACAGGATATGTAGAGTCAAAGGAAAGTATCGGGGCTGGGATAATTGTTTGTTTCCCAGTTGTGGTAGCTGTGACTCTGTGGAGCCATGGACCAGGACAGAAGAATATCCTACATGCTGAGTTCACTGAGCTGAGAGCAGGAATGGTAAGCTGCCTGCATCAGGACCTGGGCAGAAGCCAGGAGCGGCATCCACCTGTGGGAGGAGAAGGAACCCAGGAGTTTGGAATTCAGCCACAGGAAAAGATAAGAACTGAGCAGCAAAACAGGGGCACTGAATGTACTTCCTTGCTGCATCCCACAGTTTGGGACCCAGGGGGAGAGTGGACTTGTGGGTGGGTGGGATGAAGTGCCTTGGACCTCCAAGGACCCCACCTTGTTGGATTTGTTGCCCAGCCCCCTCTCTGTACTTGGAAGCAGAGGCTGGAGCTGTGTGAGGGGAAGGACACTCCCTCCGCCCAAGAGAACTTTATTTGGACACTTGTTTTGAATTGAGGTGATAATGCAATGTACTTTGTGTTTGTTTAAGGCCCAGTGGCCACTTTGATAACTTTAGTTCTGTATCTTGAAAATGTGACCTAAGAGATGTTTATTGCTAATTCAAAAGTAAATTGATTATGCTATGGGCATGAAAGATCTTGGGGCCGAATGTAATGGGAATGTAAATTTTTAAGATGTTCCCTGCCCCTTGACTAAAGGGAACCTGGAGCCTGGGGTGGGAGGCTTGTTTTTCAGTAGATATTTTTTGATTGGCCAGTGGGTCAATAAGGTTGTTACATTCTCTGAGCCAGATGTATATATAAGTCCTAAAGTAAGGCTTTGTTTGTGGGCTCACTTTGAGAAGTGTTCTGTGATTTGATCAGATGAGACTCTCAGAAGCCATTGTTGAGAGTCCCTAGGCTTTGAAAAACCCAGATGTTGATTTGGTATGGATGTAATGGTTGGACAGTTTGGAAATCTGTCTACTTGATCTGTTTCTCTGTCTTGATGATTCTGTCTGTATATTCTGAAGTTCCAGGTGCTGACCTTTTTCCCCTGAACAAGGTAAACAATATATGTTTGTCTGATTAAAGTAAGCTTGTTAACCCATTTTGAGTTGCTTTCCTTTATCAAAGCAGATCTAAGAACCTGTGTGAGCAGCCACCCTGGGGATGCTGGGGTGCTTGCTGCTACACTCTGCTGTGCACTTTCTACTTCGTTCTTTTTTCCCTCTCCCCAATGAAGAAAGCTACAATTAATCTCATATTTCATATCTATCTATCTATCTATCTATCTATCTATCTATCTATCTATCTATCTACACAGAGATACACATATACATACACACAAACATAAACACACACATATATTTATACATGGATCCCTACATACATAGATACCTATAATTATGCTCATATGTAGGCATATATATTCATATGCATCTATATAAGATTGTACTATACTTATTTATCTTCTGTTTCTCTGAGTGTGAATATACTCTTCCTTCATAATTCTGAGTCTTTTCATATTTTCCCAAGTCTGCCAATTTGTCATTTGCTACACCACAGAAATATTTCAACCTTATACTGGGTAGGCATTTTAAATAGTCCAAAATATTGATGAATATGGCTGACAAATAGTGCAGTTTCCCTCTTTTTCTCTTTTGATTGAATCTATTTTAGCCTTAACTTTTTCTGAGATCATGATTACCATCCCTGCTCCCTTTTCCCTTACAAATATTACGACTGCTGTTTATTTTATGTTTGTGCACATTTCTTATTTCCTATCCATCCTGACTCCTCTACTTTACTTCTACTTGCTACCTTGCCCTTGTATTATTCAAACTACACCCCCCACAAGGATCATTCCCTTGTCTGCCCATTCCCATTAATCTAAACACCCTTCTATAGAACCCCTTAATTTATTCCCTTACCCTCTTCTTTTAAAATCCCTCCCTTTTACTCTGTCCCCTTCGTGTCTCTTTAGCCTTTTATTTCTTTCTGAATTTGGAAGATTTTTTTATACACTTACAGTTATATATGTATTGTTTGCTCTTAAGCCCATTCTCGATGAAAGTGGGGATCCAGAACTACCATCATTCCTTTCCCATCTTATTTCTCTGTGTCAGTTCTTCTTCTCCTACCTCATTTTATAAGATTATTACTCTTTTTACCTGTTCCTAAGTATTTTTACTTTTTAAAAATCGTGTCATACTCCATATCAGTTGTTTTAGTTATGAGATGTTTCACATTCTCTTCTATGTGTTAATACTTTGTGTTTTGTTTCACTAATTCTTGGTCTCTTATGACTTAGCTGCTTTCCCTTTGCTCAATTATACTTTTCAAGGAGTCATTTTCTTCCTTGGATGTCTGGATTTCCTTTTCTAATTGATTGACTTTCTTTTCACAATCTTCTTGTTTTTCTTGGATTGTTATTTTTTTTAATTTTTTCCCTCAATCTCTCTAATTTGATTTTTTAATTATTTTTAAGTTCTCCTGTGAATTTATTCTGGGCAGGTGACCATAGAATTGGGAAAGGAGAGGCTTTCTCTGTTTCAGTATCCTCCTCTGAAGATGAATCCTTGTATTCTCTATTCTTATGGTAACTTTTATTTTTTTCCTCCTCTGCCTGCTTTTTTTTTTATTTGTAGCAGCTTCTTTTTTTGTAATCACCTCTAGTCCTGAGGGATGGGGCATGGTGCCTCTGGCCTCACATGCTCCTTCATTTCTCCCCTTTGTCCTGGAACCAAAACCAAGAACTCTACCCCTCCTGTGAGTGTCCACAGCCACTGGTGCCCTCCCACCCTACTGCTGATGTACTCACAAGGCATGTGTTAGTTCCTTCTCACACAGGCCCCTGTCTGCAGAATAGCTGGGTCTGGCATTCCTTATCAGCTGAGGTTCCTTCAATCTTCTATTGTTCAGACACTCAATTCCCCTCATTGTCCAAAAGTGAAAATTCCTGTGCTTGGGGCACAGGCTACCTCCTAACTCAGGTAGCCCCAGGGCTCACCACTTGCTGTTTCAGAGAAACTAGACTGGAGGTGTTTATTCTTCATAGGGACCAAACCTCTTCCTGGGATTTTTCTTTGGATCTTCTCTGATTGTCCCAGGAGAACCATTGTTCTGACCCAGCTCTTGTTTATTTTCAAACCATTCTGTGTACACCCTGAAGAACTATTTTACCTCATTTGTGGGGGAAATTTGGAGAGCTTGGAATTTTCAGACCTATTACACCATCTTCCCAGAATCTTCTCCCAGTCTTCTCTGACTCTCCATGACTTGAGTTGTTTACCATTTCCTTTTCCACCTCATTTTTCTTTTTTAAATTTTTTTAAAGCAATTGGGGTTAAGTAACTTCCCCAAGGTTACATGGCCAGTTTTTTTTTTGTGTGTGTGTGTGTGTGGGTGTTAAATATCTGAGGCTGGAACTGATCTCAGGCCCTCCCAACTTCGGGGCCAGTACTCTTATTCACTGCGTCACCTAACCGACCTGACCTAGCTCATTTTTCACATAAGGAACTGAGTCAAACAGGGTTACATGACTTGCCCAAGGTCACAAAGCTAACACGTTTTTGAAGTCATTCTTGTATTTATGAAGATGACTCTTACTGGCCCCAGGCTCAGTGCCTTATCCACTGTATCATATAGCTGCCCAAAAGTCTCAATTAGTTTTTACCAAAGGTATTTGTTCAGATTACATGGTAAAGACAGTTAATACAAAAATCTGGTTCATTCCTTCCCACAAATACACACAATATCCATGGGAGGGAGTAAGCCTAAACTTAGACCATAATAATAGTGAGGCACACATGTAAGAAATTTGTGTGACAAAGACTGAACTCACAACACTACTCTGGAAGTTTCTGTGCAGAGATCTCATGCAGAACTTTGTTGTTGCTGCTCATCCTTTGTTCTTGAAGACAACCAACGATGTCATAAGGGTGATGCCTTGACTTATTCATGAGAATGAAGTGAAGCAGAGCTCTGCAAAGTCGTCAGCCTCATTATTTCCCCCAAAGTGATCTTAAGCAGCTTAATCAGCTCTTGGGTAGCCTAGTAGTTAGGTTATTTTTCTTTTCTTTTCTTTTCTTATATGGTGTTTAAATCTACCTTTCTGCACCTTTCACATATCATTCCCAGTTCTGACATGTTGGACCAACCCACATAATAATTCTTCTTCTATGTAACTTCAAATATTTGAAAACAGAAATTTCTAACTCCTTTAAACCTTCTGTTCTTGGATTGCACATTTATAATTACTTTCACACATTTTATGTGGTATGATTACCATTCCCATCAAAGGTGTTATCCTTCAGAAAGATTCAGTTTTTCATTTTTTTCCTAAGATATTGCATCCAGACTACACCCTGTGGCCACCATTCACCTCTATATGTTATCTCTTGTTAATAACATGTAAGATCCTTAAGTGCATGGAATGTGTATACTTTTGAATTTGTATCCCAAATGTTTAGTTTAGTTTTTATTACATAGTGAGCATTTAAATTATTTATTCATTCATTACATCACTGTTTCTGAATCCTAAATATTCTTGATTTTGAGTAACCTATGCTGGTTGTTAGTAACACTATTTAACTTTCTAAGTGCTCACAAACCATCTATTTAATAATACATTATATAATTTTACCATGAATCAAAGTCAAACAAGCTTAAAATTTCAAATTTATATTCTTCCTCTTTCTAAAAGATTGGAAACATCTCAAGCAGGGATATTAATATGCTAAATTATTTGTAAGTCACAGAAAAATGATTATCATGAAGAAATTTGAGATGTGTAATCAAGAAAAGAAATAAAATATGAATGAATATGATATCTGACTTCAACTAAGGTTTATCAAACAGAAAGAAAGAAAAGAAAGAAAGAAAGAAAGAAAGAAAGAAAGAAAGAAAGAAAGAAAGAAAGAAAGAA
>NW_027187324.1:4966246-5048388 GCF_028583685.1 Petaurus breviceps papuanus
TAGAAAGAAAGAAAGAAAGAAAGAAAGAAAGGAAGGAAGGAAGGAAGGAAGGAAGGAAGGAAGGAAGGAAGGAAGGAAGGAAGGAAGGAAGAAAGGAAAGAAGGAAGGAAGGAAGGAAGGCAGGAAGGCAGGAAGGAAGGAAGGAAGGAAGGAAGAAAGAAAAAGAAAGAAAGAGATACATGTAGCTAGGTAGATAAATAGATTGAACTATCTTGAACTAATATTGAACTAAAGAAGAAGCTTAATTGTTACAGCTATAGATAAGTGGAAAAGATTTCCTTTAGGAATAGTGAATGCTCCATCAATATAGGTATTTAAAAAAAATTCAAGTACTTACTGAGAATGTTGCAGAGTGTATTCATGCATCAGGTAAAATTTAGGTCCACATTACTGCTAAGTTTTCTTTCCAACTTTAGAATTTTTTTATATTTAGATTAAAATATTAATATGACAAAATTTTAAGTAATTTTACTTTTCTACTACTCTCTATAAAAAATATAATTTAAACATTGAAGCTATGCTACCTATTAAAGCCATTTGAAGTTAAATATTTTACAAAAAATGTTTTAATTATGCAATGGTAATTTAAAGAAATTTTTCACCCTTTTCAATAAATGACAATTGTACCAGTACTTAACTTTGCATTATAATGTACTAAGACAAAGATTTATGTTGTTCTAACAGCTATATTTATGAATAGGAATGATAAATTAACAATTATATAATTGTTATTTAATATTCATCTTTGATTTCAATTTACTGAACACTACATCTATGGAACTTCAATGGATATCCAATGTTGTATATAATATGCAAAATTATTTCTTGCATTGACATTTGCAGTTAAACTCTAAGCCAAGTGAAAAAAATGTATCTGCCCATCAGGATGTTTCTTTTGTATATAATGTTAATTACCATGTCCAAAGCATTCCTAAATAAACTAGTTTGACTGTAAAGAGACAAAAATTGACTGAAATCAATGTTATAACTGGTCTAGTCTTGGTTATATGAACAAAATATTAGGATAAATTAATATAATAGATAGATCACATATTAAGTATAAAAATGGAAGCTATACTTGCTGATAAATTGTAAGAAGTATCTGAAAGGTTATGGAAAGTCAGGAAAGCCCCACCAAACTCAATGTCAAAAAGAAATGGGATAAAAATAGGGTGTGGAAACTTTAGGGCAATGAGTTTGAAAGTTCTACAACAGGTCAAGAGGTGGTACATGTTCAACTAGAAAGGGAAGTAATAACTGGAATGACTTGTGTGACTTTGTTAGAAAAGGTCATGCTGGACTAAATTGATTTCCATTTTTGATAGGATTACAAATGAGGAGTTCTGTAAAATGTTGTTAATCCAGATTTTAGTAAAGCTTTTGATTACATATTCATTACTATTTTTTTTTCTTTTTGGAGGGCAGAAGGCAGGGCACTTGGAGTTAAGTGACTTGCCTAAGGTCACACAGCTAGTACGTGTGAAGTGTCTGAGACCAGATTTACAGTGCCACCTAGCCACACATCCATTACTATTCTTGTGAACAAGATGGAGACAATTTAAGTAAATGGTTCCAAACTTGTTGAATATCTTGACTCATACAGTAGTCATTAATATCCCAATATCCATTTATCTGTCTTAATAAGCTTCAGCAGTGTAATACTATTTCCTTAAGGATGAAATACAGACTCCTCAGTTTAGCATTTGAATACTTCCACCATCTATCTCTGCTACCTTTCAAGGCTTATTATACCTACACAAACTATGATCCAGCAAAACTGGTCTTGCTATTCTTCATATACAACACCTAGGTAACTAAGTGATACAGTGGAGGAGGGCCTAGAGTTGGGAAAACCTAAGTTCAGATTTGGTCTTAGATACTTTCTACATGTTACCTTAGGCAAATCTTTTAACTTCACTTTGTGTCAGTTTTCTCATTTGCAAAGTGAGGATAACAGCAAATAATGCTCAGGGCTGTTGTATGGATCAAAAGAGATAATATTGGCAAAACACTTAGCATAGCGTGTGGCACAGAGTAGGTATTATGTAAATGCTAGATAACATTTTTTAAATCTACTTTCTCCATGCCTAATTAAACCTCCTTTTGTAGTGGAGGAAATCAAGACTCAGAAAAAAATAACTGAATTATCCAAAGCAACACGAGGTAAACCTGAGGTAGACTTTGGATATAGGTTCTTTGACTTGCTTTGTTTTGTCTTGTTTTCCCACTGTGTTATGCTATATCTAAGGTCTGGCATTCCCTTATTCCTATAAACTCTTAGAATTTCTAGCTTTCTTAAAGGTTCAGCCTAGTCACCACTTTATACATGGTGTCTTTCTTAATAATACCTGCTACTTGTAACCTCCCTCCCCACAAATCACCATGTATTTATTTTGAATATACACATATATGTGTTTATGTACACAGCCAGGTGCACACATATACACATGTATGCTTATGTGTGTAAAGACACATATGTATATTTATGTGTATAAAGACATATTTCCCCCAATGAAATGTAAGCTCCTTGAGGGAAGGGAATGCTACATTTTTATCTTCAACTGAACATATCATGAAGCAGGTATTTGATAATTGTTTGTTTGATTGTTCCTTACTATCTCTGTAAGAATGAAGAGAAATAATAGTTAACAGAGTACAAATACTAGACGTCATGGTAACCTGGTTTCTGGGATTTAAGGTATTCTAGATTAGATGAATTATAAGGTATTGATGCTTGAAGATCTTGTGATTTTTATAAATGTTTTTGAACTAATTTTGCCAGAGGACTCAAAGAAAAAGAAAATTTCTCTCCTAATTTCTTCCTTTGGAAAACATACATTAAAAATATGATTTACACCATCTTGCAACAATTGTCATTAGAAAGTTACATTTACACATCTCTTTTTCCTTAGGTGGGAACTCCTAATTGCTTTCTTGCCTGTGTCTAATGGTCATTAAGTGAAAATAGACATCTGGAGTAAAACAGCTGTAGTCCACTTAACCAAGACCCTTTCTAGCAGTTGGAGAGCTACATGATGAGCCAAACCCACTGTTCTTTATCAACATTAGTACTCCATTGATGTCTACTGAGATATAAATCATTTGATTTCTTCACTTGAAATTTTTCTGATAAAAAATAAAAAATACTTAAGACTTCTTTATGCTGGAGAAAAATGGAAAACACTTCACTTCAGAAGTATCATTAAAATTTATGGAACCACATCTCTTTATTGACTTGAGGTAAAAAGCTACAATCTCAATAGTAAATTTCAAAGGCTAAGAATTATTGATTCAGAAAGAAATCCATAACTCAAGATTCTAATATAGATATAGAATAACAAGTGCTAATGTTTGGTATGCCACTTTCTTTGTTCCATAGCTTCTGCTGGATGATTTTAAAGTATTGTTTCATATCTTAAATATGGGGATCTGTTCTTTTTCTCCACTGACTTAAGTTCTTCTCTTATAGTACATTAGGTGATATGGAAGTACATTAATGCTTTCAGTTCCCTGTGGTACCATTTTGTGCATTATTGCCTTTGAAGTGATGATTGAAAGGACAAAATATTTCTGAGAACCATTTTAACTAGATTTTTTATGTTAAACCAATTAAGAGGGAAAATCAAAGTAGAAATATGACTAGAATTCTTTTGTTTCCCAATAATAATCATTCTAATTATGTTGCAATACAAAAGAAGGAACTTGCTGGTCAGCTGCACTAAAAGTTATGGTGAGAATTTTTATTGAATATTAAGTATAGCTTTAATGCTTTTTACTTAGAAACAAACTATTTGCGGTCATAAGAAAAAAAAAGAACCTATTATTCCACTGTCTTCACTTATTTAACTTATTTTAAAGATATATATGTATATACATACATATGCTTTTAAAAGTAACATTATATGGAGTTATCATAATTTCATATTTTAAACACCTATGAATTCATTGGTATGGTTTACTGCTTTGACTGACAAAAATAACTTCTTTAGGTTTAAATAGATCTTCTTGAGAATTTGTGTTAAAGAAAAAGTCTTATTGTATAATCATTATATGGGTGAGCCTCCCCAAACTAAGCTAGGCTAGTCTTTGGATGATGGGAATAAAATCCATCACTGGATACATATGTAAAGTCTGTATAGCTCGATAGAACATGTCAGAGCTTATCTTTTAGTGACAATGACTTGAAGAAACCAAGATCACTTCCATGTAACAATCATTTATCAGAATGGGCCTTCACATGAAGACTTTACTGGTTGACAAAAATCAAGATTCTTTAAAGATATTAATAAGCTGAATGGTGGAACCAAAGTAGATAAAAGGAAATTTCTCAGGCAAGAGTCAAAATCTTTCATGTAGGTACTAATAAACTATACTAGTAAAGTATGGGGAAGACTTTAAACATAAAGTATAATGAAAATGATTCAGCACTTAAAGGGTCTGGTAATGAAACTCCTTTAACTAATGAGGATTATATTCCCTGCAACTTATATACTTATGGAGATATCTAGAACACCAAGGTGTCAAATGTCTTACCGAGGGTCACAGAGGCAATATATAGCTTAGACAAAATTTGAACTAGGTATTCCTAGCTCCAAGGTAAGCATTCTATCCATTGTACCATGCTGCCTCTCAATTCTGCTATCAATATTTCTCAAAGGCATGACTAGGCTTGCACCCTGTTTTGGGGTAAATTTATTTTTCCCCTGATGAGTTCTGGGGAAGAAAATATGTCATATTAATGTCAAGCAATTATATTTGGTAATTTCAAAGACAAGTATATCATCTTTGAAACAGAGTTAGAATGAACACCTGAGGTCATGTAGTCAAACATCCTACCCAATGCAAGAATTCTCTTTAAGCCTCATACTATTTCCAATAACTTGGGAAAACATTATTTTAAATTTGGGGATAGATGCAAGTGTTTGATTTTTTTTAAGCAGTGAGCCATAATCCATTCCACATGGCTGCTAGCCATTTCGATCATGAAATGCTTAGAATGTATCATATTACTGACCCTTGCAAGGATTCCTCTTTGAATTCAGTTTTCATGACTTTTGTTTTGAGCATAAATACTTTTACAATATTTGCGTAACATACTTACATCTTGATGTGGCATTCTTTGGAATTATTCAAATTTGCCTATCTACTCCTCCAAGTTTGGTTTCTAGAGACAAATACTAAAATCTACATATAGTCTTACCACCTTGCAGAAGAGTGGAACAAGTCTATTTCTTATTTAAAGCATTGCACTTTTTTTTTTTACCAAAAAGTAGCTTATTTTAAATCATCATAGAACAATAAAGAATCTTCTTAAACAGTGCCAGCTATTTTTTTAAATGCTTAAAAGACACTAAAATGAAAGTAATATGACTTTTTTCTACTTATTAGTGTTTTATTATTTTCCAATTATATGTAAAGATAGTTCTCAGCATTCACTTTTGTAAGATTTTGAGTTCCAAAGTTTTCTCCCCTTTCCCCTCTCCTGAAGACAGCAAGCAATTTGACATAGGTAATACATGTATAATCATATTAATCATATTTTCACATTAGTCATAAATATTTCATTTACAAAAATGAATTGAATATTACATTTGCATTTTTGTAGTGTAGTCACATGTTTGATACAACTATAAGATAGAATGATTTACTTAGAGAATCCTGGAGAGTTAACTAAAATTTTAATTGAAATGAATACTTTCAGCAAAGTAGGGTATAAAATAAATATACACAATTCATCAGCATTACTATGTATTACCAAAAAGCCAAAAATGAAGAATTAGGAAGAGAAATTTCATTTGAAATAAATACAGAGACCTTCCAGGGGCTAAGCAAAGATGCCAGAGTAAAGAAAGCTCTTAGATGAGCCCTCCCTACATACCTGTCCAAAACACTTTAAAATAATGGTTCAGTTTGTATTCCGGCTTGACAGAGTGAACAAAAGGTGAAAGTGAAAAATTCTTCAAACCCAAGACAACTTATGAGTTCAAAAACAGAGATCTGTGACATGGGACTGAAGGCCAGACTGGAATCCATGTGGCTGAAATACCAATGGTGGAACTAGGTGGTGGTGATAAAAGCTTTAGGAGCTCCCAAGCCAGATCAAATAAGAGAACTGGGAATTGTGCAGAAAAAAAGCCCACAGTGGGCCAATTGCTAGCACTGTATGCAGGACATGATGGTATTTGGCAACTCTATTGCCACTTCTGGGTCATAGTTCAAGGTCAGGAAGGAGCACTTCCAGCAAAGAGGGAGTGGAAGCCCTGAGAGCCAGTGTCACTTCTGATCCCAAGGGATCAGTGACATTGAGTATCACTTACAATTCCGGATATTAGGGGCCCTTCCTGGGTAAGGACCAAAATACAGAATAGGACAGTAATTCCCACATCTCCCCATATTGCACCACATTGGAAGAATATAGAATTATGAAAAAAAAAGAAACAGAACTTTGAGGCAGTGTTCTTCTAGCCCCCATTCTAAGAATAGAATCTAATGTTTACATAAAGTTCCAAATAAAGGAATTGGGTATTAAAAACATCTGACCATAAAAACTTCTATAGTGATAGATAGGAAAGATCAAAACACAAATTCAGAAGAACAGTTATAAGCAAAGATTCAAAGGGAAAAAAAGTAACTTGGAAATAAGCCTAAAGAGAATTCTTGCAAGAGCTAACAATGATTTTCAAAATCAAATAAGAGGGACATATGAAAAAATGGCAAAGCAAAGGAAGAAACATTTTGAAAAAATACCTGCTTGGTAAAAGGAACAAAAAAAAATACTGAAGAAAATAATATCTTCAAAAAATCAGAATTGACCAAATGGAAAAGTAGGTATAAAAGTTCTCCAAAGAAAACAATTCCTTAAAAATTAGAATTGGCAAAATGGTAGATAATTACTCCATGAGACACTGAGAAACAATAAAACAAAGTAAAAAAAGAATAAAGAAGTAGAAGAAAATTTAGATATCTCACAAAAGAAAATAAACTGACCTAGGAAATGCAGCAAAGAGACATAATTTTTGACTCATTGGATTACCTGAAAGCTATGAACAAAGAAAAATCCTACGCATCATGTTTCAAGAAATTATAATTATTATTTTTAAATTTTTGGGTCTTTATTAATTTGTTTGTTTACTTTTATTTTACAGGATTCAATTCCACAATTCCTTGAGTTTTAAGTTTTCTCCCCCTCCCTACCCTTCCTCCCTCCCCCCATGGCAGCATACAATCAAGTATAGGATCTGCAAATAGTTTCACATTAGCCATTAGTCAGGTTATAAAGAAGGATTGTTACCTGATGGAATGAACAATGGGAAAGAGGAAATAAAACCAAACAAGAAAAAGACAGAGAGCCGGTAGTTTGTTTCAATCTGCATCCAGACTCTGTTCTTTCTAGTTCTTTCTCTGAATATAGACATCTCCACTATGAGTATTTTGGAGTTGACTTATAACCCTGCATTGCTGATGAGTCCAATCTATCAAAGTTGGTTGTCACACATATGTTGTGTCTGTAATTTTGTACAAATTTCTCCTGATTCTGTTCTTCTCACTCAGCATCAGTGTTTCAAGAAATTATGAAGCAAGACTTTCCCAATATTCTAAAACCAAAGAGCAAAATAGAAATCGAAAGAATTCACCAATTATCTCTTGAAAAAAGTACCAAAATGAAAATTCCAAGAAATATTATAGCCAAATTCCAGAATTCCCAGGTCAAAGAGAAAATATTTCAGGCAGTCAAAAATAAACTATTTAAATGCCATGGAGACATGGTCAGTATCACTCAAGATTTAGTAGCTATAACGTTAAATAAATGTTGGACTTGAATTATGATATTCGAGAAGGCAAAAGAACTGGTATTACAACCAAGAATTACCTACTCAGCAAAACTGAGCATAATCCTTCAAGAGAAAAAATGATTTTTAATTAAATAGAAGACTTTCAAGCATTCCTGATGAAAGTGCCAAAGTGGAATAGAAAATTTGACTTTCAAATATAAAACTCAAGAAAAGTATAAAAAAGTAAATATGAAAGAATAATAATAAGGGCCTTAATAAAGTAAAATTGTTTACCTTTCTATATGGGAAAATGATAAATGTAACTTCTAAAAACTATATCATTATTAGGGCAGTTAGAAGAATTCTACAGAGAAAGAGAGTGCAGGAGTAAAATGATTATGTCAAGATGATATCAAAAATAGGTAAGAAAGAGGGATATACTGAGAAAAGGAGGAGGGGAGAAGGTGGGATAATACTGCATATAAAAGATGTCAGCAAGGGTGAGCTTTTATAGTGAAGGGTAAAATGTTGGGGTGTAGGGAGCAGGCAACACTTGAACCTCACTACCATCTAAATTAGTTCAAAGAGGGAATATACACATTCATACATATATATACACATATACATATATACATGTGTGTATATGTATATTTATGTGTATGTACATGTATATTCTCTCTCTCACACAGACACACACATACTCTATTGGTCATAAAAATCTAGTTTACCCAACAGGGAATTAAGAGGCAAAAGGAATGAAAGAAATGGGAGGGGGTGAAAGAGAGAACAGATAAAATAAGGCAGTAGTCAGATGAAAAACAGACTTCAGAGGAGGGACATGATAAATATAGAGAAGGAAAGATAAACAGAAGAAAATATGATGGAGGGAAATACACAGTAATCATAACTGTGAATGGGAATGGAATGAACTCACCCATAAAAAGGAAGCAAATAGCAGAATGGATTGGAAACCAGAATCCAGCCATATTTTGTTTTTGTTTTTCATAAGAAACATACTTGAAACAGAGAGACACAGACAGAGTTAAAACAAGAAGCTGCAACAAAATTTATTATGCTTCAGAAGAAGTAAGAAAGCAGAGGTACAATCATGAATTCAGACAAAGCAAAGGCAAAAATAGACCTCATTAAAAAGAAATAATAATGGAAACTACATCTTTATAAAAGGAGTCATAGACTATGAAAATCAATACAAAACTTATATGTACCATATGACAGCCTCCAAATTATTTTTTTCCTCTTATGACTCACTATTTCCTTTATCTGTGCAAAATAGTGCATAACCCATACTCTGGCTGGGAAAGAAAAATAATCACATATTGGGTTATGGTTTAAACAAGTTCTTCTCTCATCGATTATCTATTTTGAAGGCTTTGGACTAGCAGCTTTAGCCTCAGAATCTTTGAGTTTGGGCTCATCAGGCTTGGGGTCAGTAGCTTAGCAGCCTTGGAATCACTGGGTTTTGTGGTCTCAGAATTAGATTTGGCTATCTTGGGATCAGACATGGCAGCCTTGGAATCAGACTTGTTGACCTTGTCAGACTTGGTGGACTTAGTGTCAGATCTGGTGGCTTTGGGACTAGATTTGGTAGCCTTATGATCAGACTTACTGACCTTGGCAGTAGACTTGGTGATCTTGGGGGTCAGTGTGCTTTGTAGCTTTGGGGTCAGTGGTTCTGAAAATCTTAGAGGCAGACTTCTTGATCCTGGGGCCTGGATGTTTGGTGCTGACTCTAGGGCGTGGACACGTGATAGCCATCTTGTGGCCAGCATGCTAGGCACTGGCCTTAGGGAACTTGGACCTGAGGAGCTTGGCCTTGGAGGCCTTGGTGCTCAGATCCTTGATGGCTTTGGCGTTATTGGCTTTCATCTTCTTCAGTACTTCTTGTGCTTTTTGGCAAAGTGCATGTTTCTCAGAAACTTGGGCTCAACACCCTTCAGAGACTTGTATCTCTATGACCTAAGTTTCTTGATTCCACTTCTGTGTCATTTTCATGATTGGTTGTGGGTGGTTCTTAGACTTAGAACTTATGGTTCTTAGACTTAGTCATCTTTACACCACAGCCTGTGCTAACAGGCCCTCCTCCAAATGGAAGAGGCCAAAGTGAGAGAGAGGAGCATTCAAACTCTTAAAGGAAAGGTATAATATATTACAGAAGGAAAGAGTCTAATTTCCTTAAACAATATCAATGGAAAAAATTAAATAAAAAACTAGCAAGGTGATTAACATAAAAAAAATTACAAAGATCATACAATATAACCAGGTGGGGTTTATACCAGGAATGCTGACTGGTTTGCTATCAGGAAAACTATCATAATAATTGACCATATCAATAACCATAATAACAATAATCATATGGATATATATATATATATAAGCTTTGGGCAAAATATAATACCCATTCCTATTAAAAAAAAACAGAGAGCATCAGAATCAATGGTGCCTTTCTTAAAAAGATTAGTAGTATCTATCTAAAATCAAAAGCAAGTATTATTAGGTAACGGATAAACTTGACACCTTTTAATAAGATCAGGAGTAAAACAAGGTGGTTCATTAGCACTACTATTATTCAACATTATATTAAAGTTAGTGCCTACGGCAATAAAACAAGCACAGTAAATTGAAGGAGTAAAATAGGCAGGGAAGAAACTGACCAATCACTTTTGGCAGTTAATATTATGGTATATTTAGAAAATCCTAGAAAATCAATTTAAAAATATTTGAAATCAATTTAAAAACTAGAAAAAAAAACATCAGCAAAGTTGCATGATATAAAATAAACCCACATAAATCATTGGCATTTCTATGTACTATAAACAAAATCCAGGAGGAAGAGATATAAAAAGAAATTTCATTTAAAATGAGTGTAGATAATATAAAATACTTGGGATTCTACTTGCCAAGACAAATTAAGGTATTATATGAACACAAAGATAAAATGTTCTTTTTTCACACAAATAAAGAGAGACTTAAACAATTGGAGGAATATTAATTGTTCATGGGTAGGCTAAGCTAATATGATTTAAAAAAATAACAATTTTTCCTATTCAGTGCCATACAAAACCACCAAAGGGAAAAAATAATAAATTTCATTGGAAAAATCGAAACGTCATGAATACCAAAGGAATCAATAAAAAAAATGAGAAAGAAGATAAATTAGAAATTCCAGATTTCAAATTATATTACAAAAAGTAATAATAATAAAAAAAAAAACCTCTGGTGCTGGCTAAGAAATAGAGTGATGGGTGAGTAGAATAGATTAGTTATATATATGTGTGTGTGTGTGTGTGTGTGTGTGTGTGTATGTATCAGCTCTGGAAATTGAAAGAATACCTATCAAATGGGGAATGGCTGAATACGTTGTGGTATATGATTGCAATAGAATACTGTTGTGCTAAAAGAAATTATGAGCAGGATGATTTCAGGGGAAAAAAAACATGAGATGGCTTAAATTAACTCATTCAAAGCAAAATCAGCAGAATCAGGAATAAATTCTAGAAAGTTGCATCAATATTATAAGAATGATCAACCATGAACAACTCAGATACTCTAATAAAAAAAATGATGCAAAGAAGTCCAAAGGATCCATGAAAAAAATCCTATCCAATGTGAGAGAGAATTGATGAACTCTAAATGCTAGTAAAACATATGTTTTTAAATTTCTTTACCTTTATTATTTATTTTGTTTGTGTTTTCTTTTGAAACATGACTAATATGTAAATGTTCTGCCTGTCCTTATTTGTATAATCCAGATCAAATTGCTTGCTTTCTCAAGGAGGGTGGAGGTTTGGTATTGAGGGAAAGAAATTGGAAATCAAAATAAAAGTTATTTTTTACATGTAATTGGTTAACATTTAACAAATAAATAAAAATTATTTTTTAGTTACCTGAAAAAATGTTTTAAATCACTATTGATTAGAGAAATGCAAATTAAAACAGCTATGAGATACCACCTCTCACTTATTAGATTGGCTAACATGACAGAAAAGGAAAATAACAAATTCTGGAAAGGATGTGGGAAAATCAGGACAGTAATGCACTATTGGTAGAGTTGTGAACTACTCCAACCATTTAAGAGAACAAATTGGAACTACACCAAAAATAATACTATGTAGACTCTCTGACCCAGAAATATCTTACTTAATAAGTCTGTCTTCCAACCAGATCAAAGAAAAGGGAAAATGATTTATTTTTACAAAAATATTTGTAGCAGTTTTTTTGTGGTGGCAAAGAATTGGAAATTGAAGGGATGTCTACCATTTGGTGAATGATTTAATAAAATATGTTATATGATTGTGATGGAGGACTATTGTGCATAAGAAATGAGGGATGTGGTTTCTGAAAAACCTGGGAAGTATTATATGAACTCACACAAAGTGTAGTGAGTAGAATCAGGAGAATACTGTATACAATAAGAACAATATTGTAAGGATGATCAGCTATGAAAGACTTAGCTACTCTGATCAATAAAATGATATAAGACAATTCCAAAAGACCCATGCTAAAAGATGTTATTTGCCTCCAGAGACAGAACTCATGAACTTTGAATGCAGAGTGAAGCATATTTTCCTTTTTTTATGTTTTCTTTTACAACATGGTCAATATGATAACATGATTTACATGACTTCACATGCATAATTGATATAAAATTGTTTTCCAAGAAGGTGAGGAGTAAGAGGATTGGGGAAAATTTGGAGTCCAAAAGTATAAAATATATTTTTAATATGTAATAGGGAACTATTTAATGAATAAAAAATTTCAAAAATAAAATACAAAATGTATATAATATATGGGGGCCTATTCACAAAGCACAGACAATAATTATATGAATACAACTACAGATTGGCTTTATGAAAATAAAACATATTTGAATAATTAGGGTAAATATTAATTTCTTAATGAGTAGACTATGTGTACATAATAGAAATGACCATACTAACTAAATTATTTTAATCATACAGTGAGATAACTATTAATTTACCAAATAATTGCTTTATAGACAGATCTAGAAAAATAGTAACCAAATTCATCTGGAAGATTAAAATTTCAATAATCTCAGAGCAAATGAAAAATAGTAAGGGGGCAGGTTTGGTATTGTTTAAGAAATGGATAGATGGTTGGAACAGATTAAGGACACAATATACAGAAGCAAGTGAACACAATAACCTAGTTCGTGTTTGAGAAACACAAAGAGACTTGCTACTGAGTGAAGAATACGTTATACAACAAAAATTACAGGGCAAAGGTGAAAGCAGTTTGGTAGAAACTAGGTTTACATTAGCACCTCACCACGAACTGCAAGATAAGTTGCAAATACATATGTGACTCTGAAATAAAGGTTGAATTCATAAACACATAGAGAAGCAAGGAAGAAATTACCATTCAGATCTGTGTAAGAAACCAAACAAAATAAGGGATAGGGAGAATCCAAGAAGGTAAAATGGACGATTCTGATTACATAAAATTAAAAAGTTTCTGAGAAAACAATACCAGTCCAGCTAAAATTAGAAAGGAAACAGGCAAATGGGAAACAGTTGCAGCCAGTTTCTCTGATGAGGATCTATTCTGGTCCCTGTTGCCTCTCACCAGAAATAAAGTAGTAATCTAATTTATTTCCCTGAGTCCAGCCCCTTCTCTAATCCATTCTCCACACAATTGCCAAATCAATATTCGTAAACTGTAGGTCACACCATGTCACATTTCTGCTCAAGAAGCCTCTGTGGCTTCCACTGCCTTTAGGATAAATTAAAAGCTCTACTTTTTGGTCTTTAAAGTCTTCTAAAGTCTCATTTCATCCTATATCCCCAGCCTGATTTTATGTAACTCGTCTTCATACACTTCATATTCCAGACAGCTTGGCTTGGTTGAACAATAGTCCGTCCATTGCCTTTTTGCTTTTGCACACGCTGTTCTCCATATGTGTATTACTTTCCTTCCTCAAACTCAAACAGTTTGAAATTACCTACAACAAAGATTTAAATTCTGTCTCCTTCAAGGAGTCTTTCTGAGTTCCTCTACTTGTTAGTGATCCCTATCAAATCCTTGCATTTTTATTCATATAGACCTTGGATTTACTTGTCTATTGAAATATTTGATCTCTCTGGTAGAATGTAAGCTCCTTGAGGACTGGGACTGTTTCGTTTTTGTATTTGTATTTAGTGACCTAACAGTGCCTAGAACATTGTAGGCATCTAATAAATACTTGTTTATTTATTGACTAATACATGGTGTCTAGAGTCAGGACGACAATTTCTAATCCAGTCACAGATACTTTCTAGCTGTGTGACCCTGGATAAGTCACTTTACCTCTTTTACCTCACTTTTCTCATCTCTAAAGTTGGGCTAATAATAGTACCTACGGTAATGCAATGCACAGAAGCTTTCCAGAAGAAATGCTACTGTGAACAGCTTTTATAAGGTTCTGATTACTCAGTACAGTGATCACTCTATTCCATAACAAAAGCAAAACATACATGGAAAATCAAGGTACAGCTTTCATAATATTACAACTTATCACAGAATATCCCAAAATAATATTTACAACATAGTCTCAAAGTAAAATAGTCACTCTTAAGTTAACTCAATTAATCACTTATCAGTAGTCTCAAAGTATAATAGTCAAAGTCTTCCACTTATGGGGCAAAGTCTTGATTAACTCAATCAGTCACTTATCAGTAACAATTTCTCATAGTACAATCAGTCACTTATTCAGCAAAGTCTTACAAAGTATAATACACAAAACCCTCCATCCCTTAGGTCACTAGTAAATTATGATTCCATAATTACTCAATAACCAAGGAGAAGTCTTTTCATCTTGACTTGGGGCCTGTTCTCAGATTCCCTGGATCCCCTTCCATTGGCCCAGATTCTACCTAGATTCAATGGTAGACAGCTCCCAGTTTCTTGATCAGCTCTCTGGGCAGGTCCTGCTCCACACTGGCATTCACAGGGTCTGGTCCATTTCAGCTCCTTCACCATTTCTGCTCCAGGGAATTCAAGGCTCAACCAAGCCACAAACAAACAATATCTCAGCATCTCAGTCATGCTTCAGTCACCTGGGCTCCTGGGCTCCTGGCCTCCTGGCTCTGGGTTTCTGGGCTCTAGGCTCCTGTTCAGAAGAAACTCTACCACCACAAGCTTTCAGGACTCAGTTCTTCATTCCTCTGTAGCTGTTCTGCCACCAGATCTCGGTCTCAAGGAAATTCTGACTGCACCTCTCTGGGGCTTTTCTTATATATACAGCATTAGCTGCTTCTTTCAGCCAACCCCTTCCAGTTACGTCAGTAACAGGAGACAGGAGTTCATACCTTGTTTCCCCAACAGAAGCTGATCAGTTACTAAGTGCTAAGTACCTACTACCTTTGCCAACACAAAGGGATCTTCAAGTTCAAAATTATATTACCATTACACCTACTTCTCAGGATTGTTGTGAAGATCAAATGAAATAATCATTGACAAGTACTTAGTATAGTACCTAGAACACAATAAGTGCCACATAAATGTTTGCTATTATTATTAGCAATCATCATCATCACCATCATTATCATCATCATTACTATTTTTGAAAAGTCAGACAGAAACTGCACTCTAGATGGCTTTAGTTATACAATGTATTATTGTTGTAGGTTGCATACCTACAACAATTCATTCATCATGCTTTTATGTTGTCCTCCCATAGTTTCCATTAGGATTGAGAGGCTAATGGAATTCCCATCCATTCTTACTGAGCTTTGTATTGATGAGGAGGGAATGCATCTTCAGCTCTTCATTATCTCTTAACTCCCCTTTGTCCCATCATGCAATCACCACAAAGTTAGTGCATATAAACTAACACTTCATGCAAATAAGTAAGATAAGATCATTTAAGAGAGAACATGAAAAGCTAAGAAGACAATGAGAGGTTTCATGGGAGGGGGCACTTGAGTTGAGTCTTAAAGAAAAAATACAGATTTGAAGTAATGGAAATGAGGAATACAATAGATATAGAGGAATGGAATTGAAGAGGGAGGCTTTAATCAAACTTTAGAGGAATCTAGTATGTGCAAAGGCAGGGGGTGGTGTTAATGTGAAGTAAGATGAGAAAGCTGGCTTGTCACAAGATGGTGAAGAACTCAATAAAAGTATGTATAGTACACATGGGATCATAGAGGCAATAAGACACCACTGGGGTTTTTAATCAGGAGACTACCATGATCAAAAACTTTTATTTTGAAGTCGCAGTGTTTTCCAAGGAAACACAGAGATGTTAGGCAAGTACATTTAAAACCACATTTAAACAAGGAACAATTTAATTAGCATTAGAACTCTAAAAATGCTTCCTTTAGATAAATCTTGTTTTTATTCTTATTCTTATTATTATCCCACTTCCTAAGGAGAGTCATTTGGGTATGTGGCATGTGAGTATATCAATGGAACTATGACATCATCAATGTACATAATCCATTTTTTAGTGAAAATCACAACTCTTGTATAACACATCCAGTGTGGTTCTTGTCCACATTCTCCCACAGGCTTTTAAAATAAGATCTACACAATGTATTAAATGCTTCTCCCTATATACTTTATATTTCATGTTACTAATGCAAAACTCTATACATCCAGCCACCAGTCTTTATTCTTATCCTTACTGATATTTTACACGATACTTCTTGAATATAGGTTTTCACTGGAAATATACTATAATTTACATGAATTACCTATTGATATTTGAATCATCAGCAAATTTGTTTATTTGAAGAATATGATACTGAATTATTCAAACATAAAATATTTTCCAGAAAACTTTAGTGGTTCACTTCTCTCTCCTTCCAGAAAACAATACTATATTGTACTAGACAGCTATTAAGGATCATTTAAATTACTACAAAATTTGTCAAATGAAATCAGTCCAGTCTTTTCCTTCTGCACCTACTTCAGTCCATTTGCACTGATACTTAGATATTTAAGTTGAATAAAATAACAGAATAGGATGTTAAAAAAAATAAAACAAATGTTGTCAAGTTATAACCCAAAATAACATGCTACAAAGATGAACATAATCATCAATTTGGATATTCAACAAAAGAGAAGTCTTTTGGTTATTTCATTTGATAAAGTCATATAAGGGTAGGCTATTCAAATTGTAAACACACAAGACAAGAGAAATACAAGGTAAATAAGAACAAAACTCAAGAAAAGACTGAGCAATGAATTATATCCTCTTAGGTATTAGGCTGCTGTTTAAAAAGGACAAAGAAATGTATTTAACTAAAAAGATTAGAGTTCATCAAGAAATAAAGACATCTGAGGGACTAAAGATTTAAGGGGAAGATAAGGAATCACACAATGGAAGAAAAGTTGAACGAATCCTTCATGAAGTAAAACTTGCAACCTCCTATATGTGAAACAATATCTATAGTAGCAGCAACAACATAGTGGTGATTACACAGATGGAAAAGCAGAGTTGGGAGACAGGGGGCAGCTGGGGATACATCCCCTTCCTCCCATCAATATAAAGATAAATAAGAATGTAGGGAAATTTCTTTAGTCTCTCAATAAGTGTGGGAATCAAGGAAAGAGAGAAGAAAAGCATAATAAAATGAGAAAAAATATACCTTTTTGGTAATTATTTATGTTAATTAAATTACCTTTTGGTGCAATCATGTTATATTTGATATTTTCCTCTTTATTCTGACATCCTTCTTTTTCTATAACAATCCCTAAAGAATTTCAAGATTATGTTACCTAAGAATAGTAGTGGCTCATCCCTTTCTGCTTTCTCTCTTCCTCTTCTCATCAGCTCCAAAATATTCAGTTTTAATCTCTATTCATATATGTCCCAGATCTACATATTTGCTTATTTGTTTATCTTTACCAGTAAAGTGACACTCATAGTTAACTTCCTAATTTCTCTATTGAAGGAATCACTATCCTTCTCGACACTTCAATTTATAATTCATGAGTCATAGATAAAGGAAGGTAACAAAAATGGAAAGTGGAATATTATTTTTAGTTTTTCTATAGTAAACAATTTTCAGCAGTTGTAATAGTGGGAACAAAAGAGATTATATTCTGGCCTGTAAGAATGGCTGGACTAGATCTAGGACAAGACAAGAGTAATGGCCCTAGGGTACATTCATACAAAGTAGCTTTGAAATCTTCCTTCCTTTATTTTCTTTCCTTTTTTCTTTTGTTCTTTCTCTCTCTCTTTATCTATTTACCTATCTACACACATATACACATATGCATAAATGTATTTATGTGTGTATATATGCATATGTGTATATATAGTCATGTGAAAAACTTTATTCCTTTTTCTGTCTTTTTCTTTCTTTTTCTCTCTCTCTTTCATATATGTATATATTACCTATCTACACACACATACACATATGCATAAATGTATTTATGTGTGTATATATTAATACATATAGTCATATGAAAATCAATCTCTATGTCACTATTGTTTAGAGAAATGCAAATTAAAACAACTGTGAGGAACCACTTCACAACCATCATATTAGGTAATATGACAGAAAAGGAAAATGATAAATGTTGAAGGGGTTTGGGAAAACTGGGACACTAATGCATTGTTGATGGATTTGAGTAATAATCCAACCATTATAGAGTGCAATTTGGAACTATGCCAAAAGGTTAGAAAACTTTGCATGTCCTTTGATCTAGCAATACTACTACTAGATGTATACCCTAAGGACATAAAAAAAGTAAAATAACCAAATTGTACAAAAATATTTATAGCAGCTCTTTTTGTGGTAGCTAAGAATTGAAAATTAAGGGGAAGCCCATTAATTGGTAAATGGCTGAACAAGTTGTAGTATATGATTATAATGGAATATCATTGTGCTATAAGAAATAACAAGCAATGGGGAGGCTATGTGGCGCAGTGAGTAAAGCGCCGGCCCCAGAGTAAGGAGGACCCGAGTTTGGTTCTTGCTTCAGACACTTAACACCCACCCCCACTCCCCACACACAAAACTAGCCGTGTGTAACATTGGGCAAGTTACTTAACCCCAATTGCCCTCCAAAAGGGAAAAAAAAGAGGTAACTAACAAGATATTTTCAGAAAGACCTGAAAAGACTTACATGAACTGATACAGAGTTGTAATGTAATGTAATGCCAAGGAAAGGCAATCTTCCCAGGTCCAAAATACCAGCATAGGTGCTCTCTATTTTATTCAGTAACAAACCCAGAACAGAGAAGATCAAAACATGACATCATTCAAAATACAGCATTTACTAAGTGTGATTAAATAATCTCCAAGTACTACCCCACCCCAGGACCTTCCAATCATTCAATCAATTACAAAGTCTCTGTTCCAAATACTTCTCCACCCCTAGGCTATACCTTAATTAAGTCCACCACAAAGCCCCTCTTCTCAAATGGAGATTAGTTTCCAAACATAAGGTCAAAAGTTCCCCACCCCTGGATCACAATTGAATCTACCCCAGAGTTACATCAAGTTTAAACACAGCACTTAATACCCAAATGGAGGTCTTTTCTTCATCTTGACACGAGGCAAGTTCTCAGCAATCTTAGTTCCTGGGGAGACAAGGCTTAACAAGGCCATAAGATACATTGCCAGTCCCTTCATGAATTCATCCTCTGTCTGTAGAACAGTCCTAGAACCCCTGAACACATTAGCAAAGCCCTCTCCCAGGATTTCTGTAAACATACAACAAGAAAATCTTTCTTCAGGGCTTCTGAACCAACAGAAAGGCTCCCAGACCCCTGCAACAACAGCACTGTCCTTCACCAGTGGACAGTATTCACTCTGTCTGCAGGACAGTCTCCAGCCCCCTGCAACAACAGTACTGTCCCTCACCAGTGGACAGTATTCACTCTCTGTCTGCAGGACAGTCTCAGGGCTTCTTAGCGAACAGCCAGGTTCCAGGACTTCTTCAACAAAAGGACAGTCTTTCACCAGTGGACAAATCTGGCAAAATAACATCAAAACAGACAGACAAAGTACCAGCAAAACAGCCATGTCTCCTCAGTCCTTGGCAGCTCAGGGGGCAGGTCTCAAAAGTCCAGGGCAATTCAAAGCGGCCACCAGCAATTCTCTTAGTCTCTCTCTCTCCACGAGGTGCTGCTTCCAAAAAGATCTTCCGCCTCTCTCTAGTGTCTCTCCAAATCTACCTCACCAGCTCCTCCCAGTTCAGGACTTTCTTTTCACATCAACAAGCCCATCCCACAGGTGGGATTAACAAACTCTGGGTTTTAACACAATCAATTTGAAAACCAAGCCAATACAGGGGAATCTTTAATTGCCATTACTATCACAAGAGTGAAGTGCGAAGAACCAGGAGAACGCTGTACACAGTAACAGAAGTTTTTTATGATGAACAACTGTGAATGCCTTAACTGATTTCAGCAATACAATGCTCCAAGACAATTTTCAAGGACTTATGAAGAAAACATATTTTACATCTCCAGAGAAAGAACCGATGGTGTCCAAATACAGACTGAAGTATACTTTCCTTTCTTTCTTCCTTTCTTCCTTCCTTTCCTTCTTTCCTCCTCCTCCTCCTCCTCCTCCTCCTCCTCCTCCTTTCTCTCTCTCTTTCTCTCTCATTCCAGTTTTTTTTTCCACAAAATAACTAATATGGAAACGTTTTATATGATTACACATGGAAAACCTAAATCAGATCGCTTACCATCTCAGAAAGGAGGGAGGACAGAGAAGTAGGAATAGAAATTGGGACTCGAAACCAAACAAAAGTTTTAAAAGTTTTTTATATGTGATTGGGAGAAAATAAAATATTATTTAAAAAAAGAAATGTGACTATACAGTAAATGAACCAAGGAAGGTGGAATAGGGAGAAGAAACAGAAGATGAGATTCACCTTTTATTTCCCAAATAGTTAATTATGTTGTATAATCAGAAAATGAAGAGAGTGTCTAATGTAGGTGATAATTTTTGGTCCTACTTTATTGAAATTTTTTATCATCATATTTTTTTGGACAAAGCAATACTCACCAGAACAGTCAGTGATAATTAGTGTGATATGATAAATGCTTATTAAAGGTAGACTCTTCAAAGTGATTTCTATGTTGAGGGGGGAGTATCAAAACATTATAAAGACAACCAACTATGCTTATTCTAGTGTGTGAGCATGTGAGTTATTTACAGAACTGGACAGAAGTGTATTAAAGTCATAAAATCAGAATTTTGCATTTGGAATATATGCAGTTGTTGTTAAGTCATTTTCAGTAACGTCCAAATCTTAATAAACCCATTTGGGGTTTTCTTGGCAAGAACATTTGAATGGTTTGCTATTTCCTTTTCAAGTTCATCTTGTAGATGAGGAAACTGTGGCAAATAGGGTTAAGTGATTTGCCCAGGGTCACATAACTAGCATGTGTCTTAGGCCAGATTTGAATTGATGAAGAAGAGTCTTCAGGTCACTAGACCCAGAACACTATATACTGTGCCACCTAACTGCCCAGAATAGATGTTAGAAAAAATCTAATTCACCTCTATTATTTTACATTGATCTTAACATTTTCTACATTGACCTATGCTTTTTATAATAGATACTGTACTAAAGGTTTATATTCTGTTCATTTTATTTTCTGTTTATTTCATTTCATTCAATTAAAATAAATCCTATAAACATCTTAAATGCTTTGTATGTCTAGGGCACCATGTTATACCCAAAGAATATAAAGTAAGAATGAAAAATAGTGGGGAAATATAACATTACAAATAGGAAAGCATGCACAATATGATTTGAGAAGAAAAGTGAGGTCACTAACACCTAAGAATTCAGAAAGGTTTCTCAGTTAGTGATGGCACATGAACTAAGTCTTAAATGAAAGTAATCTTCCTAAGATGTGGACTTTAGAAGAAGCCTTCTCCAAACTCAAAGCAGTTTGTGCAAAGATACAGAAGTGGGGATGGAATTCTAGATTCAGGATTATTGATAATAGAATACCAAATAGGCCAAGTTGTCTAGAATATAGGGTGAAAAAAGAAAGTAATATGCAAAAACAACTTTGAAATGTAGAATCAAGATAAATCAAAAAGGATTTTAGATGAAAAGTTGAGAGTTTTATTTTTATCTAAGAGAAAATAAAGAGGTACTTAAGGTAGTAGAAAAAGAAAGCAACCTGATCATAATTGGGTTTCAGAAAGACTATGTTAACAGCTTTGTGTAGGACTGATTGGAAAAGAACAGGCTAGAAAATAGACATCCCTTTAGGAGGTTGTCACAAAAATCTAGACAAGAATGGAGAGTTCCATGATCTAGGGTGTTGATGGAAGCAATGAGACAAACAGATACAAGAGATGTTTTGAAAGTAGAATTGACAAAACACTGAAATTATTATTCAAGGAGTCTAAAACACATACATCTTGTACTTGTCAAAATATTAGTGGTCCTGTATGCAGGAAACCATTGATACAAAATGAATCTGGTAACCAGTTGAAAATTTTGCAGGTAGATTTATCTATATGTCTGAAGGTTACATCTCTCAATAAAATCTCTTAATCCATTCCTTTCTCCCACATCTAAAATGCTTTTTGACCAATGAAAAGACATGATTTAGACTATAACATCTTAGAAGACATAACACATCTATGTAGCTTTTTGACCAGTGTCTAGAACCATGTCATTTTAAACTAAAGTGGCTAATAATTGTTTTCTAGGGCATTGTTTTTGATGGGGAGTTTTCAGATTAAGTTGAAAGATATATATATCAAGCATGCCATCATGATGTGCAGACATATCACCCTTAGCAGATGGCTAAGTTTCAGGAATTTTCTTCCTTTTCTACTTGTTTAAATTTCTATGTACTTGGAAACTTCATTGGAATTTTTGTTAAGTCTATGTGCAATTTTCTCTTTTCTCATGTATTTTCACCAACCCTCATATTGTACATGGCCCCTTGTTTCAGAATATTGAAAGCATTTCAGATAAGACCTGAACAATGATGACAAGTGGAAATTACACACAGAGAATTGAATATAACATTTTGCTATTTACAATGTACGACTTCCTGATTTTCTGGTTCCTATAGAGTTTTTGTTTTTGAAGTAGACAATCAGAAGATTGGCAAGAAATTTGTAGATGATAAATGGAAATAATGCAATTCAATACCTTCTAAATAATTATAACATTCTATACAGAATGTATTCACTAGCACCTACCTATGTTACTTCAGAAAACCAATGGTGCACTTTAAAATCATTTGAATCTCAGTTGTTAGATTGCCCAAGTATTATTGCTAAAGTTTTTGCTGTTGTAAAGTGATGAGTATAAGACAAGGAAATAGCAGGCAAAATGCCAAATGATAGCCTAGTATTTATATGTTTCCTAGGCATTTTATTTGACATTAAAGCATTTTCAAAGTTTCAAAAGATATTTAAAAATATAAAATATAAAAAGAATAAAATAATACTAAATACATTTCAATATTGGTTTCCATTTTTACCAGTGTTGAGGGCATATCTTCATGGTAGGAAGATGGAGACTAGAAAAATGTAGACAATAGAAAAATATTTTATAGCACTACCTCAAATTCACTGATCCTCCACACATATTCCAGCTTTAAGTTATCTTTATTACCCAAGCTGTCCATCTTTTTCCCCCATATGGAAAAATTTGGGAATGCAGAATTATGATAATTAACTACCTTCAACTGCCTTCACTGTCCCAGTTTCCAAATACCAAATTTCTTCTTGAGTATCATCAATATAAAGATGTAGCATAGTACCTTTTGGTTTTTCTGACTAACTTGTCAAACAATTTTTTTATGAAGGAATGTCTCAAACCCTCTGGAGATCAACATCAAAAAGTGACCAGCATACCATTAAACTTCCTGACAACCACAGTATAAGACCTCCACTTACTCACATAATCAAATGACCTTTCCTTGTATACTTGTGTGCCATTAAATAATTGCTTTTCTTACCACCCCATACACATTTTGGCCTCTAATACATTTTGATACAAATACCTAGGACTGTTTCCGTGTTTGTTCCACCAATTACTTGTCCATAAAGAGCGGTCTATTGCCTGTCTGAGCAGAGCTATTATTTCAGATAAAAATGAGTAAATAAATTAAATGTATCTCTGTACTCCATAAACAGGAAGAGTCCTAGGCAGCAGCCTTATAGATTAGCCTTTTGGAAGCCAAATAAGTATGGATTCTAGGTGGGGTAAAATTTAAAGTATAACATTTGAGCTAGGGCCTAAGGTCAGGATTAGTCCAGTTTATTAGAAAAGGTGTGATAATTCACCACCCTAAGTCTAAGAAAACACTATCTTTAATCAATTCTGTGATTCTGAGTGGCATGTTTCAACGTGCTAACTCAGTTTTTGCTTCTTTCTCTCTCTCATTCACCCTCATTCCTAATACCATTTTGTCTCTAGCCTCTTTCTTCTCTTTCTTTTGTGCCTTCTGGAATGCCCACTTTCTTGTTAACAAAATCTCCTTGATTCTGAATTCTTACTATCATGCTTACTTTCTTGAGAGGAGATACTGCCTCCATATCTCCCACATAGCATCTCTTTCTTCAATGACTTATAAAGCTTCTGTCATGTCTCTACCTGACTGGACAAGAAATATAAAAAGGCTTAGTCCTTTTTCCTCAATGGGTGAGGTTTTCTCCTTTGAGTTTCATTCTATACATCTCTATCGTAGGTATGTATGGATTAGTTGTTTCTACACATTGGCCCCAGTCATTCTCCCTCCCTTTTCAAGGAGTTCAAAACCAGTCTCCTGGACTTCCTCTGGCCCTCCTTAACCTTTACCCTTCAATTGGCAACTTTAGTATAAATATGCATATCCCTCAAACACGGGGGGGTCTCCTGTTTCCAAACTTCTCCAACTTAAATTCTGTGATATTATGGCTGTGTCCTATAATCATTCTACCCCTCCCTTTCTTTCATGTCTCCCTCTTTGCTTTGTACTGGCTCTCCTTCTTTCACAATGTTAATCTTTTTGATATCCTTACCCTATATCCACTCATCTAAATCATGTCACTAAATCACATTTTTTTTGTTCACTATCTACTTTCTCTGCTATTGCTAACCCATGCTGCTAGAACCCTACAGGAAAAGTTAAACTGCCATGATGATTGATTCCACCTATGATTTTGTTATCTAATCTCAACTGAGTCATAGTACCACTTTACAATCCTTTTTCCTGTTTCCTGATTGGATCTCTATCACACTCATAACAGTAAGTTACAAAATTCTTAAGTCATCTAAAACCCTTCCCTGCCAGCAGAGTACTCTATATAATTTACAGAGAAAATAGATGTCATCTACTATGAGTTCCCTCTTTGTCCCAATTCAGTACCTCAATTTAATCCAAGCCCCTCACTATTATCTTCATTTCTTTTTATTTGCTCAAATTTCAGAAAGAAGTCAAATCCCTCTATTTCTGAATTTGATACTATCTTTGTTGTGTCTTCCATGTATTTTCCTTCAAAGTACCCAAGAAGGATATTATGGAGGTCACAAAAATGTCAGGAAGAAATTCATCTCTATGATTTATCAAGACCAACTGATAACTTATAGAGAGGAAGAAATCCAGTCCCAGAAAAGTTAAATAAATAATGATGATAAGCAAGTCAATTAAACCTCCAAACCTTTGTTTTCTCATTTGAAAAATGGAGATAACAGTTATATCTTCCTTATAGATTTATTTACAGTATCCAATTAGATCAAATACATTATCAAAAAATACAGTATCAAAACATGAGAAGAGTTTTTCAAATCTTAGAGCATTATATAAATGTCATCAAGGAGAAGGTGTTTTAACAACTAGTAATAGTATGAGGAGGAGCATGAGGAGAAAGGAGGAAGAGGAAGAAGAGTTGTAGTTGTAATAGTAGTAAGGGAATTTAATGATAGTTCCTCTCACCTACAAATTCACGATTTTTCCCACTTACTCCATAGCCTCTATCTGAATTCTTTCTGTGATGTCCCAAATTCTACATCAGAACTATTCTTGAAAATAGTGGGCTCTTTCAGCCATTGGCAATGATGTATTTGTATATATTGCACCCCAATAAATCACATACACAAATTTCATTTCAGAGACAGAAGAATATATTTATCCTATATACATGAACAAAAAGACACATACATACTTTAGGGAAATTTCAGCTCAAAAGAAAATGCTGGTCTATCACTTTTTTTTTTTCCCCTTGGGGAATTGTAGCTGTCATAAAACATCTGAAAGATTCAATCATAAATCAAGAATGCTCACACAAAGGGAATGAAATTGGATTAAGCATTTTCTCAGTCCCCAGCAGACCTTCTAGGTAATGGATCTGGAAATCAGGGAATCCATGAGGCAATGGCGGATGAATTAAAAATGGCCTCTGGAAGTTACATGGGCTAAATGAAAGCCCCTAACTTCCAAGAAAGAAGAGAAGAAGAAAATAAACATTTATTAAGCACTTAATACATACCAGGCAGTCTATTAAATGCTTTACACATATATCCCAATTGATCCTCACAACAATCCTGGGCGTTAGGCATTATATTTAGCCTCATTTTAAAGTTGAAGAAAAAGAAGCAAACAGAAGTTAAGGGATTTATATAGTGTCACACAACTAGTAAGTGTCTGACAATTATCTCCAATCAAGAAAATAAATTTTGCATTCCTGATTCAGTTTAATTGTTGCCATTATTTTTTTTTAGTCACAAGAACAAATTTCACTCATTTACTAGTTTCACCTATTATGCAGAAAAGACAAGTTACCCTCATTCTTTCCTATCATAATTTAACCCATTTTTTAATGTCAAGTAATTGCTTTCTAGTTGGTGGGTGGGGAGCATAAACACATTGCTTTAAATGGTGATTTGTTGATCCTATGCCTGATGAGTATTCCATTAAGTTTCTGGGGTGCAATCAAGTATTTTGTAATTTAAATTAAAAACAACACTTGATATCTAATATATAGGCTTCCAAGAGATAGTTGATTCTCTGTTGTATGCCAATGATTTACTAGAGGCTGGGATTGTAGGTGGGAGATTGATGAAACATGAGAAAGAACAAAGTTGTGGTGGTTATTAACTACATCTCAATTTCTATAATTATGTATGTCTAATTGAAGGGAATATACAATATTTTAGAGTAGAGTTTCCCCTTAATTCTAGAGTGTTTTCCATGAACTGCTGACAGTTCTTTATGTCCTTTTCCACACCCAAATGCTATAGTTCTGTGATGATTTGTATCCTCAAACATGGTGCAATGAAGGCCCTCTATAAGATGAGTTTCTACACTTATGCCTATATTTCATTCTGTCCACCTTAATATATATGATAAGAACAAAAAGAGCATTGGTCTTAGGGTTAGGATGCCTAGCTTGAAATTCCAGTCCTGACACATATGTATAATGCATGATCATGGACAAGTCACAAGTTCTTGGAGCCTCAGTTTCTTCATCTGTAAAATGTAAATGATGATTTTTTTCAACATCTAGATTATAGCCTTGAGAAAATAGATTTATACATTATGAAGAACTTTGCAAATATAAATCAATCAGAAAACATTTATTAAGTGCCTACTATGTGCCAGGCAGTGTGGTAGGGACAGCAGGACATAAGACCAACAGTCATTTCTCATTCCAAACAAGGACGTCAGCTGTTATTGTTAGGTACACTGTAGTCCAGCTGAACTTAACTACTCAACAAAATACATTTTCTGATTACTCAACAGTGCTTTTCACTGTGTTTTCTGCACAACCCCTTCTACTAACCTCCATCTCTGCCTGATGGAGTCCTTCAAGGCCCAGAATAAATCTGACTTCCTCCATGAATCATCTCCTGATTCCTATTACTTGCAAATGATCTCTTGATTTCTCAATCATCTTTAGCGAAAGAAATGCCTGTTTTTATGAAATGATTACTTTTCATTTTATATTTATTCATGTGTATGCCTTCATCTTCTTCAGTTGTATCAACACTTGGTGGGCAGACATATTAATTTTTTTTTTACATTTTAAGTTCCACATTGTCTCCTTCCCTCCCTCACCTCACACTAGAGAAGGTCACCATTTGACACAAGTTAATAAATATCTGTAAAACCATACTTTGTATTTATCAGTTCTTTCTCTGGAGGTGGATTAGCATCTTCCTTCATAGTTTCTTTGTAGCTGAACTGAGTGTTTATAATATTTAAAAAATCAACCAGCACATGATTTCTTATATTATAGTAGTATTTCGTGACAATCATATATCACAACATGTTTAGCCATTCTCCAAATGATGGAAATCCCTGCAATTTCCAGTTTTTTGCCACCACAAGAGAGTTAAATATTTTAGAACATCTAATTATATTTTTCCTTTTCTCTCTTATCACCTTGGGAAACAGACCTAATGGCAGTATTGGTAGATCAAAGATATACACAGTTTTTATAATTCTTTGGGTATAATTCCAGATTGTTCTTAAAATGGTTGGGTCTATTCACAGCTCCGCCAAAAGTGAATGTGTCCCAATTTTTCCACATACCTTCTAACATTTGTTTCTTTCCCCTTATATCACATTAGCCAATCTGATAGGTGTAAGATGTTAACTCAAAGTTGTTTTAATTTGCATCTCTCTAATCAATATTAATTTAGAGCATTTTTACATGACTATGTATAGTTTTGATTTCTTCAACTAAAACAAATGCCTGATCATTTCCTTTGACCACTGATCATTTGAATAATGACTCATATTCTTATAAATTTGAAAAACTTCTTTATATCTTTGAGATAAGAGACATTTATCTGAGAAATTATAAGTTTTCCCAATTCCCTACTTTCCTTCTAATCTTGACTAAATTGGTTTTATTTGTACGAACCCTTTTTTATTTAATACAATCAAAATTATCCATTTTATATTTCTTAATGCTGTGTATCTTTTGCTTATTCATAAACTTAAAAAAATCTTTATATACTACTCAGTACTCATATGTAACAAATGTTTAATAAATGACTGTGAAAAAGAAATGAAGAATTAGACACAAAACAGGAATCTATTTTTCCATTCTCAATAGTATTTTGACTAATGAAATTTTATCTCTCATCATTTATAGACTACCTTGCAAGAAAAATACAACTATAGATCATAAAGTTCTCTATCAAATACAAATATCTGAGCAAAATTTTAGAGCACAAAAAATAAACAATTTAATATTTAAATCAAATGTCTACATATAAAATTAACTTGAACTTTGGGGAGCACCCAATAATCTCTCAAGAATACATTTATGCCATATTTTCCCATAAAAACAATTCTACTAGTTTGTCTGTTTATCTGAATGAATTTAATAATTATTACTCTTCAGTAAAAACAATCAACTTGGCTTTTATGCATAGAAACAGAATAAATTTCTTTTAATTATATCATAACCTTTCAATTAATGAGTTGTATAATTTAAACTCCATTATGTTGTGAATTCAATAGTGGAGAGAGAAATTTAGAATAAACACAATAAACATACACACGACTATTCATTGTTTCCTTGATGTATTCAATTTTTATTTATTGCTAGAAATCAAGTCTTTTTCATAAACCTACAAAAATTACTTTTTAGATTATCTTACCTTGGATCCCTTCATAGGGTAATAAAATTTAAAATGGTCTCATTCTTAGATTAAGAATGTGAAAGAATGACTATTTTGTATTTATTTTGGATACCATTTACCATGTAAATAGTTGTATTATAGCTATCATTATACTATAATAGTATACATCAAGTGTTTCATTAAATTTTTTTGTGGTTGAATCAAAAGGGCCCAGAACTGTACAGAGAGTAAAAAATGTAAATATATTATTTCATACTAGAATTAAATTATCTTTTATTGCTTTCTTCAATATAAAGATACATTATTTTTTTTCCCTTTCTAGGTACTTCCTCCAAATATCAGTCAATCAACAAGCATTTATTAACTACCTCCTATGGTCCATGCATTATACTAGGAACTATAGAAGCAGATATAATGATAACTGATTACTACAGATTACTATTACTACAGATAATTAATCTGTAGTAAAAAGGACCTTGCATTTTCTTGGGACAGAAAGTTCATGTGAGTATATGTGTGTGTGTATGTGTGCTCATGCATGTGCATGTTTATTCAAGAAGACAGTATAATGGAGTAGATATTACAATGGACTTAGAGTATGGAAAAGCAAAGGTCAAATCCCACTTGAGATATTTAGTATCTCTATGACACTGGACAAGTCATTTAACTCCAGTCTTAATTTCCTCATCTGAAAAATAGACAGTTCCCCCCCACACACTCACACACATTCTTTTATAAAATCCTTGTGATGATCAAATGAAATTACATATGCAAAGTGTTTTACAAATCTGAAAGCATTATATACATGTTAACTATTATTAAACTAGTAGTGCTGTAGGTAAATATATGTGAAAGAAGGGGCTCAAAATAATTTTATTCCTTTCTAAGTTGTATTATTGATTCATTTCCATAGTATCTTCCCTATCATGGCACAGATTTTTTTTTTTACCCTGGAAGTACATTCTACCTCTAGACTACTTTTCACAGTAGAAGTACTCTCATGCCCCTCTCTCTATTTCTGATTGACTGGTTGCTTCCAGAAACTCTATTTTAAAAGGAGAAGCAGAATAACTATGTCCTTATTATTCTCCAGGATGCATTGCTGACTCATCTCCACAGAACTTCTCTACCAAACCCCTTGTATTGTACCAACACTAAGCCCTCCTTCCATTTTCAGTTCCCTTTTATCTGTTGCCTTCATCCGTTAGTACATAAATACATATATTTAGGACTGACTTTCTCTCTGCCCATATTTGTATTCCCAGTTATTAGCACAATTAATAGTACATAGTCAACATTTTAAAAAATGTTGACTTTTGCCTGCATCTGAAATGTAATTCCCAGAATGTATTCTTTTAACTGTTTGGAGGAAAATATCTGCCTTTCGGACTATGCTAAATTGTTCTGTCTAGACTCAGGAGAAAATAATGTTAAAGGAAGACTAATCCCATCAGAATATATTTGCAGAAAACATATAATTCTTTTTTTTTTCAAAATTGAGTCCAAATTTATTCCTTAAACTAACAATTGTATTGTTTTACATAGTATGTGACCCACAAACTATCAATAGTATTTTCCCTTCAAGGAAAAAAAAAAACCCTCGGTGGTTCTTAATTCTACTCTTGTGAAAAATATTTTATGGACTTATAGAACATGACAAATGGAAAGTATCTTCTCTTTTCCAGTTTGGTAGTGCCTGTTGTTTTTAAAAAGAGGCAAGTCATATTTTCAATAATATAGACAGACTAGTATGGTTGCATTCTTTTCTGGAAAGGCATTGGAACAGAGTTATAGTAAAAATCAATTGTTATCTTCTTTGGAGAGAATATAGTGGGTAATAAACAATTCTTTGTATAGAATGACTCTGAGGAGACTAGTAATTTCACTCTAGGATAGTGTGTCAGACTTTTTAACTCAAGAGGATAAGAGAGATATGGTTTAGCATGACATTATTAAAGTTTTTTTAGTGATCTGTTTATCAATAAATTTGGAAAATATGGAAGAAACTATAATCTATTTGGAAAATGTACAAGTAGGAAGCAAGTCATTCTGAAAAAATAATGAATACTATTAATAGGCAAACATCAATATCATAGGGGACCAATGGGCTCAGGAGCAGTTTAGGATTTGTGAACAAGGGAGTCAGATTATTTAAAATTTTCATCATTAACTCAAATATGCTAATTGAAATTCTCCTAGAAATGCAGGCAAAAACCTTGAAGATGAGAAACAGCATTTGAAGTGACTGATTAATCAGAGGTTTCAGAGATTTTTTTTTTCAGTTCTAAATCTGGAAAACATAAGAACCAAATGGAAATAACTAGAATTTGTTGACAAAATTTGCCTTCATTTACTTGAATTACTGTCTATGCTTTTGTTAATAATACAGACAGAACATAATGCCATTTTTTTCTCTGACTTTTTTCAAATTGCTATTTTTGTTTCTCAAAATCATTTAATTAGAAGATCAAAATGTAACCTTTCTAACTAGGTCATGGAACTTGCTATGTCTATACAACACAACCAAATGGATGCAAAATAAATAATATAGTTAATCACTCCATTTCGTGTCATATACCAAACATCCAGAAGTTTGTTATTCAAATGACATAATGAATTTTTAATTTTTCTTTTAAAACACTATGGCATTCAGTGAATACAACCTTATAGAATAAAATGTTATATTTATATTTAATCATAGTGGTAATTTATTTTCCAGGAAAAGATGCATAAGATTTGCATTATAACATTGGGATTATTGAATATTTAAAATTATGTGTATCCAATTGGAAATGTTTAAAATGCAAGGATTCTGGGTATTGGTGTGCATTTGTGACTGATTTCACAAGTGTTCCTTGAAGAAGAGAGGTTTAGAAGAAACACATGAAGAGTTATTGGAACTGACTGAAGAAAATGTTTTTCAGGATCATACCTTTATAGCAATCAGAAAATTTATCCAAGTGTCAGGGCATGGGATGTCTAGCACAGAATCCAAAGACTACCACTGTTTACAAGCTAGTATATCCAAGATAAACACATTTTTATGTGGCAATTACAAAAACTTAGTATTCAAGGGATGAAACTATCTCAAATACTCTTTTACTCTAAGATTGATAATCTCTGTTTTCTGAGGGGTTAGGTCCCCTCTAACAGTAATTGCTATGGGTGCATATATGTAATTCAGGATAAAAAAGAAAAGGTATAATGAAGCATTTGTTAAAAGAAGAAACTCCATATTGTTAATGTTTGTAGCAATCTTTTTTCTTCTTCTTCTTTGGTCCTTCCATTGTAAATATTCAAAATTCATTTGCTGAATGGTAATGCTAACTGGAAAACTGTAACAAAATCTTTTCTTTGTTGTTTTCTAGATAGCAATAATATTATCTAATATTTATAAAGCACTTTAAGCTTAGCCAAATGTTTTACATACTTCTCTCTTTTGATCCTGACAATCATGTGAGGCAATGAATGTAGATATTATTATCATCATTTAAAAGATGATAAAATTAAACCTCAGAGAATTTAAGTGATCATACAACAAGAATCTGAAATGACATTTGAACCAAAGGTTCTCTTGATGCCTTAGCCATCACCCTTCATCTTTAGACCACACTGACTTTTTGGGATATCTTCAAATAACTCATGTGAATGTAATTATTGTTAAGGAAGAAATTCATAAATTTTGCCCCATTTTTAAAAGAAAGCCATATTCCTGGAGTAAACATGACACATGCAATTAAAATGGTTATGATGAATTATTTAAATTCATGTTTTTTTTCTGTTATGCTTTCATTTATTATGATTAACTTTGCCAATGAAAAATCAGAATAAATGATATTTTAAAAGGGTTAATAAAAGTTACCACACTTTTTGATATGAAAATACAGACACCTATGCACCTTTACCCATATATTTCCATGCTTTTTAATGGTATGAATCAATCTCTAGGAGTTTCTGGAATACTGGAAAGGCTCTATGCTAATATTTTGTTGCTCAGATGTTTTTCATTCACATTTAGCTCTTTTTTAGCCCATCTGGGGTTTTCTTGGCAAAGACACCAGAGTAGTTTGTCATTTTCCTCTTCAGCTTATTTTACAGAGGGGAAAAATGAGGCAAACGGGCTTAGGTGACTTGCTCAGAGCCACACAGCGAGTAAGTAAGTGTCTGAGGTCAGATTTGAACTCATGAATATAAATCTGTCTGATTCCAATTCCAGTTCTCCATCCACTGTGTCACCTATCTTCCCATGACTAAAAAGTACACTAGGTTAAAATTTTGAGAACCAGATTAACCTAGTGGGATAAGGGTTCATCACCAATAGGAGGACCACTTGGTGATTAGTTCTGGGTCATGTTAATGGAATGAAAAAGAAAAATACAGAATGATCCTATCTTGGGCAGCCTCTTCCACTTTTAAAATGATGATGCTAAAGTAGTAGAAAAGGATTCAAAGGCTACAAAGATTTGGTCAAATTACTGAACCTTCTAAAAATTAATTGCCAGAATTATAAATGTTACATCATTGATAAGTAACAAGAGTGGATATAATGGAGAAATTGAATTTCATCAAAGTTAATACTTTCTCCATAAATGAAATTAGAAGGGAAATGGAATTTGTTGTTCATCAGTTTTCTTTGGAGGGGTAAATTAAGGAGTTGGTATTGACATATATCTAAAACCAAGAAACTCTTTCATGGAATACTCTATCATCTACACTGTGCACTGCACATGCTTCCATGGGCAAAATTCAAATTTGTTTGCCAACATCTGTTGCAAAATATGAAAAGATAGAAACATTTTACAAGGAACTCAATAAGTTATTCCAACTTAAATCACTATATAATCTGTATTAAGCAAAATCAATGCAAAGTTAGGCATAAAGGGAAACAATAAAAATCATAGTTTGTGGGTAGAAAGATTAGAGAGAGAGGAAAAAAGTTTATGCACTATATTGAAGGCTCATATCTACCTATATATTGTAATTTTTTTTTCTAGAAGACAGTCTGAAGTCAATGTATACAGCAAATTCTACATATTATAAATAATAATTTGATCACATTTTAACAGACAGTAAATGGCTGATTACTAATGTGAGAGTAAATTTTTTTTTTTTTTGCTTTTTGGAGGACAATTGGGGTTAAGTAACTTGCCCAAGGTTACATGGCTAGTATGTGTGTGTGTGTGCGTGTGTGCGTGTGTGAGTGTGTGTGTGGGTGCTAAGTGTCTGAGGCCAGAACTGAACTCAGGTCCTCCTGACTCTGGGGCCAGTGCTTTACTCACTGCGCCACCTAGTTGCCCCAAGAGTAATTTCTCACAAAAGTGGAAGAGCACTCAATATATAGCAGACCACCAAATTGTTCAAATGAAAATATAAATCAATACCAATTTAGAAAGATGAACAAAAATGATAAGCAAATGTGGTGTATACTTGAGGCAATGACAATCTGACTTCTCTTAATACAATGTTGACACAAAAATTGTCATTCATCACAAATTTATTAGCATAGATATATCATTTCCTAAGGAAGTTACCTGGAAAAAAAAATGAACCAACATTATGAGGAGATTGAAAGGGTCTAGAAATCTACTAACCAGATTATAATTTTGTCAAGTAAAGAGAGGTTGTAGCCAATGACAACACTAGTTGAGAATAAAAATTCATATGTAAAACTTTACATAGAAAATACTAGACTATCACAGACAACATCACTTTATGAAACAGCAAGTATCATTGAGGTGAAAATAAGTTTACAAACAGTACAGCTGGGATGGAAGAAAGAAAGGGAAGAGAAAAAAGAAAGAAAAAAGCATTTATTAAGCATTTACTTTGCTAAGTTCTTTGCAAATATTATCTTATTTGATTCTCACAAAGGCCCTGGGAGGTATATGCTATTATTATGCTCATATTACAATTGATAAAACTGAGGCAGATATAGATTAATTGATCTGCCTTGGATCATATGGTTAGTATCTGAGGTCAGACTTGAAACCAAAGTCAAAAAGGAAGAATATCTGCATCATATTTGAGGATCAATTTATGTGGTAAACAAAGAGATTTAAAAAATTGGGAAATCTGCAAAGGTTTATGCAACAAATTTATTCTCCATTATTAGAGCAACCACAAGTGAACCTAAACATCTTAGTTACTAATATGCTGCATGAAAAATGACACTTTTAGAAAATGGGAAGAAAGGTCAGACTAGATGTTATAGACTAGACCAGTAGAGGACTATACTAGAGCTTACATAGTTTTGAGGACTGTGGGAATTCAACTATTAAGCTATCTCAAAGAGGGGAGGACATCCAGTCCTAGAAATATTATGGGGGCAACTAGGTGGATAGGTGGCACAGTGAATAGAGCACCGGCCCTGGAGTCAGGAGGATCTGGATTCAGATCCGGCCTCAGACACTTAACACACACACACACACACACACACACACACACACACACACACGCACACACACACACACACATACAAAATAGCTGTGTGGGCAAGTCACTTAAACCCAATTGCCCTCCAAAAAGCAAAAAAAAAAAATATTATGGATGTTATTGCTACCAATAAAGTAAGTGAGCAATTATAAATAACTATTGACTTACATGCCCACTTTCTCTTTTACATAAAATTCCTATGAGAATAATCTATGCATATTCATCAAGAAAAGTCATGATGGAAATGCATTAGATGAGAATAGTAAGCACAAATTATATTGTACAGCAGAACACATCTTTACTGTGATACCTTTGTCTGAAAGGGATAGAGAATAGTGTATGTTGACTTTAGGAAGACATTGTGTTGTGAAGAGCAAAATATCTCTGAAAGGCTGTCTTCCAACAAGATGTCTCCTAGGTATAGGTTAAAATCATACAATGTTCCTTGAAATATTTAGAAAGAGAAAGCTTTATTCAATAATCCTCTAATTAATATTAGATAAAGCATGAAATAGGACATATACTTGTCAAAGGTATTTGTCACTCTAAGGGATGATAATGTAGCATCCAAATGAAAGATGAATTCCTTGAAGTACATCAAGGTTCTCTATTTGCTTCTTTTTGCAGTTGACATTGTGTTGACTACTTTAAGCCCTAGGACATTACAGTTTTCTAAATGAAATGCATAATTACTCAAAAAAATTTTCCTATCTATGAAAGAAAAAATCAAGTGGATGAAAAAATGTATATATTGCTAATCTCTAGTTAGAGAGACAACCCGTTGAATTGGTCCCTCAGTATGAACAGATATTTTGAATGACTAGTGAACAAGTCCTAGAATTAAAGATGAAGAGGATGTAACAGCAAGTACCCCAGCATCCCCAGGGTGGCTGCCAACACAGATTCTTGGATCGGATTTGCTAAAGGAAAACAACTCAAAATGGTTTAACAAGCTTATTTTAATCAATCAAACACATCATTTACCTTATTCAGGGGAAAGTCAGCACCCCCAAACTTCAGAGTATACAGTCAGAAGTTACAAGAAAACAGAAAAGCATATCAAGCAGACAGGCCTCCAAACTGTACATCCATATCAAAATTACATCCATACCAAATCAAACTTACCAGAGAGGGAAGCACCAACATCTGGGTTTTTCAAAGCCGGGGAGCTCTCAACGGCTGCCCAGAGTCTCATGTGGTCAAATCACACAACACTTCTCAAAGTGAGCCCCAAAGCAAAGCCTCCCATCAGGGTGTATATAGCCTTCTCCTGGCTCATGGAATGTAACCAACCCTCTTGACCCACTACCCAATCACTCAGCATCAAGGTGTGGGCATTCCTAAAAAACAAGCCTCCTGCCACAGGCTTCATTTGACCACATTCAGCCTATTAGAGGGCAGAGTATATTTTCAAATCAAGGAAGGTTCTTAGAGTCTCTTAAGCCTATCAGAGGGCCTAGGGGCAGGGAAGATCTTTAAATTTGCATTTCCATTACATTTGGCCCCAAGGTCTTTCATGGCCATAACATAGACAATTTACATTTGAATTAGCACTAACCATCTCTTAGGTCACATTTTAAAGATACATAACTAAAGTTACCAAAGGGGCCACAGGGCCTTAAACAAACACAAAGTGCATTGCATTAAAACCTCAATTCAAAACAAGAGTCCAAATAAAGTTCTCTTGGGCTGAGGGGGGTGTCATTCCCCTCATACTGCTCCAACCCCTACTCCCAATTTCTGAGGGGCAGCCGGGCAACAAAACCAATAGGGTGGGGTCCTTGGGGGTCCATGGCCCTTCACCCCACCCACCACAGACACAAGTCCATCCTCCCCCTGGGTCCCAAAATGTGGGATGCAGCAAGGAAACACATTCAGTGCCCCTGCTTTACCTCACAGTCCTTATCTTGTCCTGTGGCTGAATTCCAAAACGCTGGGTTCCTTCTCCTCCAGCAGGAGACAGCAGCTCCCGGCTTCTGCCCAGTTCCTGCTCTCAGCTCAGAAAAGTCAGCATGCAGGTCATTCTTCTCTCCTGTTCCATGGCTCCACAGAGTCACAGCTACCACAACTGGGAAACAAACAATTATCCCAGCCCCCATACTTTCCTTTTACTCTGCAGATACTGTTTGTGAAGCCATTTGTAGCAGCAAGCATCCAAGCATCAATGTAATGGAAATGCAAATTTAAAGATCTTCCCTGCCCCTAGGCCCTTGATAGGCTTAAGAGACTCTGAGAACCTTCCTTGATTTGAAAATATACTCTGCCCCCTAATAGGCTGAATGTGGTCACATGGAGCATGTGGCAGGAGGCATGGCTTTCAGGAATGTCCACACCTTGATTCTGCATGACTGGGCAGTGGGTCAAGAGGGTGGTTACATTCTCTGAGCCAGGAGAAGGCTATATAAGCACTAATGGGAAGCTTTGCTTTGGGGCTCACTTTGAGAAGTGTTGTGTGATTTGACCAAATGAAACTCTGGGCAGCCGTTGAGAGCCTCCCGGCTTTGAAAAACCCAGATGTTGATGCTTCTCTCTCTGGTAACTGTGATTTGGTATGGATGTAATGGTTGGACAGTTTGGAGGCCTGTCTGCTTGATATGTTTTTCTGTTGTCTTGTAACTTCTGAATGTATACTTTGAAGCTTGGGGTGCTGACTTTCCCCTGAACAAGGTAAATGATATGTTTGATTGATTAAAGTAAGCTTGTTAACCCATTTTGAGTTGTTTTCCTTTAGCAAATCAGATCCAAGAATCTGTGTTGGCAGCCACCCTGGGGATGCTGGGGTGCTTGGTGCTACAGAGGATTACACAAACTGCTTTGGAGCTACTGCATGTTATATTAACCCCAAATTTCTTCCTAGACCAAAGGGCTGTGTTTTTAATCTCAATGTTCTTCTGTTTATGTTGTATAGAACTGAATCACAGAATACCAGCAGTCTCTAACTAAGTAACATTTTAGATCATTCAAAGTATAAAGGAGAGATGCATAGTGGCTAGAGAGGCTATAAGACATTATCAAAAGAGAATTGCATAGGAAAAGTGCTGGAAGGGATGTTATCATATTCCATTGGTATTCACTTAATGTCAAGAGATCTGGAGAAGAATCCCAATACACTGGGTTTCAGTATCATCTCTGGGGGATTTTTGGATGATTACAAACAACAACAACACAGGATATTGAAAGCATAGATGAGTTGTGATATGAAGTGTTTAAGGATATCAATGAGACTATGGATTCATTCAAGTTTCAAAGCACTGAAGTATGAATCTAGGAATGGATATAGTTACTCAATATAATTATAAATGTTCAATATACAATGAGCATTGACATAAATATTTACATTATTAAATTCTGAAATTTTATACATGGATAATAACATCTTACTAGTTCAATTATTGCTTAATAATTTTATGCTTTAGACTTTAGTTACTTTTCCCTGTTTATTTTCCCTGTTCTCAATGCTTTATTATTTTAACAGACAAATGGAAAACTTAATTTTATACCTATAACCAACACATTTCATAAGAATGTTGTGAACTTATACTCAGAGCCTAGGAAAAAAGTTGGAAGTGTGCAAAGTTTACTCTGATTAATTCTACACTGACCTATTCAATGTCCTTTCTCCCTTTTCATTACCTATCCCCCCAAAACACTTGGTGTCTTTAAGCTGTATTCTAGTTGTACTAGGTGTGCTGATCTATAAGACCTTAAATGGAATTTTAGGTAGGCAGGAGGATATAGTTGAAAGGGTTTTGGATGTGGAGAGATGGAACTTGGAGTCCAATCCCAGTTTTGTAATTTGTCAGCTTTGTACTTTGGCCAATTCTCTAAGCCTCTGTTTCCTCATCCAAATAATCAGGTACTTCCACTAAAATATTGTTAGTTGAAAGTTTCTTCTAGCTGCAAAATTATGATTTATATCCCTTTATTTATGTCTTCCTTATGACTTTGACTATAATTACAATTATGATGACTACAACTCAGATAACTATGACTATGACTAGAACTACTACAAGTAGCACTACTACCACTACTACTACAATAGCACTTAGATCTTACTTTGAAGTGCGCAAAGTGCTTCACAAAAACTATATTATTTTATTTTCCACACAACTTCAGGAGATAGTTAATATTATTATCCCCATTTTACAAATGATGAGACTAATAGGCAAAGTTTAAGAGACTTGCCAAAAATCATACAGCTATTAAGTACCTGGGGTAGGATTCAAACTTAAGTCCTCCTGAATCCAGATCCAGCACTCTATCCATTGCACTACTCTCTGGATTAGCTTTATCTTTTTTAAAATTAGCATATACCTTAACTTAACCATAAAGAAAAAGTAGTAATTCTCATATTTTAAACTCCCAAATTTTCCACATTATTGATGAATTGATTTTTCTTCTTTTGTAACTGAGGAAGAGATGTATATTAAACCCAAGAAGAATGACCAAATTATAATAACTCAATGGAGATCAAACTGTTTTAAGAATTTCCATCTATATAATGTACATCTTAATTTGCATAATCAAAAAAGCATCAAATGGGTTGGGTAGAGAATGTTGCAGGTAAGTAAACAGCTGTAATTTTTACATGTAACACATTTTACGTGTCCTCGATGTGGGAATAGTCTATATGAGAGTTTAAGATACACAAAATTTTCCCCATAATGATCCTAATATGTAGAAAGTTCCAATAGTATTAACCCTATTTGAGAAATTAGGAAACTGGGATTTGGAGGAATAAAGTGATGTGCCCAGAGATATACACATAACAAATGCTGAATCTCACAAATGAATTAAAGTCTTCTGAGTCCAGTTAAAAAATCCATCTTACTCTTCAAAAAATATCAAATTATTCAGATAATTGACTTTATTATTAACATCAATTTGTATTCTATCCTGAAGATTTCTTATCTGGTCTTAGAGTATCTTTTCTCTTTTTACTATTACACTGTCTGGTATATTCAGCACACTTTATTTCTATTCTTCATATAGTACCTTAAAGAAATTTTTTGTAGAAAAAAAAATGCAAGAAACTATATTTGTTTGAAAATTATGACACTGTCTATTTGTAAGCAAAGCAGGCTCTTCATTCTTCTCTATCTACTTTCCAAAAAGCTAAATTCTCAAATAGCTATAGGAAAATTGACCTTGATTAGTCATTCATAACATATTTTATGACAATTTTGGGAGACTAGAATCAATGAGACTAAGAATATTAGCATTCCAAAGCACTGAGTAAGTGACAAATTTAAAACCTTGTATTGTTGTAAATGAAGTGCCTAAGTCCTCATAAACTATGTTGATAAGTGGTGTATCCCTGCCAACAAGACAGAGAGCACTGAAAAATTAGCTTGGAAATTTAATACTGTTGAACTTTATTGGAATGATTGGATTCAAATAGAGGTTAGATCAATTTTAAACCTCTCAGTTGTATATTTAGCACACAAAGGAAATCTGCCATAGGATTTGTAAGCTCTGGTTAATGATATTATTTTCTTCTTTTGTATTGGACCCATTGGCTATACTTCTAGTACAATACATTTCTATCCAATAATTATGTATCAAAAATTTACATTGTAGAAAATACTATACCAGGCACTGGGGATACAAAGACAAAATTTAAAATAGTTCCTGCTTTAGAAGGGATAATATACAATGTTCTGTGTGTGTGCATGCACATAAAATACATAAACAAATAAGTGTATATACATGTTAGTTTGAGGTGTGAGAGAACACTAAAAAGTAGTAGTGTCAGAATACTTTCTAAAAGGATATGACCTGTGAGTTAGGCCTTGTTGGAAATTAAGTGTTCTAAAAGGCAGAGGCAAAGAATGTGTTTGACTGACAAGATGGAGAAGAAAAATTTTCCCAAGTATCCTCTTACACACAAAATCCCACCCATAGCAGAGGCTATGCCTAATGCCTGGAAATAACCCCTTCTTCAAATTTTCAATTCTGCCTCTTGGATTTTCCAGCTTTTTTTTTATTCATTCATTCATTCATCCATACATTTAGGTCCAGTTCATATGCCATCCTCTTATATAAAGTTTTCCTGATCACTCTAGTTAATATTAATTCCCTCCTCAAATTATCTTGTATCTAATTATTTATAGAGATGTTTTATGCCCCATTAGAATGAAAGCTCCTTGAAATTAGGGAATTTAAGGAGTCTTTTTATTATTAGATTCTAGCTTAGTGCTTTGAACATAATATAAATGTAATGAATGTTTAACTCCATTTAATAACTCCTTTATTATATATACATATATATGTATATAAAATGGAGCAAATTATATTTGCCAAAGATAGTTGTCACTGTGATGGAAGATGTGAAGCACAAAATCCATTCAGAAAATGGATCTCCCATAATTGGTGTGTCCTTCCAGATGTTTCTCTTTGATTGTGGCATTGTCATGACTTCACTAAGTTCTAGAACATGATAGATCCTCTCAAATGAGATCCATAGCAATTTAAAGAAGAGCCTAATTACACAAGAATGAACAAGTGAATGAAGAGTGTCTATTATCAATTCACAACATGGCAATTAATAGAGTAGTCTAAAGCTTTTCTGTAAGCATTTATAATTGTATTGACCCTCTAGATGTATAATAAATCAATGAATAGGGCACAGAATCAAAAAACACTTTTGAGTTCCAAATGTTATCCTTTCTTCACTCCCCACCCACCCTCATTAAAAAGGCAAGCAATTCAAAATTTTAAAAACAAATATTAAAAACTGTTTTGACATGCAACCTGGAAATAAGATATACAGGTAATGGGGTATAGAAATCTGTTTTGCTCCCCAAGAAAGTAAGGGGGAAGGGAATAAATGGGACTAATAAAAGGGAAGGCAGACTGGGGTGATCAGAATGCATGCCATCTCAGGGTGAGGTGGAGGTGAGAGATGGGGAGAAAATTTGGAACTCAAAATCTTGTGGAAATGAATGTGGAAAACTAAAAATCAATTAATTAATTAATAATAATAAATAAAACAAAAGAAATAAAATATATTATCAGAGAAATGTACAACTTAAAAATGATATGGAGTTATCACGTAGGTGATCTAACCATGGTTTATGTACTCTACTAGTAACTATGATATGTAAAGGAAACTAAAAGGCCCAAAGCACCTTGGGTACATTCTTTATGCAGAAATTGTCAGACATTGAATAGAGTCACAAAGAATGAGAAAACATAGATTGTTATTTTTAACAATTAGAGGAAGTAGGGGCAGAGTCAAGATGGTGGAGTAGAAACAGGACCTCCATGTGGCTCCAGCTTACACCTTCCCTAATTCATGTTAAAGGGGACTCTGAAAAAACTTTGGAGCTGCAGAACCCACATAATGACACAGAGAAGCTAACCTCCTGCTGAGGACAGCCTGGCAAGCCGGCAGGAATCAGCCAGCTCAGAGCTCTGGGAGACGAGCCTAGCTCCATGCCAAGGCTTTAGTCCCAGGGTGGGCCTGACAAGCCACTGGCTGGAGGGACTCCAGATCCTGAGCAGCTGTGGCCATTTCCAGAATTATCAACACATAGATGCAAAGGATAAAGTGAGAGGTCAGTGCAGTGTGGACTTTGGGACAAGTAGTGGAGAGTGCTTTGGCTTCTGCCCCCAGGGAGAGAAGCCACTGAGCTGAGCAGCCAGTGCCACGTTGCAGTTTCAGCTACTGGCCTGCAGACTCTAGGGGGACCAAGCAACCAGCCTGAGGGGTAATCACTCTTGCTTTAACCTGCTTGGATCTGGATTGCAGTCTAGGGTAGAGGTCCTGGGGTGTGTGACCAGCTTGCCAGAGAGTGTGGAGGCCTCAGAGAGGGCACCCAACTAATACCTCCAGCAGCTGAGAAAACCCAGCATTTGGGATGGAAGCTCCCCTGTCTGGTGGCAGAGTCCTACTGTGGCAAAAAGCCCAGGGTTCAAGTGACTGAGGGGCGACATGACCAGGCAAAGGAAGCAAAACAAACAGAAGAATCCAACATTAGACTCTTATTTTGGGGACAAAAAGGATCAAAGCATGCAACAGAAGACAGTGAAGTCAGAATTCCTGCACCAAAAGCTTCACAGGAAAATATGAGCTGGTTACAGGCCATAGAGAAGTGGAGGAAAAATTGGGAAGACAAATGGGAACGATGCAAGAAAATTATGAAATGAGAGTCAACAGACTGACTGAGGAAAATCATACCTTAAAAAACAGACTAATTCAAATGGCAAAGGAGACTCAAAAAGGCAATGAGGAGAGGAATGCCTTAAAAAGCCAAATTGGCCAGATGGAAAAAGAATCTCAAAATCTCACTGAGGAGAATCATTCCCTCAGATTTAAAATGGAGTGAAGGGAAGCTAGTGCCATTAAGAGAAATGAAGATGCTGTGAAATAGATCCAAACAAATGAAAGAATACAAGGCAATGTGAAATATCTCATGGGAAAAACCACTGACCTGGAAAATAGATCCAGGAGAGATCATTTAAAAATTATTGTACTACCTGAGAGCCATGATCAAAGAAAGAACCTAGAAATCATCCTCCAAGAAATTCTCAAGGACAACTGCCCTGATGTTTTAGAACCAGAAGGCAAAATAGAGGTTGAAAGAATCCACCAATCACCTCTTGAAAAAGATCCCAAAAAGAAAACTCCTAGGAATACTAGAGCCATATTCAGGAATTACCAGATCAAGGAGAGAATATCACAAGCAGCCAGGAAGAAACAATTTGAATATTGTGGAAACACAATCAGGACAACACAGGATCTGGCAGCTTCTACTCTGAGGGATACAAGGGCTTGGAATATTATATTCCAGAGGGCAAAGGAATTGGGATTAAAATCAAGAATCTCCTACCCAGCAAAACTGAGTATCATGTTTCGGGGTAAAATATGGTAATTCAGGGGAACAGAGTACTTTCAAGCATTCTTGATGAAAAAAAACAGAGTTGAATAGAAAATTTGACATTCAGATACAAGAAGCAAGAGAAGCTTGAGAAGGTAAACAGGGAAAAGAAATCATAAGGAACTTATCAGAGTTGAACTATTAACATTCACATGGAAAAACGATAATTGTAACTGATGAAACTTTTCTCAGTATGAAAAGAGTTGAAGGGATTATATATATATATATATATATATATATATATATATATATATGTCTATATCAGAGGGTATATGGGAGTATTAATACATATGTGAATGTGTGTATGTGTTTACAGGTAAACACAGATAAAGGGCACAGGTCCAATTCAATAGGAAGGGATGATACTTAAAAGGTGAAATTAAGAAGTGAGAGAGGAATATAATGAGAGGAGATGGAGAGAGACAGAATGGGGTAAACTATCTCATTTAGAAGAGGCAAGGGAAAATGGGTACAATAGAGGGGAAGAATAGGAAGTCAAAAGGGAATGGGTCAGCCTTATTCTCATTGAATTTGGCTCAGGGAGGGAATGAAATACACACTAAATAGGGTATCTCACCCTACAGTTGAGTAGGGGGCATGGGGATGAGGGGGGATGATGGAAGGGAGGGCAGGCAGGGGGAGAGGGAAGTTGGAAGCACCCACTTTTAAAGGGGACAGGATCAAAGTTGAGAATAGAACAAGCGGGAGGTATGATATGAGGGAGGGAAATATAATCACTGTACAATATATCTACTATGGTAATGTTTTGCATTAGGTACACATGTACGACCTATACTGAACTGCTTATCTTTCCAGTAAGGTGGGTGACAAGAGAGGAAGAGAATGAATCTGGAATTCAAAGTTTTAAAATCAAATGTTTAAAATTATATATATATATATATATATATATATATATATATATACTATTATTAATACTATTTTACATGTAATTAGGAAATACGATATACAGGCACTGGGGCATAGAGATCCACCATGCCTTACTGGAAAAGTTGAAGGGGGTATGGGAGAAGATACAGGAGAGAGCAGATTGGAGGAGGGAATATCCTGTGGGATTGCTATTTTGAGGTAGTTTGTAGGGGAAAAACGGGGAGAAAATTTGTGACTCAAAATCTGGTGGAAATGAATTATGCAATTTAGAAGTTAATAAAGCATTTGAAAAATGAAAAAAAAACAATTAGAGGAATTGTCCATATTGATGAGATCACTTGCTATTGCCATGGAGAAAAGAGTAATAAGATAATTTAGATGTAATGAAAATGAGGAATAAAAGGTAGTTAGAAGGGAAAAAAGAACAATACATCTACTATTCAGTCATAATTGAAGGTATGGGGGATGATTTGTAAAGTAGAAAAATTGAATTTCTTGCCTTATTTAAAGAATAAATAAGAAGTACCATATTGATCATTGGATTTTTAATTAAGTGAAATAATTTCAGAGTAATAAGCAAAAATACATAGTCCTAATGAATAGATAAGTGGCTTCAAACTATCTTATAATATAAAATATTTTAAAAACTAATATACACTTGAAAGTAGTATGCAAGAATTAGTAGAATTTAAGAAATTTATCCAGTTAGTCATGCTAAAAATTGTTTATTAGATCAAGTCACAATTAAGAAAGTGGTAATCAAGAATGTTTTTATCTAGAAATTCATCATGATAGTGAGTGGAAGCACAGGAGGATTCTTTTGACATATATTTTTCAGATAAAATGATTGCATCAATGTTATTAGAGTTCCATGGAAAGACCAGAACAGGACACTTAGCAACTGGGTTTATTGTAAGAAGGTGGAGAAGCTTAATATATGGATCAGATGTAAATTTTGGTCTGGAACTGAATAGATTCAGTAAAGTAAGTGAGTTTAAGCTCACTGACCCATAAATCAAGACAATTGGGCCTCAGGGCCGGAGATCCAAGGGAAGAGTCACAAAGGTCCCCCAGGGCCTCGTCTCCTTGAGTCTAAAAGTCTGTATAGTACAGAGGTTGATTATATGCCAAAATACAACTGGGGTTCACTCATTATTTTTCAGTCTTATTCAACTCTTCATGATCCCATTTGAGGTTTTCTTTGTTTGCCATTTCCTTCTCCAGGTCATTTTACAGGTGAGGAAACTGATCCAAATAGTCTTAAATAACTTATCCAACATCACACAGCTAGTTAGTGTCTGACACCATATTTGAATTCAGGAAGATAAGTCTTTCCCTAACTCCAGGACCAGAACTTTATCCCCTGTGACACCAACTGTGGTTGATATTTGAATTGTGAGGCATGCTCTAGATTATTCCAAATTAATACTTTTACTATTTTTGTATTTTCATCCTTTTCTTAGCTATGAAGCTAGTATTGTACTCACATACAAAACTTTTCCACTTCAAAACTGTTCTTCCCCTGAAGATACATTCTCTCAAAGCTTTTTCATAGCCTAGTCCTCAAGTTAACAATTACCAACTGAATGGTCAGAGGCTACATAGAACTGTAATTCTCTATTTAGCAAAGAACTGCTTTCCTGCATATTTCACGTTATTTTCTTTCCTAAATTTTGCTGTGACTTTATAGATATTTTAAAATTTTCTTTGATAAAATTTGACAAATCTTTTTTTATTATTATGTAGAAGAAAATAAGAATGTGCTACGTACATCTGTGTTTTTATTCATTTGCTTACAAATTTTGCTTACTATTTCAATAAACAGAAGAGTGAGCCACACACGATAATTGGTCCAAGGAATATCATTTGGTGATTCTAGTTTTAAGGACTACAATTAACCCAAAGTTATATAAGGATTTCTGTAGTAGATATAACTTGCTATTACAATCTAAGCTGGTAACTCATTTTGGAGCAAGAGAAAGCTCAGCACAAATATCAGAGAAAGAACTAGACTAGGTCTCAAAACATATACTGTTTTTAGTCCTTTGTTCATAGGTTCATTTTGTTGTTTCATCTTATCTAAGCTGGAGAAGAAAAAGGGCATGGCTCAAAGTTCCAGAGAACTTCCAGTAGGTCACATTTGCATATGAAAGTGTTGGGAATAATACTAAGTTGTCAGAAGATGGAATGATCTTGCCACTGGACTTTACAATGTTTCTACCTTTTCTTTATCTATTCATTTTTATGGGTGAATGGAAGAGAGTTAGGATGTGAAAACTGAAAAACCCTGAAATCCAAAACTGACTGGTTTATTATTCATTGTCTAGTATGTACATGAATCTTGAAATATCTTGGTCTTCTTCAGGAATGAAGGCCAAACAATAGCAACAACAATAAGAGGAGAGATAGTCAGAGGTCTGTCATGTCTTAACTTTTTAGTACCTTCTTTGTCTGGAACTCAAAGGTAAAGTACACAGGACGTAGGCAAAATAAACAACAAAAGGGGCTGAAAAGATTAATACTCCAGTGATTGGTCCAGTTATTTGCTTCTTATGTGTAGTCTCCAACTAGTCATTCTAATTTCCTCAAGAAATATTGCTTAAAATATCTATAAATGTGAAATACATTTGTAACATTATAATAATGATCAAAATAATTCACATTAATATACCTCTTGGCTCTTTCACATGCTTTTTCTTATTTGATCTTTACAATATTTTCATTAAGGTTTATGGAAAAATCATATAATAAATCTGAATATAGTATAGTAGATCACCCAAGATGTCATACTTAAGTGACAAGATCACAGATATACATGAACTAAGATAAATGGGGTAGGTCAATATTATAGTAAGATGGGTGGTTAAGAAATAAAGTTCTGGGGGCAGTTAGGTGGCGCAGTGAGTCGAGCATCAGCCCTGGAATCAGGAGGACCTGAGTTCAAATTTGGCCTTAGACACTTAACACTTACTAGCCATGTGACCTTGGGCAAGTCATTTAATCCCAATTGCCCTGCTCCCCCCCTCCAAAAAGGCAAAAAAAAAAAGTGCTGCTTTGGTGCCTATGTTTAAAAAAAATTTGCATGAATACCTCCGGTTTATTGGCAGATACTCAAAAGAAAGATTATGAAAATACCTGGACAAGGGCTCTATCATGTGAGAAGGTATTGGTGAGCTTCAATCTTCACTGAAAGAATAATTCCCCATATGAATAAGAACAGTGTTTCACTGAGATATAGAAATACCAATATTCTATCAACGAAATACCAATATTATTCTATCTATCAACCATATAGATCACTGTGAATTGAGCACCAATTCTCCTTGAATCCCAGGGCAAACTTGATACTTAGAGAATTCTAAGAGGGTAGCAAGACAACTAAAAGACGGTTTTGTTCTGTTTTTATGATCAAGGGGGAATCAGGTTCATTATTTTACAAAAAAATGTTTTGCAGAGTAAATATTTTAAATCATTTTTTTTCTCTTGAGAAATGGCAAAATGCAATGTCAGTTATATCAGTACATCTCTGCCAGAAGCAGTAACCTTGATTTTGAGTGATTTATGAGATTACCATTTGGTTGTCTACTCAGCAATCTTTCATGTTTCTCTTGCTTGCCCCTTCCTGGTGATTAGTATTGGAATATGAGAAGGAGTTTAAATTCTTCATGTACCAACATTAGTCATATTGTGTTTCCAGGCCAAAGTCTAACATTTCCCAGGCTACATCAATAATAGGACTTCAAGAGGGCATTTTAAAAACAGTCAAATGATTTTACTCTTTCTCTTTCCTGTACATGTAATGTTTGTCCTATTTTGTACTTCAGTATTTTTTGTTTTCCTCAGAAATAGAAGGGACCAATATGGAAAAATAAATAAAAATCTTCAAATAACATAATGAAAGTCAGCTTTAAAAATATATTTATATAGGTGTGACCTTTACCACTACTGAAGATTTGGTTTTCCTCTACCTGCTTTTAAGACACTGATAAGCTTCCTAGCTCCTGTGCTTGATTTGGGTGGCAGCTGACTCAGTGAGTCAAGTTTTGGGGGTATGATTGCATAGGAAAACTGACTTGAAGTTCCCCAAAAAGATAAAGAGGAAGTTTTACACTTGAGTCAATAGTTTTGCTATGAAAAGCAATTTTTGACAAAAAATTATTTTAATATACATAAATTATTTATATTAAATATGTATATATAATATACATATATATTATTACACATATACATTTAAAAATGATACTTTTAACTTTTTTAATACTCTTGTGAGTCAATTCTAATATGCCTCACTTCCAAGACAAGACCCTCTTTGCAACATAGTAAAATGGTTGTAACAGTCAACACCATAGCAATATTTAGTATCCATAATGTTTGCCTCACCCATATGCCTACCAAGAAAAGGAAAGTGGGGATGGCTAGGTGGCATGGTGAATGGAGCACCAGCCTGGAATCAGAAGGAATTCAGTTCAAATCCAGTCTCAGACACTCAACTAGCCATGTGACCTTGGGCAAGTCATTTAACTCCAACTGTCCTGCCATCCCTCCTCCAAAAAGCAAATAAATAAATAAATAATAAAAGAAAAGGAAAGTTATTTTCATTATCTGCCTTGTGGAACCAATATGTTTTTGAACAAATATGTCAGACGCTTTTATTATTGTCTTCATTTATTTTTAATGCAACCATTGTGCATATTGTTCTGATTTTTTTTCTTTCTTCCCTCTTCTTAAGTTCGTATCCTTCTTATGTTTTTGAGTTCCTCATAGCTTTCATTTCCTAGAACACAATAACAATCTATTCCATTCATATGATAATTTGTTGAGCCATACTCCCTTTGATAGACTACCAGTTTGATAACAGTTCTTTGATGCCAATAAGAGTGCAGCTATGAAAATGGCGTTGTATATGCTGTGTAATTTTTTTCGTCCTTGACTTGAGGAGTAATGTTTGCATGCATTTTTGAAGAAAGATACAATACAAACATTGAAGAATAAAGTCTAGGTCAGGCATGAGGAATCTGTGGCCTTGAAACCATGTATGAGCCTCTAGGTCCTCAAGGGCATTTGTTCTGTGAAGTTTGGTTTCAGTCAAAGGACTGCAATTGAGGACCTAGAGAGCCACAAGTGGCCTCAAAACTGCAGGTTCCCCACTCCTGGGCATTTCCTCATTAAACATTATCTGCTAAATAATTGTAGCTCCACATAACTCTAGTCTATCTTATTTTTCTCTTAAGGATAATTTCAAACTTTCCCTTTCTCCAGGTTTGGATGTAGACTAGCCATGCATATTTCCTGGATGTTTGGAATTTGCTTCTGCTGCAATGGCTAGAGCTGACTCTAATTGTGCTGGCAAAAGAACCTTCCCTGTGACAGCTAATCTCAGAAACCTTAAGGACCGTGGACTTTTTTTGAGAGAACTGCCTTATCTGATCCACATCGCTTCTCTCTGTTTCCTGCAACTTAACTTTTCAGCTTAGAATGAAAAGAATCTAGAGTGTATCATTCTTGCTTTGGCTTTGGGATGAATATCAGGCCTTTTTTTTCCTTTCCGATTAGAGAAATATTCTTGCGGCACTTGACTCATTGCTTTCCCCAGAGTTCAAGTAACTCATTAATTACTTACATAGAATAGGCTCTACTGCTTCTAGCAATATCTACACCCTGCCAAAGGTGCAATGTCCTTTTCTCCCTTAAGAAACTTAAAAAAATTCTTTGAAAAGAAGTTTAATCAGGATTATGGGATTTTCTCCTCATATTCTTTCCTTTGGTCTCTTATTTTTAATGTATTAAACCACAAGATCCAAACACATAAATAGGACCAAGAAACTGCTAACCTTTCCACTTCCCCTATTTATTTTTCCAGTTTGTCCATCAAAGCTTGTCCAACAAATATTATTTTTTTATAAGAATACACTGAATGTTTTCAGAACTCTGAAATTTTGTGAGAATTCAGTATGGCCTTTCTTCGTGATAGAATTAGATGATGGTCCATCGACAAACTATATTAAGCCCTTTTCTAGTAATTTTTACAACTTACCAGAGACCTCTGTAACAAATTCTTTGCTGAAAGGCCCCCCTACATGTCTAGTTCTATGTCTTCCTTACTTCAGAAAGTTACTCAAGGGACCCTTGAGTAGGGGTAAATCTATCTAATAGGAAATTAGAAAAAATTTATAATAAAAAAAAATCCTATCTAATAGGAAATCTATCCTAGGCTTACTGAAATTTGTGGGCCACCTTTCACTTAAAACAATACCTAATAAGCTCATAATTAACATATTTACTTGTATAAAACACAAATATTTAAAACAAATAAATTTAATTAAGCAGCACAGCAAATTGAGCAACAGCAAGAGTCTTTATTCCCTGTATACTTGGAGTTCTACAGGTTACAGCACCACCAGTATAAAAGGGTATGTATAAAAGAGAATTACTGTGGCCAGGGTACACACATGATTGGTGTAACACAAATCTCCAGTGATGCGGAATTTCCAGTTTCTTCTAGTGAATTCTTTGTGGTACTTCTTCAGAGTCATCTCCTACTTCCTGTTACTTTCTGCTGGTGACTAATAACCTTTTCCTTTGTAAGGGAGTGCTAAAGCATTTTTATTTTCTTGTGTGTTTATTTCCTTATTTACTTGAATCAGGCAGGTAGACAACAGCCAGCAAAATGCCCTAAGAATGAGTCTACTCTTTTGACCATTTTACTGCAGATACTTGGCTCAGGACATCTGTTTGATTTGGGGATAGACAACTGCTTTCTTTTGTTGTAGGAAAAATGGTTTTGTAAATGGGCTATAACATCATAAACTGAAGATAACTCACAGACAAAAAGGTTAACTCACATCTATTACCTGTCATCTCTGCAAAAATGTTTATAAAGAGCATCCATCCAATAAAAAGCAACATGCTCTCTCCTTGAAATGTCAACCAGGTCTTTTTTCAAGATGTCACCTGGACCGCATGTTTGTCTTGGAATGTCCTCACAAGGCTCTGTATATGATTAAATGATGAGATAAAATTCCCAGAGTCTGTTCAAGTGGCAGAGGAAAAGAAACTGGGAAGAAGTTATTCAAACTTTACATCCTTTCCTTATGGCTTATTGTTTCCTCTTCCTCCTTGGGCTCCTCAAAAACCGCCTTGATTTCCAAAGTTTTCTCTGCCTCTGCTACTAAAAGTCCCCTTAGCCCCCAAAGCCACTGGGGTTGGCCCAGTCCAGAATTACTTTGTTTCCATTAATCACCCTGTCTTTCATAGTCTCTTTCCCAGCTTAAGCATCTTTTGAGTTAAGTCCACAAAACCAATCTCTTTTAAATGAACCTTTATCCATGTCTATGACTACCCTGGGAGAGCTGTAGAATGAATCTTTCAATGTTTCTTCTGAAGTGTTTCTCAACACATTGGTACATGTCACAATATTTTGTAAAACTATCTCATCCTCATCATCTTCATTTCAATTATCTTCCTCCTCATCATCTTCTTCCTCACCTTCAAAGTCTTGTTTGATTGGAGGTGCTCCTGTTTTTGTGGCTTAGGGTGGATGGCTCAAATTCTTCATCTTCACTGTCCTTTTCGTCAGTTTCAGTTTTTTTTCTTGGAATTTTCCCCATTTTTTTTCCCCTTTGGTGGTAGAGCTGCTGCTTTAGTTGGAGTGGCTACTGCTTTAGATAGAATTGCTCCCTTCATGCCTGGTGTGGTAAAAGCTTTGAATGCAGTAAGAATTTGTCAGCCAGTGCCATGGATGTCTTCTTATCAGGAATTATGTTTGCTTTCTTTAAAAAAAAAAGGAATGATTCTTTTTGGTTGATGGTACATTCTTTGCTGGCGCAGCCACAGTCATCATGCCCCTCATCTGAGGGACCACACCTTCTTCTCCACTGCTTTCTTCTTTGTCTTCTGACATTTATTCATTCTCACTGTCTTTTATCTCCTTTGGAGGAGAGACATTTTCTTTTCTTTTTTAAAATGTATTTATTTTTAGTTTACAACATTCACTTCTAAAAGTTCAGTTCCAAATCCCCCCCTTTCTTTTCCGGTCGCCAAGACAGCATGCAATCTGATATAGGCTCTACATATACATTCACATAAAATATATTTTCACCTTAGTCATATTGCAAACCCAAGGAATGAACTACAACAAAGAAGAAACAAAACAAAACAAAAAAGATAAAGAGCAAATAGTATGTTTCAATCTGCATTAAGAATCCATAATTCTTTCTCTGGATGTAGATAGAATTTTCCATCACAAGTCTTTTGGAATTATTTTAGGTGCTTGCATTGCTGAGAAGAGCTAAGTTTATCAAAGTCAGTCATTACATACTGTGGCTGATACCTTGTATAATATTCCCCTGGTTCAGCTCACTTCACTCAACATCAGTTCATATAAGTCTTTCCAGGTTTTTCTGAAATCCATCTGTTCATCATTTCTTATAGCACAATAGTATTCCATTACAATGATATACCACAACTTGCTCAAACATTCCCCAATCAATAGTCACCCCATCAACTTCCAGTTCTTGGCTAACACAAAAAGAGCTGCTATAAATATTTTTGTACATATGGGTTCTTTACCCATTTATAAAATCTCTTTGGGATATATTGCTGGGTCAAAGGGTATTCACATTTTTATAGACCTTTGGACATAGTTCCAAATTGCTCTCCAAAATGTTTGGATATAGTATCTCCCATTCCCTTGTCTTCAGCTCTAAGAGATTTTATCTTACAAAGTTTTATGAATGTTATCTATATCCTTTCAGTCTGTTTTAAGAGCTATCTCAAGTATAGTAAGTTGGAATTTTATTGTGAAGATGAAATTACATAAGGAAGCATTTTGAAAATTAAAAAGTAGGCTGTAAATGAAAGTGACTTTCATTTTCTTTTTCTAAGCTCTAAGTTGCCTTAGCCTAAGATTCTTCATGACCTTTTATTAGTATTGACTGCATATATCTCAAATTTAATCCTTTGATAAGCAGTGTGCATATATGTTTGAATTGTTCTGAATCAATAACTTTGTAAAATTGTCTTCCATGGGACAGTAGATAGCATGGAAGACAATTTTACAAAGCTATTTGATTCAGAACATTTTTGTTCACAACTCCACAAATAATATATTAGTGTTACAAATTCTCCCATATCTTCTCTAGCATTTATAATTTTCCTGTTTTGTCATGTAAGTCATGTAATAATGTCATCATTACCTATCATGTAATCTGATAGGTGTGATATGGTACCTCAAAGTTGCTTTGATTTACATTTCTCTAATCAACAGTGTTTTAGAGCATTTTTATATGACTATAGAAAGCTTTAATTTCTTCTTCTGAAAACTACCTGATCATATTCTTTGACCATTTATGAATTGGGGAATGACTTTTACTTTTATAATTTGATTCAGTTCTTTATATGTTTTTGTAATGAGGCCTTTATCAGAGACACGGGCTGTAAAAAATATTTCTCAATCTTCTGCTTCTCTCCTAATCTTTGTTGCATTGGCTTTGTTTCTACAAATCTTTTCAATTCAATGTAATAAAAATTATCCATTTAGCATTTCATAATGTTCTCTATCGCTTGTTTGGTCATAAGTTTTTCCATTGTCCATAAATCTGCCAGGGTAAACTATTCCTTGCTCTCTCAATTTGCTTATAGTATCAGACTTTATATCTAAATCATGTATCCATTGGGACTTTATTTTGGTACAGTGTAAGATATTGCTCTATGCCCAGTTTCTGCCATACTATTTTCCAATTTTCCCAGCAGTTTTTGTCAAATACTGAGTTCTCATCCCAGAAACTGGAGTCTTTGGGCTTATCAAACAGTAGATTACTACAGTCATTGACTAGTGTGTCTTGTGTAACTAACCTATTCCACTGATCCACCATTCTATTTCTTAGCCAGTGCCAATGAGTTTTGATGACTGATGTTTTATAATATAATGTAAGATCTGGTATGGCAAGTCGACCTTCCTAAGCATTTCTTTTCATTAATTCCCTTGGTATTTTGAACTTTTTGTTTTTTCCAAGATAAATTTTCTTATTATTTTTTCTAGTTTTATAAAAATGTTTTGGTAGTTTGGTATGACACTGAGTAAGGAAATTAATTTAGGTAGTCTTGCCATTTTTATTATATCAGCTTGGTCTACCCATGAGCAACTGTTTTTTTTCCAGTTATTTAGATATAACTTTATTGGTGTGAAAAGCATTTTGCAGTTTTGTTCATATGGTTCCTGGGTTTGTTTTGGCAAGTAGACTCCCAGATATATTATAATGTCTACAATAACTTTAAATGGAATTTCTCTATCTCTTGCTGTTGGGCTTTGTTAGTAATATATAGGAATGCTGAGTATTTATGTGTTTATTTTATAACCTGTTGCAACTTTCCTAAAGTTATATATTATTTCAAGTAGTTTTTTTTTATTTGATTCTCTAGGATTCTTTTAAGTATATCATCAGATCATCTGCAGAGTGATAGCTTTGTTTCTTTCTTGCCTATTCTAATTCCATCAACTTATTTTTCTTTTCTTATTGCTAAAGCTAATGTTTTGAGTACTAAATTGAATAACAGGGGTGACAGTGGGCATCCTTGTTCCACCCTGATCTTATTGGAAATTATTCTACCTTATCTCTATTACATATAATATTTTCTGATGGTTTTAGGCAGATGCTACTAATCATTTTAAGGAAGACTCCATTTATTCCCCTCCTTTCTAGTGTTTTTAATAGGACTGGGTGTTGTATTTTGTCAAAAGCATCTATTGAGATAATCATATCATTTCTGTTAGTTTTGTTGTTGATATAATCAATTATGCTGATAATTTTCCTAATACAGAACTAGCCCTGCATTACTGGTATAAATCCTACCTGATCATAATTAACTATTCTCATGATAAGCTGCTGCAATCTTTTTACTAATGTTTTATTTAAAATTGTTGCAAATATATTCATTCAGGAAATTGGTATATAAGTTTCTTTATCTATTTTGACTCTTCCCAATTTACGTATACGTACCAGATTTGTATCATAAAAAGAATTTGGTGGGACTCCTTCTTCACCTGTTTTCCCAAGTAGTATATATAGAATTGGAATTAATTGTTCTTGAAATGTTTGGTAGAATTCACTTGTAAATCCATCTAGCCCTGGAGGTTTTTTCCTAGGGAGTTCATTTATGGCTTGTTCAATTTCTTTTTTTTTTTTTTTTAAGCAATTGGGGTTAAGCAACTTGCTCAAGGTTACACGGCCAGTTATTTCTGGGTGTGGTACTAAGTATCTGAGCCCAGATTCAATCCCTAGGTCATCCCGACACTGGGGCCAGTGCTCTTACTCACTAAGCCACGAGGCCACCCCTCAATTTCTTTCTTTCTTATTTTTTTTTTTTTGCCTTTTGGAGGGCAATTGGGGTTAAGTAACTTGCCCAAGGTTACACAGCTAGTATTTTTGTGTGGGTGTTAAATGTCTCAGGCCAGAACCAAACTTGGGTCCTCCTGACTCCAGGGCCGGTGCTTTACTCACTGCGCCACCTAGCTGCCCCCGCCCCTCAATTTCTTTTTCTGAGATGGGGTTATTGAAGTATTTCATTTTCTCCCTGGTTAATCTGGGCACCTTATGTTTGTTTTTTTTTTTTTTTAATATTCATTCATTTCACTAATATTGTGAAATTCTTGGGCAAACAGTTGGGTAAATTAATTCCTAATTATTAATTTAATTTCTTCTTCATTGTTGATGAATTTGGAGGAGGAACCTTTTTCTTTGACTCACCATGATTTTAACAGTTTTCTCCATTTTCACCATGGTGGTTACACATGACGAGAGGGCAGAGGGCAGAGATCTGTCTACCGGAGCCCAGGCAATATCAGTTTCAGTGAAGAGTCTGTCAGAGACCGGCCTTTTTCTGGTGGAAACTGAAAGACTAGACAATTCCTTTTAATCTTTTTCTAAATACCTGATTTGTAGCACACACCCCTCAAACTCATTTCAATGGTCCCACTTATTAACTGCCATATAAACTGTGTGGAAGCTGTAGCAAGGAGTTCCATTCACTGCCTATCAGCCCTTCCCAACTGTCATGCAAAGAAATGTAGAAGAAAAAAATGGAATAAAAGGGTTACTTGAAGGTAAAAGGGCCAATGACTTCCCTCTCTGTTCAATACCCTCACTTTTATTGCCCATATCTGCCAGTAATTTTTAATTGAATCATTCATTATCTTTTGAACTCTGACAAGAAATAATCTCACTGGTTTCCATAGATTTTTATATTTTATTGAATCTGTGAAATCATTGATGTTACTGCTTAAAAAATGTCAACCACAACTCATAAACTCCCTCTCATCATTTTTGTACAGGTCTCCCTGTAAATTCAACATGGGATATCCTAAACATAATATTGGTGGATGATCTCTGCTTCCCCTGACATTATGTATATACTAAGAAAACATATAAACTATGTAGTTGTTATTTCTTTCCCTCAATAGATACATGACAATTTTCATTTTCTGATCTTAGGTGACACTTTGATTCTGTTTTTCTTGCTTTTTTCTTGTTCTGTAATTTATCACACTACTCATGACCATTACAAAATACTCTCTTTTGGAGATCTTTCACTTAATTCCTTACAGATTCCAGTTTTCCATGCCTTGGAGATTTATAGGATTATCAACATAATGTTTTTATTAAGAACCTTTTTTTTTCAGTGAGAAGTTTGGGGGTCACCAAAATCACAATACAGATACCTTAAGGCATTATCCACTCACTGTTTAATGCCTCAAGGCATTATCCACTTGGCCCAAGGAACTGTTTGTTCAAAATCTGTGTATTAATAGATGAACTTTATAGATTGGTATTCCAACTATATTTCACAATTTTGAAAAAAAAGGTATTACACATTCATTCAGCATTACCTGTAAAGGATAGTTAGACTGAAATCTTTTGAGTAATTATATATTTCATACTGATGACTCTGTAATGTTATGGAGCTTGAAGCAATATGGATAATATTATCTGTAAGTGGGAAAGTTTAACCTTAAGTTAAAATTAAATGATTTATAATTATTTTAACATTTATAAACAATGATTAATATTCTCCAAGGAATTGGTAGATAACCTTGATAAACTTGCATTTTGGTATTTTATACTTCACATTATCTTTCAAGGAGTTTTCTATTATTATGGCATATGCAAGTGAGACACCTTTTGAAAGAAAGCCTTTAAGTCAGCATTTTGTTCTACTAAATAATTTAAAAAAACAATAAATCTGAAAGCATTTGAAATGCCTGTTCATATCAGACATTATGCTAGGTTCCTTGATCTCAAGGAACTTTCAGTCCCTTGGGGGAAGCCTCATGTATATGTTCAAGTCTAGAAAAATAAACATAATATGAATAAAAGCTAGCTAAATTTAAAGTAATTAAAGAAAAAGGAGAGTAATAGTTGGGGGTGATCAGAAAAGGTTTTGTGTAGAAGGTGTGAACTAAACTGAGTATAGAAAGACACGAGGAATTCTATGAGGTTCAGATGAGGAAGGAGTGTAGCGTAGGAATCATCTGAGACACAAAGACATAGAAAAAGGAGATAAAGGATTGTGTGTAAGGAATAAAGAGAAGGCCAGCTTAGCTTGCCTGTAGAGTACAAGAAAAGGAGTAATGTATAGTCAAGGTACAAAAATAGTTTAAATCAGTTTGTGAAGTCTTTAAAAGCCCTCCAAAAAGAAACAACCTCAAAACAACTATATTTTGTCTTGGAGGAGGCATTAATGATCTATTGGCCTTTATTATAGAATTTGTGCTTAAGGAAAATCAGTTTGGCAGCTATATGTAGGATGGATTAGAGTGGGGACAGACTTGAGAAATGGACACTAATTAGGAGGCTATCACAACAGTCTAAAGTTGCTGTGATGAGGACATAATTAAAGTGGCAGCTTTGAGAATAGTAAGAGAACTGATTTGAGATAAGCTAAGGAGACTGAGGAGACAAAGACAAAAAGTATTGGATATATTTTTATGTGCCTTACAACATCAACTTATCAAGGAAGATGCAGAACTATTTCCTGATGTATCTCTGGCTACTTCTTTTTTATACTCTGATTTTTTTAAACTCCGTGTGTGTGTGTGTGTGTGTGTGTGTGTGTGTGTGTGTGTGTGTGTGAAGATCATTTCCCTCATGGGAAAAGGACAGTAGCAAAGTAATAATTGAGTAGTTCTATCTTTTTTTATTTCTTTCTGTCATCAGTTATTTAACTTGCAAATATTATCAAATAAATTTTTGTTTTAAGAAGGAATCTTAAAAATACCAAATTCATAAACTGACATCATTTGTGTATGTATATGTATGCATGTATATGTATGCACACATACATACATACATTCCCATTACTCTTCCATAGATGATCACCTAAGTTTATGAAAGAAATCCCCATAGGTTTTTGTGTATTCCATGGCTATCAGCTCAACACTTTGCCTGTACATCAGTTATCTTTAATTCTTGTACCATGACTAGCTCATTTTATTTTATATCATACATTTCTTCCATGATACATTACTCAAATTTCTTGGTTATTTTTCATCATTGGACTTCAGCTTTGTTATATGCATGCTACAATATGGGGTTCCATCCTGTGTAGCCTGAATCTGCTTCTTTCATGACAGGAGGTAAAAAGAGAGAGGGGAAATGAGGCTATCTAGTATCACTTAGGTTTAGACAATCTATAAACATAAACATAATTCTTGGCATTCAATATGTGAGATTCTTGTAGAGTCATCAATGAGTGGATATACTCTTGAAGGAATTGAATTATGTCAATCTTGGTATTCTAACCATAAATGAAAATGGAAGATAAAAAAATTAAATATAGTAATTTAAAGGAAAGTTTACAGGTTCTTCATAAAAAGGCAAGTAAAGGAGTTGATGAAAAAGATTTTTATCATTCACCTAAGAGAATAAAAAAAGTATCAACTATATGATCATCTTTTATTGCCCTGGTAAGGAGTAGCTTTTGAAAAATACTACCACAGATATTTATTGCAACTTATTGTACCAGATTAGCATACCCTTTAGATTAAGGGACAGAATCACATCATATTTGGGGGCTTCTTAGATGTTCAGTGATAGTGTACTTGAAACAATTTTTGCTATTGTGAATAACCTGAAATAACTCGAAGGACAAAATTCCCTTATCCTAGGTGGTAGAAAGAAATGGAAAAGAGAGATTAATTCAAACAACTAGAGAAAAGGATATTTTAAAATATTAGTACCTGATAAGCAAGATGGAATTTGTTATTGTATAAATTAGAAAGGTCATAGATTACTAGGTGGTAGGGAATTTAGAGAAAATTGAGATCATTCCCCTCAAGTAACAAATGAAAACAGTGAAGTTGAGAAAAGTTAACAGAACTCCTAGGAAGGCAGAGGCAGTATTTGACTTTAGGCTCTCTGGTGATCTATAACTTTGCTATTAGTTAAATACTAAAGCACAATGGCTTTACAACTTAGAAATACCTTTTATTGGCTGTATTGTGCTAGGTCACAGTGTGTGGGAGGTCAGTGTATTGAGGGTAAGGCAGTGGGTGTACAAATTGCTCTCTGGCTAAATAAAAAATGGCAGGAAACAGCATTCGATTGATCCATTTGTGGGAGTGCCTGACACAAGTAATAGCTTATGACAGATGGGTTCCTTGATCAAATTAATAGAAGGTTTATAGATTATAGCATTCCAATGATGGGCCAACATATTAAGCTTCTATATTACAAAATTTACCACTTAAAGTTTTATGGCATTATATTCTTTGCCAGATGAAAAATGCCTTAAGCAATTTTGTTTTGTTTTGGTCCCTAAAAAGTAATAAGATAACTTTGGAAAGTCTACCACAACACAATAAAAAAAAAAATTGAAGCTTCCTATGGTACGAATGGGAGCTGGAAAAAATCTCTTCATTTCATTTTAAGTGGAGTTCTAAGATTATGTAGACCTTCCAAAGTGTTCTTGGGTTATGACCAGGCATCTTTAATAATTCTTTTCATGTTTACTATTAGGTTTATTCATATGATTAATAAAATTTCTGGAAAATAACTCCAGGAGCACTTATTACTCATAGAGTAAAGGGATTATAGCTAAAAAATAAATCATTTTATTTGTAGGAATTCCTGATGGAAAATATATGAAGCTAATTTTCCCTTACTGAAAATATTAGGGAAAATGCATGGAAATTCTAAGGAGACATTTTCCAGGGAGTGAAATTCATATGACATGTAATGATAGAAAAACACTGAAAAATATTATGCTTCAATTTAGAGCATATTCAATTATGGCATCTCAAATCAATATATTAAGAATGCTGTTAATGGAGCTTACAGTCTGCATTTGCTCATTGCTTTGACTTTTGCCAGATCTCTAGCTAATTTGACATATTAGTTTAACTGCTCTCGGTGCAATTAATTTGTATTAGCCTTCCTAGTGTTTACAATTATTATTCTAGGTTTTAACAAATGGCTATAATTATAGTTTCTTCCAACTAATATGGTTTCACATATTTATAGTCTTAGTTCATAGGCTCTATACTATTAAATTAAAGCCAGATTCCTTTAATCAAAGAAAGGAAAGAATTTTTATTTTGGGGAAATAACTAATCTTTAATGTGTAGAAAGATGTAGCTGAAATCTTTCAAAGGGAATCAAAGCTGAATATGTGTATATGCTCTGATCATTAACAGACTTCCATTCTAATTTGAATTCCACCTGGAATAATTATTGAAATGATTTCAGTATTCATAAACTTCTAATGGACATAGCAAAATTTAACGCTGCAGGAATTTAATTTCTTAATAAGTATTATGACATATAAAGACATTTATACACTTGGGGTTTTAACCAGTACTCAATTCAACTAGAAACAGATTTTAACAAGAAGGGGCAAAACTACTTTGCCTTGAACTCAAATTACCTTAAAATTGATTTACTTGTATTTGAAAACTCAAAACTGAAAATGAGATTAAACTGAAATCATATTTAAGTAAATCTATTTTACTGACATTTCTATAAATAAATGGTTATCTAAAGAATCAGTTATAGAGAAAAATACCAAAAACCTATTAATATGACAAGATTGTAGCCTGTTTGTAGGACTCTTCACTGTTTTTTTTTTAATTATCTAAATATTGATAGATAATTGGGATAAAAATGTTCATTTTCCAATCTCTAGGAAATAATTTCATGTTTCCATACCTTTTATCTGTGCTTTAGTTTTGTTTTTTAGCCTGCTGTAATGACTGATTTCAGAGTAACTGACCCAATCACCAAACAGAAGTGCTGATTAATTACTTTTTTAAAACAGGAGGATTTTTTGGGAGGGTGCCATGGTTCTAATTAAACCCACTTGTATTGTTTCTTGTGGGCTGAGATTTGAAGAGGCCACTCCCTGTTCTTTCTGAAACCTGTACTTACCTTTATATTAAAATCTGCCTCTGCTACTAAAGGAAAGGTTGATATAATTCAAAATTGTCAAAATTAGAAACTTTCTAGTCCCACACCCTCTTATGAGAGATGAATCAACCTTGGTCCAATGCCGAGAAGGGTAAACTTGCTAACAAACATATACATTTTTATAGTTTTTAAAAGACTTTGCATGCTAGTTATATTATTTGATTTCCACCATGAGCCTGTAAGGTATATAGTTCAATTATTCTCTCTTTGTGTGTGTGTGTGTGTGTGTGTGTGTGTGTGTGTGTGTGTGTAGAAGAAATTTAAGAATGAAGGACTGTGAATTTTCCAAAGTCACGTAGCTCAGCAAGGAGTAAAGGAAGGACTCAAAAGTCAGAGCTTTGGCCTTCAAATAAATGTGTGTTGTTTTTTGTTTATTTTCAATATCATGCAACTGACACTGAATAAATTGTGGGCAGATCAGTAACTAGAATTCATACTGATTCTCAGTCCAATAAACTTCACTGTATACTATCACTGCTTGGATAATAATAATAATAATATCCATAGCTGTCTGCTTCACAGATATATCACAATCAAATTAAGCATTCTATTAAAGCATTTTGTAAAGCTTGAGTTTCTACATTTTTTTCTCTTTTATCATCATCATCATCATCATCATTAAAGCTAAATATTATTGATTAATAAGGTTTAACTATTGGTTGGAACCACATTGTGAAAGTCCTTGAGTGTTAGTATTAGGAGTCATTACTGAATCCTGTAGGTATTCAGGGACTATCAAGTTCTTTGAGCTTGGGAGAGGTGAAACAAAGAACCTAAAATGCCACTTATATGCTATTATAGCAGTTTTGTTGACAGGTACCTAGAGTCTAAATATAGTTGTAGTAGTAGAAATAGATAAGACATGAGAGATGTTATGAATATCAAATCAATGAAACTTAGATACCAAGTGGATATGAAGACTAAGAAAGAGGAAAGGGGATTGTGAGGGATGAATCAAAGATGACCCTAAAGTTTCAAGCTCAGGGATTTTGGGGCCATCAACAGAAATGGGGGATTTAGGAAGAACAAACTTTGGAGGGACTAGTATTCTGGAGACAATGAGGACAGTTATAATGATTTGTAATAAAAGTATTAAGTCTTGCCTCTGTATTGATTTCCTATTATATATTATGTTAATTGGGGGACATCACCTGATTATTCACAGCCTTACTTTACATGCTACTCCTGTGACTTGGGGCTTGTACCCTGATCCCTTTATATTTAGTTTTCTAACCAAACACATACACACATACATACAGCTTTTAAAAGACAATTTCAGTGGTACTTTATCATTCTAAATAGATAATTCAATATACCTCTATGAATTGACAGGGTTTGCCTAGGTAATATCTGAGTTCATTCTTAGCTCTAGATTTATGATTATAAAGGATGATGTGATTCTCTTTTATAAACTGGCTCTGCAGAACTCCTTGATGTTTCATGGAAAATGAGGCTAATATTTTTAAAGTACTGTTTCTAGAAAATGATCATTTCTATTTTAAATTCAAAACTATTTACACCCAGGCTTTCCTCGGCATTGTTTCTTCTTCCTCCTAGGTAAGCAAAATATCTCTATTCTTTATCATGTGGTTTAATGTGCTGCCCAAAAAAGTTTATTACTGAGTGACCAGCTTTCTGGAAATGAATTTTCTGGTTCTTGAATGATAAATGTAGTCCCTCTATCAGGCTAGGACTCAAAACTATTCCAGTTTGCAAAACTTGCCAGATTTTGTTCTTTGATGATATAATTTTCAAAGACATAGGGACCACCTTCATATCATCATAAATTGTTGAAATAGGATTTCATAAGGTACCTATATGGAGAAAGATAGATATAGATATACTATTAAAATACAGCAAGGGGAAGCAGAACCAAGATGGTGAAGTAAAAACAGGGACTTGCTTAAGCGCTCCCCCAAATCCCTTTAAATACCTGTAAAAATGACTAAAAACAAATTCTAGAGAAGCAGAACCCCCAAAATGACAGAAATTTCCAACCTGAAACAACCTGGGAAGTTTATAGGAAGGGTGTGTTGCACCAGTCTGAGAGAAGAGTACAGTCCAGAGTGGGCCAGACCAGCACAGGCTGGTCAGAATAGGCCTGAGGGGACTAAATCACAGGCAAATGTGGTGGTTTCCAGACTTCTCAACCCACAAATACTAAAGACAACATAGAAGACCAGTAGCAAAGATCTTTTGGACCAGGGTAAGAGAGGAGGAAGGCTGGTCTTGGCCCCAGCCCCAGAGGAGCAATAGCAGTAGCAGTGGCCGTGGCTACTTCCGGAACTCTTGGTCCACAGAAAGTGGGGGAATCCACTAACTGAACAGAGGGGGATTGTAGGTATCTTTTTGGTGGTGCTGAGGCAGAATCCTTTTCCTTTGCCCATGCTTGGATCTGGGTCACAGTACTGGGTGGCAGTCCTGGGGTGGTGAGGAGTGCTGGCATGGTAGAACTTGTGGTGGCAGTAGAGAGGGAATCCTCCTCACAGTTCAAAGGCACAAAAGAGTGCTTGTGGTCACTCACAGACCAAAGCACAGATCAGGAGAGGAGTAAACACCTCTCCTTTCATCATACAACTTTGGAAGAACTGAAAATTTACAGGTCCCTGGAAGTATCTATGAAAACAGCTACAGAAAACCCCTGAAAATTGCAACAGTAAACCCTGAACACTGGAAGCAGAGACTACCTTTACAAAGATCTAAAGAGTCAAGTAATTGGCTGGGAAAAATGAGCAAACAGTGGGGGAAATCAGAATATAGAATGCTACTTTGGTGAAAAGGAAGATCAAAACATACAACCAGAAGAAGACAACAAAGTAAAAGCTCCTACATCTAAAGGCTTCAAGAAAAATATGAATTGTCACAGGTCATGGAAGAACTCAAAAAAGATTTTGAAAATCAAATAAGAGACGTAGAGGTGGGGCAAAGCCAAGCTGGCAGAGGAGAAACAAGAATTCCCTAAAGCTCCAGCTTCAACTTCCTCTAATACATGTAAAAAATGACTCTAAACAAATTTTAGAGCTACAGAACCAATAAAGTAATAGAGAGAAACAAATCTCCCACTGAAGGCAGCCTGGAAGGCCAGCAGGAAAGGGCTATTGCAGTGCACAGGTTGCTGAGCCCAACCCCATGTGAGCCCTGCAGTTTTGGCCCCAGGGCAGCCCCAACCAGCAGTGGCCAAATCAGACTTCAGGAGCATGAAGCACCAGCAGCTGTGGCAGTTTCCAGACTTCTCAACCCATAAATGCCAAAGACAAAGTAAAAGGTCAGTGTGGAACTCTGCTGAAAAAGAGTGTACAGAAGAGCATGGTCTGGCCCCTGGCCCCCAGAGCGAGAAGTGGTGGAGGCACTGTCGTTGCGCCATGTGGCTGCCTCAGGAGCTCCTGGCCTGAAGATTGTATGGGGACCAAGTGATCATTCAGAGAATAATTCCTCTTGTTTAACCTGGTTGGATCTGAATCATGGTCTTGGTTGGAAGCCCTGGGGTGTGTGGCCAGGTGCCAGAGCCTGTGGGGGCTTTCAGGGAGGGCACCATCCTAATATTCTCCTACAGCTTTGAAAGCCCCAGAAATTTGGGACAAAGCTGTCTCCATTCTGAAAGCAGACTTCCACCATAGCAAAGAGTTCAAAAGTCAAGTAATTGACTGGCAACATGAGCAAGCATAGGAAACATAATCTTACTGTAGATTCCTTTTTCAGTGACATAAAGGATCAAAGCATGGAACAGGAGGGAGACAACAAAGTCAGAACTCCTGCATCAAAACTCCCCACCAAAATATGAACTGCTTACAGGCCATGGAGTAGCTCAAGGATTTTGAAAATCAAGAAAGAGAAGTGGGGGAAAATTGGGAAGAGAATTGAGAATGATGCAAGAAAATCAAGAAAAGTGAGTCAACAGCATGACTGAAGAAAAAACACCTTAAAAAATTCAAATGGGAAAAGAGGCCCAAAAAGCCAAAGACGAGAAGAATGCCTTAAAAAACCGAATTTGCCCCATGGAAAAAGAATTTCAAAAATTCACTGAAGTGAATAATTCCTTCAAAATTAGATTGGAGCTGAACAGAAAATTTTATTTTCAAATAAAAGAAGCAAGAGAAGCATGAGAAGGCAAACAGGAAAAAAGAAATCATAAGAAACTTATTAAAGTTGAACTATTTACATTCCTACATGGAAAAATGATAATTGTAACTCATAAGACTTTTCTCAGTATGAGAATAGTTGAAGGGAATATATATGTAATATATATCATGTATATGTACATATATGTGTATGTACATATTTATGTATGTATGTACATATATATAATATAGAAGAGTATATGTGTACTTAAATAGGTATGTGATTATGGGCATATGTATGTTCATGTATGCATGGACAGAGGGCACAGGATGAGGTGAATGTGAAGGGATGATATCTAGAAAATGGAATTGAGGTGATAGAGGAATTTATTGGAAGGAGAAAGGGAGAGAGAGATTAGGGTAAATTACCTCATATAAAAAAGGTAAGAGAAACTGTTACAATGGAGGAGAAGAGCAGGAAGGTAAAAGGAAATAGGACAGCCTTACTCTCACTGAATTTGGCTTAAAGAGGGAATAACACACACACTCAGTTGAGTATCTTACCCTACAGGAAAACAAGGGGGGAAGGGGATAAAATGGGGTTGATAGAAGGGAGGGCAGATTGAGGGAGAGGGTAGTTAGAAGCAAACACTTTGAAAAGGGACAGGGTCAAAGAAGAAAATTAAATAAGTGGGGGCAGGATAGGATGGAGGGAAATATAGTTAGTCTTTCACAATACACTTACTACAGAAATTTTTTGCATAACTACACATGTACAGCCTATATTGAATTGCTTATTTTCCCAGTGGGGGTGGGTGAGGAGGGAAAAAGTCTGGAACTCAAAGTTTTAAAAACAAATGTGTATATTAAAAAAAACAAACTTTAAAAAAACAGAATAAAAAAAGAATAAGAAGCAAAGGGAAGAAAAAGAGTAGAGGGAAAATTGGGATGTGAAATGAGAGTGATGCTAGAAAAACATGAAACACAAGTCAAGAACTTGTTAAAGGAGACACAAAATTACTGAAGAAAATAACACTTTAAAAAACAGACTAACCCAAATGGCAAAAGAGATCCAAAAAGCCAATGAGAAGAAAAATGCCTTAAAAAGCAAAATTGGCCAAATGGAAAAGGCAATCCAAAATCTCACTGAAGAAAATGATTCCTGAAAAATTAGAATGGAGCAAATGTAAGTTAATGACTTTGTGAGAAATCAAGAAATTATAAAGCAGAAACAAAAGAATGTGAAATAGGTTACTGGAAAAACAACTGACATGGAAAACAGATGCAGAAGGGATAATTAAAAAAAATATTGGACTACCTGAAGTCTTTAACAGAAAAAAATAGCCTAGACATCATCTTTCAAGAAATTATCCATTAAAACTGGTCTGAAATTCTTGAACCAGAGGGTAAAATAGAAATTGATGGAGTCCACCAATCACTTCCTGAAAGAGGTCCTAAAAGGAAAACTAGGGATATTGTAGCCAAATTCCAGATTTCCCAGGTCAAGGAGAAATTATTGCAATAGCAGTAAGAAAGAAACAATTCAAATATTGTGGAAACAATCAGGATAATACAAGATTTAACAGCTTCTACATTAAGGGATCAGAGAGCTTAGAATATGATATTGCAGGGGTCCAAGGTGCTAGGATTAAAACCAAGAATCACCCACCCAGAAAAATGGAGTGTAATCCTTTAGGGGGAAAAATGAATGTAAAGAAATAGATGACTTTAAAGCATTCTTGATGAAAAGACCAGAGTTGAATAGAAAACTTGACTTTCACATATAAGAATCAAGAGAAACATGAAAAGGTAAACAAGAAAGAGAAATCATAAGGGACTTATTAAAGTTGAACTATTTATATTTCCAACAGGGAAAGATGGTATTTGTAACTCATGAGGCATTTCTCAATATTAGGGTAGTTGGAGGGAATGTGTGTGTGTGTGTGTGTGTGTGTGTGCTCGTGTTTCACGGGGAGGTGAATATGAAGGAATAATATTAAAAAAATAAAATTAAGGGGTGAGAGAGGAATATACTGGAAGAAGGAGAAAGGGAGAGATAGAATGGGGTATGTTACGCCACATAAAACAGGCAAAAAATCTTTTACTTTGGAAGAGAAGTGGAAGGGAGGGAAGAGTGAATGAGTGAACCTTACTCTCATTAAATTTGACTTAAGGAGAGAATAACCTACACACTCAATTGGGTATGAGAGTCTGTCATACTCTATAGGAAAGTGGGGGAGGAATGAGATAAAGAAGAGGGCTGCTATATGGGAGGGCAAATAGGTGGAAGGGGTAATCAGAAGTAAACATTTTTGAAGATGGACAGAGTCAAAGAGAATAGAATAAAGGGGGGGATTAGAGGGAGGAAAATATAGTTAGCTTTCACAACATGACTGTTATAGAAGTTTCTGCAAGACTACACATGTATAACCTATACTGAATTGCTTGTCTTCTCAATGAGGATGGGTGAGGAGAGAGGAAGGGAGAGAATGTGGAACTCAAAGTTTTAAAAACTAATGTTAAAAATTGTTTTTACATGCAACTAGTAAATAAGATATACAGGCAATGGTGTATAGAAATCTATCTTGCTGTACAGGAAAATATAAGGGTATAGCAGCAGGCACCCCAAGCGTCCTCAGGGTTTGCTGCCAATACAGGTTCTTAGATCTGCTTTGATAAAGGAAAGCAACTCAAAATGGGTTAACAAGCTTACTTTAATCCATCAAACATGTATCATTTACCTCGTTCAGGGGAAAAAGGTCAGCACCCCAAACTTCAAAGTATACAGGCAGAATTATCAAGGCAGAAACAGATCAAATAGACAGATTTCCAAACATTACATCCATACTCAATTAACTTCTGGGTTTCAAAGCCAGAGGGCTCTGGACAACGGCTAGCCCAGAGTTTCATCTGATCAAATCACAGAACATTTCTCAAAGTGAGCCCCAAAACAAAGCCTCACATCAGGGCTTATATAGCCTTCTCCTGGCTCAGAGAATGTAACAACCTTATTGACTCACTGGCCAATCAAGAAGTATCTACTGAAAAACAAGCCTCCCACCCCAGGCTCCAGGTGCATTTTAGCCTAGGGGCAGGGAAGATCTTTAAAATTTACATTCCCATTACAAAGGGAAAGGTATAATAAGAATAGGGGGTGACAGAAGGGAGGGCATATTGGGGAAAGTGGTAATCAGAAAATTTGAAACTCAAAATCTTGTAGAAGTGAATGTTGAAAACTAAAAATAAATCAATTTTCAAAGAGAAAAGTTTAAATACAGATATGAAATAAAGAAATTTCATCCCCAGAAGCAGACCACCACCTTACCAATATCCTTTAGTATTACCATGTTTCCCCAATAATAAGACACTGTCTTATTAATTTTTTTGGACAGAAAAACACCAGAGGGCTTATTTTCAGGGGAGGGCTTATTTTAATGAACATTGAGAGCAATTTTAATAAACAGGTAAATGTGAACAAAAAAATGTACTTTTATTCAATAAGGAAATCACTGGGGAAGAACAGGATGACGCGCTCACTGCTGCAGCTCTGATTGGATGCAGCTCGGAGCGCGGCATGCGTTTCACGGGGGTGGGGGGGGTATGGTGCATACAGAGGGTACCGTAATGTAGTGTGTAGTGCAGGGGATCACCTTCAGTACAGTAGCTATCTCAATAGGGCTTATTTTCGGGGGAGGGCTTATTTTAGAGGAATCTTACACAGTAAGGGGAGGGCTTATTTTTGGGATAGGTCTTATTATTGGGGAAACACGGTAGAGAATTGCCTAGAGCAGAGGTGTCAAACAGGAGACCATAGAGGGTAGCTTTGTGGCCTTCCATACTCCCAAGTGTTCCCCAAACAAGATCAAAATGCAATTAGGAAATATTTAACACAAATAAAAATACAATAGAGTTTCAAATAAAATACGGCAAGAAATTTATCTATATAAACTAAAAATACCCTATCCCATCCCAGAAAAGGACATTAATGGCATATATTTTTAGGATAAGGAGTTTTCAGTTCATAGCTTCAAGCAAATCAGCATGAAATATATAAGAATAGTTATAGTTCTGTTTTTTTAATATCAATGTATTAGGTACAGTGGTAAAGAAATATTTTTCATTAAATACCTTTATATTCCAAAGCAGCTTAGCATGCTGTACTTTCCCTCACTATAAAATGCAATAATACTAACAATATAGAGATGTTTCTATGTGAAATTCATTGAATAAAAAGATTAGAATGAAAATTAATACCTTATATTTATATATTGCTCTATGATGTTTAAAGTGTTTTACAAATGTCATTACAGTAGGTTATTTTTGTTTGGTGGTATCTACTATATGTTAGTTTTGTTTTGACTTTTTGTTTATTTCCCATATTACTCCTTGAATGGTTATGTTAAAAAATAAATGTGAAGAGACAAAGGGAAGGTCTGGACATTATGCATGCTGCTGCTCATCCCAATCTCCCTGCCATCCTTAATGAAAGACTAGCTGCATAAACTAAGGATGGAGTTTTGAATACAGAAAATTTCACAGGGGTTTAAGAGGGTATAGGTTAAATCAGAGTTGTAAGAGAATTGACTGAAAAAAAAGAGAGAGTGGAAAAGATAATAAAGTGTATTACTCTTTGCCTGGATTCATTTTCTAGTCGTGATAGATAAAACTCCCTCTGTAGCTCAGATTTATCAAATTATTGCCAACAACACATTTGACTTTCTCTCGATAGTATAAACCTGGGAGCGTAAAATACGGTCCTCCAAGCTGTCATAGTTGATCATCCTAGGAAAACCATGATGACGGCCTTTACAAAGAAAGAAGATAGAAATGCACACCATCGAGCAAACTTCATCCTAGATTGTACTCATAAAACGTTGAGCTATCTGTAGTGGGTATTGTTTCTCCCATTCTGTGGATGCAAACATTGATGTAGAAAAGTTAAATATCGGCCAGAAGCGCGGGAAGGTGTGTGTGTGGAGGTGGGGATGGGGGGGGGGGGGCGGGGCATGGCATCGCTGTAGTTTCCTCCTTCCACAGAGCTTGAAGGGAACCCGCTGCTGGATTCCTGGCTGGAGCTGTTCTTCACCTCCACTAACTAACACATTTTCAGTCCTACTTTTCGAGCAGCAGCCTTCCCTGGTGACGTCGCAGCCCCTGCCATTGTCGCTGCCACCGCCGCCGCAGGCTCTGCTCCAGTCGCTGCCTCCTGCCTCCTCCACTTCCACCTTGACCACCTCGTCCCCTTCTCAGGTGCGGCAGAACTACCGGCCGCTATCAACCGGCAGATGAACCTGGAGCTCTATGCCTCCTCCATCTACCTGTCCATGTCTTACTACTTTGACGTAGATGATGTGGCTTTGAAGAACTTTACCAAGTATTTCCTACACAATCCCATGGCTAGAATAGGCTGAGAAGCTGATGAACCTCCAAAACCAGTTTGGTGGCCGGATCTTCCTGCAAGACATCAAGAAACCAAACCAAGATGACTGAAAGAGATGACTGAATGCTTTGCACTTGCCAAAAAAAAAAAAATAGGCAATCTGTCACTGGAATTGCACAAAGTTGGCAACTGACAAGAATGACCCCCATTTATGTGATTTCATCGAAGCCCACTACTTGGACAAACAGGTAAAGCCCATCAAAGAACCAGGTGGTCATGTAACCAACCTGCGCAAAATGGGGGCCCCCCATTCTGGCATGGAGGAGTATTTTTTGGACAAGCACAACACTGCATACAGTGATATCCAGAGCTAAGCCACACTTGGCTTCCCGGACATCTGGAACTGTGGGCATGACTTCCACTGTCTTTCAGTGCTTGCATATTTTGATTATCTGACCTTTTCATAACCTGAACTGGAAAAAAAAAAAAAAAAAACTACCACCATTTACATCACAATAAAGTGACTTGGTACTAGTGAAAAAAAAAATAGTTAAATGTTCTACTCAGGTCATGTGGCTACTACTTAGCAAAGCTAAGATTTGATTGAATTAATGTCTTTATTCTAAGTCCATTGTTCTTTCCCCTACATTGCACAGCTATTTGGGGGCCTAAATATGATCATTTTGTCTTTCTTACATGCTTGGTTGAGAATAAGGGGATTCCAAGGGAAAAATAGCATCCCTAGTCTTCAGAAGAGTCGTTTTTTCCTTTTTTCTGAATGGTTGTAAATGACTCTGAGGTAGCCATCTCTTCTTTCCTTTCCTCATTTATACTGGGTTTACTCTCCCCCCACCCCCTTTTTTTACTCATTATTTTTATTTTCCATTTCCCCAAAAAGTCAATGGGGATATGTGATTATGGTCAGGGATGTAAGATCAAAATTGTGGTGGGTGAAGAGTATAAAATTATTTCCTTCAACTGTATGGCAGAATTCTTGGCATCTGATGCTGTCATGGTATTAAGCCTCTAGCTAATCAGGCAAGGTGTATTTAATGACTCCCTAATTGGATCCTTCTGATAAGAGCACCTCTAGCCTCTCTGGCAAGAAAAGTGTCAGCAAAAGAATCTAAGTGAATGGAAAACATTTAAATACGTGAATATTTATGTGAATAAATAGTGAATCTATTTTTTGCTTCTTGATTCAGATATCAGATGCCGTATAGTAATTATGGAATATTTCAAATAAATGCATTAAGTATTTTTCAAATTAGGAATTCATAATAAACAGTCTGGTATGAAATTACCAAGTTTTTTTTGACACTGTTATATTTAAAACAGCTGAATTTTTAATGTTTGAAAATTTGCATTCACTATACTTTAGACCACAATGAGACTTAAGATTTATAAGTTTTTTTTTTTTAATTTTGTACTTTAATTAAAGAACCAATAAAAGATTGAAGGACTAACTGAGCCTGCAGCACATCACACCATTCCCCATAATGAAGTGACAGGGACTTCAGAAATTAAGGCTTTGTCATCAACATTAAATCAGACATATTGAATACAAAATGTATAAAGAGTCATTAAACAAATACAGCCTTATCTTTACCAAGGCAGGTTCTCACTAGAAGTTCTGTGTGGGAGTTAGGAATATTGTAAATAATTGATTAGTTAATACTTTCATACAATCAACATTTTCCAAGTACTCCTGGTAATCTTAGTGGCCTAAATGAATCAACTTGTCTTGTTAGATATTGCATTCTGATGGGGATGAATGGACAGAAGTGACCTTCAGCAGTAAACAACACATGGGGTGGTATAAAGTGTTACTTCCACCCAAGTAATGCCATAGTACAGTGGGGAAAGATCTCTAGCTCTCAAGTGAGAGAAATTCGACTCAAATCTCATTTGTTGACACTGCAAAAGCAGGAACTGTATTACATTCAATCATTTTCCCCCTGAATTCTAGCACAGTGCTCTGAACAGAATAACCACTTAATAAAGGTTAAATTTAATATAGTTACACGAACATAAAAGTTTTCTGTGGTTTCTGGACAAAGCCATTTCCAACTATTCAACTATTTGATCCTCAGTAAAATCTTTTTTAAGGAATGAAATGGTAAAAAAAATAAAATATCTCTTTCTGTATATATACACACTATATATACATATATAACACATATGTACATATATGCATACACATGTGTGTATGTATGCACACACTATTAAGTAATCAATCATACAAGCTATAAGCAGCCATTTCTCACAAGTTGAGGAAAAACTAGTCTTTGAGAGATGAATTTGAGTTCGATATTTCCCACTGGTAAATTGTAGTATTTCTATGCTCTAATACTTTAAAAGATTTATGATCTCATTGATGTTGGTATCCTCTAAAATAATACAGCTCACAATACATTTATACCTCCTCAATCTATATGGCTTTTGATTTCAGCTATCTATAAATCTACCCCTCATTATCCACTAAATAGCTTCTTTGCTTTTCTCACCAGCTCTGGTCCTTGCCAAGATAACAACAGAACTATAGTCTGCCAGTGGGTTATCCCTCACTCTCGCCACAGAGCCAGTTCATTTTTTTTTCTTTCACATATTTCTTAAATGATATCCTTTTCACAATTTTGATCTTCTACTTGTAAATGGCAGAAAATTTCTTATGGCTACTGTGCCTTTTCCCATTGGCTTTTGCTTGATCCTTAATTTCAGTTCTTTGAAGACTATAGTGTTGTATGATTCGGAGGCATCCAATGTCACTGGAGGAATACCAGGAATTAAAAGATTACCATTGTTTTAGAGATAATCTTGTAGTCCTTAAATGAACTGTGACTTGTTGATCTGCAATATCTGTCTAAGACATACATGTACTAATAGATTTGCTCTATTTATTATCCACTAAAATGAGATAATATTTATGAATAACTTTGGAGAGTTTGAATGGCTATATAAATACTATATGATACCATCACCCCACAATACAGACAATAGACCCTTGATTTTTCCTGAATGTAAAGTTAGGGATAGCTCATTCCAATAACTATGGATCTCACTTAAGATGGCATCCCATGTTCTAGAACCTGATGCAAACTACAGTTATCCAATATTAGTACATGGAGGAGGAACACATCATTTTGAAAGAGCTCTTCAACCTGCACTTTACAGTGGGTCATCACTCAGAAAAAGTTTACCTCTGTTTTTAATCTTTCGTGGTGTCATACTCACATATGTGTATATATATGTTTGAATATGTAGACAATACACACATATATACCCACACATATACATAGACCTTTAAGGTTATGTTTTGTTACATCAAACTGGAGGGATTTTTCAACAAATAATGATTATAATGTGTTTTTTAAATTCTTTTCTCCAAATTCCACAATAAGTTGGACAATGTGAACCATGTCTTGCACTGTAAAATGTTATTGGTAGTGTTTCTCAATTTGAACAACATACTAAAAATTAAGCAATATACAATTGAAGTATTCATCTAAATATTTTTAAATATGTAACTTAAATCCTATGTTAAACAGTAGTCAGCATTTTTAATACAGAAAAATATTCTTAGTGTTTTGCCTTGATAGCTGAATTTGTAATATTAAAAAACTAATACAGAATAAAAACTCTCATAAGTTTTCCAGTAAAAATCACAGAACTTCATAAAGTATTCATTATGACCATGAATTTTAAAGTACAGTTAAAGAAATATTTCTGGAAATTTACCTTCATAAGCATTGAGTCTTATTTCTTGTTCACAGAAATTCATGTCATAGAATATTCATAGCATTTAAAAATGAATGTTCGTGAATAATTAGGAACATGGCTTCACAAACATTCATAAAAGATGCATAACTATTTCAAGACTATGTGAGAACATTATGAAAAACAGCAACATCCTATCCTTAGCAGCAATTTTTTAAATTTTAGCTTATTGACCTCTTCTAAATATAATTTTTATCATAAGAGAAGGCTTTATTGGATTTATGGTCAAGTTATTTACCAAATGTTAGTGTACAAAATAAATATTTTTATAAAAAATTTACCATAGTTCTTTGGTGATAAAAGATTAAACCTTACTTTAGCAGAAATAGTTTTGTACTCAGAATAAGGAGATGTCTGTTCAACATTCCATGTTGACACTTAACAGTATAATCACTTACCTTCTCTTTGTTTTCCCTCATTTCTAAAATGTAAACAATATTACATACAAAATTATTTTTTCACAGTGTTACTGTGAGATTACTTTGTAAAAGTTTAAAGTGCTAATGGGCTTTTAACTCAATTTTCCTGTTCCCAGGATTTTTAGTTTTCCTCAGTCTTCCTTAAAAGTCTTACTTTAGTTTTCCTTCCTTTGCCATTCTTCTAGGTGAAAGCAGTTAAAAGTTCATACCTTCTACCTAGTTGAGTGATGGTTAGAGGGGATATAACTTGTCACACTCGGTACCAACAGGATTAAGAATACCGGTGAGGGGGCAACTTTCTGCTATAAAAAGGGAACCTTTGATTTAAAATCGACATCCTTTAAAAAAAAAGATATATCTATTAATCTTCAGAGCTGACAGCTCTTCACATGGAGATAAGAACATTCCTCCTCATTTAGGGAAGGCACTCAAATGCAATATTCCATAATTAGAAGAAAGAATATGAATAAATTAGTCAATCAATCAGTCAACAAGTATTTGTTAATCTGTTACTATGTGCCAAGCATTGTGATAAGTGCTTAAAATACAAAGAAAACCAAAACATGCTAAAGGGATTGGGAATGGTTTTTGCTGAAGGTGGGATTTGTTCTCAGTTTTGAAAGAAGTCAGGAGGCAAAGGTGGGGAGGCAAAACTTTCCAGCACAGTGCCTGGAATATAGTAAGCACTAGAAAAATGTTAGCTGTCATCATCATCATCATCATCATCATCAATTCCAGGCCAAGGGGAAAGTCAATGGAAAGGACTAGGAACATATGAACTGTCTGCTAGAAATAGTTATTAAAACATTAAGACACAGAACTTCTGGGGTCTCAACCTTGCTGTTTCCATTGCTCCTCAGCTTTTTTTCCCTCTCTTCTCTTTTCCTTGACATAGTAGGAGAACAATACTCTTTCAGTGTTTTACATCTTTTCTTATTCTTTCCTTTTCCCTTCTCTTTCCCTTTCCTTCCCTTCCCTTTCCCTTCCCTTGTCTTTTTCCCTGAAGAATGGCAGGAGCAATGTACCTTGGCTGCTCATTAGCATCTCAGCAGATAGATCTGAGTAACAGATTACTCTTCTGGTAGACTGAGGAACAACTACCAGTCTTTTCCTTTACTTCCTTTTTCTTCTTATGCTGTTTGGAGTTGGGAGGACAATATGATTTCCCATCAAATTGAGCCCTTCTGGGCATAGGATAAATATTTTATTAATCTATGATTATTCTTTTTTAAGGAATAATTATGTTTTTATATATATTTAAAGATTATTGTTAATTATTTTCTTTTTATTATAATGTCAGTTATCTTTGGTCAACTTTCATGTTTGTATTGAATCACTCCTGATATTACATGTTTAGGGAAGTGAAGGAAATTATTCATGTTCATATTTCTAGTAAGTACCATAACTAGATATAAATCAAGGTTTTCTACCTTTCTGTCTAGTATCCTATCCACAAACAACAACACGAGGAAGACCTTTACTCTGTCTTGTGTATTCCCTGTAGAAAATTTATGGGAAAACTTGGATGAAAGTTACTTAAGACTAACAACATGGATAGGTTATGTTTTGACTTATAAGAAGAAATGTTCCCATCAGTGAGATCTTATATCTACTGCCCTATGTATAAGCTTTTCTGTGTTTGATAGTTCCTAATTTGTACTGAGGGTTTTTTATAGTTATCACTAAACTTTCTATTTCTCCAATTGCCCATATTTCCAATAAATACCCCTTGTCCTCATTGAATGACTGTCATTTTAAAAAGAATTGGTTCAGTTTTCTGGCACTTTCATGGCCCCAACAATATGGAACCTCCAAAAGATTTGGGAAACAATTAAGCTTGATAATACTAATAGCTCTCTTCATAGAGCTACCAAAATAGTGATCCTATGATCCAAGTCTGTTCATGTCATTTTTTCTGCTCAAAACTATGAGCTCAATTGAGTAGAGGATAAAATATAAGGTCCTTGGTTAAAAAAAAAGCATTCATTAAGCATCTACTTTGTTCCAGACACTGTTCAGTACTTTACAAATGTTTTTCCATGTAATTCTCACAACTCTGCAAAGCAAGGATTATTAATGTACCCATTTACAGTCAAGGAAACTTATACAAACAGAGAATAAATGACTTGCCCAGTTACATTCCTAGTTAGTGTCTGAGGCCAAATTTAACACATCTTCCTATCTCCCGGCTCCGGGTGCCGTCCATTGAGCCACCTAGCTACCTCTGGCATGAAATATATTAGTATGGCATTTAAGACTCTCCACAATCTGCATTCAACCTACATTTCTCATTTTGTTTTGTTTTGCTTTGTTTTTCCAGACAGTTTTCCTATTTACACTCTCTAAATTCTAGTCAAGTTGTAAACTGTTCCCATATTTTGTCCTCCACTCTTCTAACTGAATTCAATCAGTAAAACCTTATTAACTGTAAAATATAGGCATGGAACTATGCTCCAACCTTTGTGCATTCATGTTGGTTTTCCCACATCACTAGTACACATACCTCCTTCATTTCTCATACTCTTGAAAGCCTTACCTTCCTTAAGAGCCCATGTCAGGTACAAATTCATGCATGAAACCTTCACTAAAATCCAAATCAAAATGATCTTTAGCATAGTCTCAGTATATCTCACCTTTTCTTATTTTTATCTTCAACAAGATTTATTTGTGTATTGATTATATCCATTCCATTAGGCTTTAAACTCCTGAAGATAGGAACTATAATTTCTAAGTTCTGTACCCCCAATATCTACTATATCTATTTGTCTATAATTAGCACTTCAATTTTCACTGAATGAAGTTGCTTTGAGGCAAAAAAGAATTTTATAAGCTCAAATAGCATTGATGCCATTGAAATCTAGAATCACATATTATGGGTTCACTTCATTCAAGTTTAGAGAGGGATAAGTTTGTGGTGCTGGCCCTCAGTCATTATCATCTTACAGGTATGTTAATTATGGACCAAAAACCCTCAACAAACTATTGAATTAGAACAGAAAAATAATTATTGGGAAAATACAGAATAAAATCATTCATAGCCCTTCTGCAAAAGCAGGTACAATTTTATAGAGCTAGAAAAATAATAACAAAATTGACCTGGAAGAACAAAAGGTCCAGAATATCAAGGCAATTAATGAAAATAAATCTTAAGAAAGGTGGCCTAGCCAGACCAGATCTTAAATTATATTATAAAGCAGCAATCATCAAAACTACTTGGTACTGTGTACGAAATAGAGTGGTGGATCAGTGGAAGAGGTAAGGTACATAAGACACAGTAGTCAATGAGTATAGTAATCAACTGTTTGATATACCCAAAGAATCTAGCTTCTTGGAAAAGAACTCACAATTTGACAAAAACTGCTGGGAAAACTGGAAAATAGTATGGCAGAAACTGGGTATAGATCAGCATCTTATACCATATACAAAAATAAAGTCTAAATGGGTTCATTATTCAGATATAAAGGCTGATACTATAAACAAATTAGGAGAACAAGGAATAGTTTACCTGTCAGATTTATGGAGAATGGAAGAATTTATGACTAAACAAAAGATAGAGAAGATTATGAAATGCAAAATCAATAATTTTGACTACATTAAATTGAAGTTTTTGTATAAACAAAGTCAATGCAACCAAGATTAGGAGGAAAGATGAAAATTGAGAAAGAGTTGTTACAACCAGTGTCTCTGGTAAAGGTCTCATTTCTAAAATATATAGAGAACTGAATCTATAATTCTATACTGTATAATATATAAGAATAAATGTCATTCCCCAATTGATATATGGTCAAAGGATATGAACAGACAGTTTTCAGAGGAAGAAATTAAAGTTATCTATAGTCATAAAAATGCTCTAAATCACTATTGACTAGAGAAATGCAAATTAGGACAACTCTGAGGTACCACATCACACCTATCAGATTGGCTACCATGGCAAAACAGGAAAACTTTGAATGCTGGAGAAGATATGGGGAAAATTGGAACACTAATGCATTGTTTGTGGAGTTGTGAACTGATCCAACCATTTTTGATAGCAATTTGGAACTATGCCCAAAGGGCTATAAAATGCACATACCCTTTGATCCAGCAATACCACTTCTAGGGCTATAACCCAAAGAGATCATACAAATGGGTAAAGAACACACATGCACAGAAATATTTATAGCAGCTCTTTTTGTGGTGGCCAAGAACTGGAAATTGAGGGGATGTTCATCAAATGGGGAATGACTGAACAAGTTGTGGTATATGAATATAATGGAATATTACTGTGCTTCAAGAAAAGATGAACAGCCATACATCAGAAAAATGTGGAAAGACTCATATGAATTGATGCTGAGTGAAGTGAGCAAATCCAGAACAACACTGTACACAGTAAAAGCCACATTGTGTGGTAACTATCTTTGATAGATTTTGCTCTTCTCAGCAATACAAGTTTCTAAGACAACTCCAAAAGGCTTGTTATGGAAAATGCTATCCACATCTACAGAAAGAATTATGGAATCTGAATGAAGATCAAAGCATACTATTTGCTCTCTCTCTTTTGTTTTGTTTCTTCTTTTTTGTGCTTCCTCCCAAATGTTCTAATTCTTCTGTACAACATGACTAATGTGAAAATACTTTTAATAAAACTGTATATGTAGAGCCTACACTGGATTGCATACTATCTTGGGGAGGGAGGAGGAGAGGGAGGCATAGAAAATTTTAAATTTATAGAAGTGGATGTTGCAAACTAATAACAATTAAATGAATTTGTATAAAACAAACAAAAAGCAGGTACAATCTCCTGAAAATTTCTGTACCAGTAGGGAGGAGAATAAACCTCCCCAAGAAACTCCTACCCTGCGGATAAAGGGTCTAGCTTCCAGGTTTCAGCTTACTGTCTATCCAGAATCATGGCTTGGAAAAACCTTTTCTCTCTGAGTTTACACAGCTCTATGACCAAGCAACTGTGTATGACTTATGACTATCTTGATTTGGCCTGGTCCAGTGTCTTATCAGTGTTATGAAATTTTCTTGCCATTTATGTTCTATCCTAACTCCACAGTGCTTATTCAATAAGGGTCCACTCTTCTCTCAATTTATTCTGACACCAAAATATCTGTTCCCTTGAACATGAAACTATTCTTGAAATATAGCTACTTAGCTTCAGTCCTGTTGGAGCTGCCTCAAGGATGCTGTCACAGTGGCTTAGGCTCCTTATTCTAAAGATCTGTCATTCCCATTATTTTAGGGACATGTCATTACTGTCATAAGAGGCATCTACCTGGGGTACATGTCTCAGGGCTAGTCAACTCATTTCACATTTTCAGCTTTATATTTACTCAGTTGTATAGCTACACCTAATCTTACATGAAAAAACCACTCAGGAAATGATGAGAGCACTTAAATTCCTTTCTCCTTTTCCCTGACTCACAGTGCAAGAATTGAACCTGTCCTGATATATCTGGTGAGTCTTTCTGAGAATGGGGATAAATTTGACTATACCTTGTGTATCAGCAATGCCATATTCACAATGCCTATAGAGATTACAAATAT
>NW_027187324.1:5048398-5054902 GCF_028583685.1 Petaurus breviceps papuanus
CAAGTCCAACGGGGCATGGAAGATCTTTAAATCCCATAACCCTTACACCTTGTCATTTGTCTTTTCAATTCCCATCGCATTTCTCTGATAGTTTAAATAGGGCCCAGTCAAAGTAATTGTCATGCAGCTTTGAGAGAAGCATAGCAAGGCATAGAAATGGGGAGGCCGGGGTGGGGGCAGGGGGTGAGTATGTAGGTGGTAGCATAAGCTGGCATTCTGCCAATGCATTAAAGTCCTTATGCCCTTTAACCTCTAACCTTGATCCTATATGGAAAGGAACTAACTTCACTTTTTTTTTTTTGCTTTTCTTCTTTTCTGAATAAATTCACTTCAGTCAAGACTTATATTTGATGTTACTTAATATCAAGAACTACAGAATCTCAGAGGCTTAAGGAATATAGGAGGTTATTTCATTTAACTTGTACATTAATAACTACCCTATTCCCCTCAACAAGTATCCAATAATTTGTCATTTACCCTCTGCTTGAATGTCCGGTCAGGACCAACTTCTAGTACAAAGTATTAAGCACCACATCTTTTAAGGCAGCCTATTCTACTCTGGTGTGGTCATAAACACTTGAATTTTTCCCATATACTTTAGGCTTTAATTTGTGTCTCTCCAATGTTAACCCATTATTCTAATTTCTGATCTCTGGGCCCAAGCAGAATATATCTATTCTTTTTTTGGGAAATGTAACAATCCTTCAAGTATTTAAAGACAATTATCATGGTCACCATCCCCATTCCTCCCACAAAGGAAATGGATGTGGTTCCAAAGAGTCAGAGAAGGAAAAAAAAATGTCTCAAGTTTTAGAGAAACAAAGAAGGTGATTTCCCCAAGTAAAAAAAAAGTAAGCTGGGAAATGGTTTAGTTTTCTGATAAGTTTCAGAATATATCATTTAATGGATAATTTGTAAGCACTTATAAAGGGAAAGCAGTGATGACAACAACCTTTCATGATTTCCTTAAGAATAACTAATATCAGGCTAATTTAATTTCCTTTAATGACATGATTAGCACCTTAAATGATCAAGATAAATTAGTAGGTTTATTTCCCTGCACTTGGGCTCCAAGAATCAAAAATACAAAATCAAAATGAAGGAATCAAATGTGTGTATGTATGGGGGAAATAAATATTAAATAAATTTTGCAAAAAAGTTGAGTATTTAAGTAGACTAAAAATTAAAGAGCTTTATATCAATTCTAGCAGTGTGACAAGCCAAACCAAGGAAATATCAAAATAATAAGAATGAATATTTTATAATTGGGATGCTATATTCCAGAAATCAAAATGATAAGCAGGGTGCTTAAGAAAGGATAGCCAGGATATTAAAGAGACAATATCATGGAAAAGCCAAATGATAGAACTGGGGATATTTAGCCTGGAGAAAAGAGGACTTAAATGGAAATATATTTGATATATTCAGGTATTTGTAGGTAAAGAATTAAACTTGTTTTGCTTGGTCCCAAAATAGCAGAACTAGAGATGATTGGTGTTAATATAAATCATCACAGTTCTTGACCTGGAATCCACAAACTATATAGACTATTTATCTATGTATCTATGTATCCATCCATCCATCCATCCATCCATCCATCTATCTATCTATCTATCTGCAATATGTGGGTATAATAATATATGTAAAGTACATATGTGTGTGTATGTGTATGTATGTATGTGGATGTTTATGATTTAAAAAGATGATTAGGAGAAAGGGGTCCATATACTTCACCAGACTGTGAAAAGGATCTGTGACATGTAAAAGATTCTGTGACATATAGAAGATTAAGAATTCTCTTTTTTAACTTATCTATTCTTTTTTATTTTAAAAGCCAAAATAAGGGTCATAAAATAATCAAGGCTTTGTCCAGAAGCAGCTGGATACCCTAACATTAGCACACATTAATTGAATCCAACACACTTAAAAAAATAAATAAAAAAGAAATTCAGATAATCCTCACTAAGAATTTTCCTCTCTTAAGGAAATGTTGGATAGCTCTTCAATCTAAGAACTCTCCTCTTTTTTTTTAAATTAAATTTCATGTTTGTTTTTAGTTTATAGCATTCATTTCCAGAAGATTTTGAGTTAAAATTTTCTCCCCATCTTTCCCCTACCCACTACCCCAAAAGACTGATCCCACTGTAAATACTTTCCCCCAATCTGCTCTCTCCTATATCCTTCCCCAAACCCCCCTACCCCCAACTTTCCTGGAGGGCAAGATGGATCTCCATACCCCAGTGCCTGTATATCTTATTTACCAGTTGCATGTAAAATAATAATAATAATAATAAATTTTAAAAAATATTTGATTTTAAAACTTTGAGTTCCAGTTTCTTTCCCTTCCTCCCTTGTCACCCTCCCTTACTGGGGAGATAAGCAGTTCAATATAGATTGTACATGTGAAGCTATGCAAAACATTTTCATAATGGATATATTGTGAAATACTGACTATATTTTCCCTCAATTCTATCCTGCCCCCAACTTGTTCTATTCTCTACTTTGACCCTGTCTCTTTTCAAAAGTGTGTGCTTCCAACTACCATGTCACCCCCAACCTGCCCTCCCCTCCATGATCCCCCCTTTCATCCACTTCTCCCCTACTTTCCTGTAGGGCAAGATGCCCAGTTTAATGGGTATGTCATTCCCTGCCTAAGCCAAATTCAATGAGAGTAAGGTTGACTCATTCCCTTTTGCCTTCCTGTTCTTCCCCTCCATTGTAACAGTTTTCCTTTGCTCCTTCTTTTTATTTTTAAGCAATTGGGGTTAAGTAACTTGCCCAAGGTTACACAGCCAGTTATTTTGTGTGGGTGTTAAGTATCTGAGGCCAGAACCGATCCAGGTTCCTCCTCTCTCTGGGGCCCGTGCTTTTACTCACTGCACCACTTAGCTCCTGCACACCCTTGCCTCTTCTACATGAGATAATTTACCCAATTCTGTCTCTCCCCATTTCCTCTCATTATATTCCTCTCTCACCTCTCAATTCCACCTTTTAAATATCATCCCTTCCTATTCAATTAATCCTGTGCCCTCTATGTATGCTTGTACACATATATACATACCCTCATATATGTATTCATACATACATACATACATATACCCTCCAATATAGACATATGCATGTGTGTGCATGCATGTGTGTATATGTGTATATATACATTTACATTCCCTTCAAATATCCTCATATTGAGAAAAGTTTCATAAATTACTATTATCATTTTTCCATGTAGGCATGTAAATAGTTCTACTTTGATAAGTTCCTTATGATTTCTTTTCCCTGTTTACCTTCTCATGCTTCTCTTGCTTCTTGTATTTTAATGTCAAATTTTCTATACAACTCTGTTTTCTTCATCAAAAATGCTTGAAAGTCCTTTATTTCATTGAATAACCATATTCTCCCCTGAAACATTATACTCAGTTTTGCTGGGTAGGTGATTCTTGGTTTTAATCCTAGCTTCTTTGATGTCTGGAATATCATATTCCAAGCACTTCAATCCCTTAATGTAGAAGCTGCTAGATCTTGTGTTATCCTGATTGTGTTTCCACAATATTCAAATTGTTTCTTCTTGGCTGCTTGTAATATTTTCTCATTGATCTGGTGACTCTGGAACCTGGCTATGATATTCCTAGGAGTTTGCTTTTTTGGATCTTTTTCAAGAGGTGATTGGTGAATTCTTTCAATTTTTATTTTGCCCTCTGGTTCTAAAATATCAGGACAATTTTCCTTGAAAATTTCTTGAAAGATGATTTCTAGGTTCTTTTTTTGATTATGGCTTTCAGGAAGTCCAATAATTTTTAAATGATCTCTCCTGGATCTATTTTCCAGGTCAGTGGTTTTTCCAATGAGATATTTCACATTGCCTTCTATTTTTTCATTTGTTTGGATCTGTTTAATAGCATCTTGATTTCTCATAAAATCATTAGCTTCCATTTGCTCCAATCTAATTCTGAAGGAATTATTCTCTTCAGTAAGCTTTTGAAATTCTTTTTCCATTTGGCAAATTCAGTTTTTTAAGGCATTCTTCTCCTCATTGGCTTTTTGAGTCTCTTTTGCCATTTGAGTTAATCTATTCTTTTTGCTTTTTTTTTTTGGAGGGCAACTGGGGTTAAGTGACTTGTCCAAAGTCACACAGCTATTAAGTGTTTCAAGTGTCTGAAGCTAGATTTGAACTCAGGTCCTCCTGACTCCAGGGCTCGTGCTCTACTCACTCTACCACCTCACCACCCTGAGTTAATCTATTTTTTAAGGTGTTATTTTCTTCAGTCAGGTTGTTGACTCTCTTTTCATGATTTTCTTGAATCATTCTCATTTCTCTTACCATTTTTTCCTCCACTTCTCTTACTTCATTTTCAAAATCCTTCTTGAGCTCCTCCATAGCTTGTAACCAGTTTGTATTTTCTTGGAAGCTTTTAGTGCAGTAGTTCTGACTTCATTGTCTTCCTCCAATTCCATGCTTTGATTGTTTTTGTCCCAAAAAAAGGAATGCAAATTTGGATTGCTGTGCTTGCTTTGCTTCCTTTTCTTGCTCATGTTGTCACTCAATTACTTGACTTTTGAGCTCCTTGTCACAGTAGAACTCTGCTTCCAGGGAGGAGAGCTTTGTTCCAAATTGTTGGTAGCTATTAGTTAGGTGCCCTCTCTGTAGCCCCACACAAGCTCTGGCTCACTGGTCACATGCCCCAGGACCTCCACCAAAGACAGCTATCCAGATCCAGGCAGGTCATGGCAATGGCAATTACCCCCATCCAAAAAAAAAAGTTGCTTGCTCCCTCTATGATCCACAAGCCAGGGGCTCTGAAGCAGAAACGTAGAGGCACTTGTATGGTCGCCACTTCTCGCTCTGGGGGCTGAGGCTGAACCTTACCTCCACTCCCCTCCCCCAGTTCCAACAGAGATCTTCACTGACCTTTTACTTTTTCTTTGCCATTTATTGGTTGATAATTCTGCAAACCTCCACAGCTGCTGGTGATCCACTCTCCTGAAGTCCACTCTGGCTATTGCTCATCTGGGCTTCCCTGGGGCTAATACCAAGGCCTCTCAGAGCCTGAGCTTGGCTCCCAGCACTCTGTGATGGACCTTTCCTGCTGGGCTGCCTTAAGTGGGCAATTTATATCTCTTTGTCACTTTGTGGGCTCTGTAGCTCTAAAATTTATTTAGAGTCATATTTTATAGGCATTTGAGATGGTTATGGGGGAGCTCAAGGAGTTCTCCTGCTTCTATGCTGTCATTTTGACTCTGCCCTCAGAACTCTGCTAAGATTAAGAACTCTTAATTTAAGGGAAAACTTTCTATCAATTAGAGCTATCTAGAAATAGACTAGGCTACCCATGGGAAAGTGAGTTTTCTTTTATTTGAGTTCTTCAATTGGAGACAGGATGCACTTATGTTAGAGAGGTTGTAGAACATGTTTCCCCTCAGGTAAGGATTGGACTAAATGAACTCTAAGATCTCTTCCATATTTACATCCTAAGGAAATGAGTCCTGCTTATACATGTAGAGATTAGGGCTTACTAAGGTTGAATTGCCAAAAGTCACAAAGCTAGCTAATGACAACTATGTCCAACATTCTTTCCAATACACTCCTCTGCTCTGACATTAAATTGATGTTTAGAAATCTCTGCTAAATGTTATTGGTTTCTCTTCATCATTAAGAAAATACTTAACATAGAGAGCTGTAGGTGATATGCCACTTGCACATTTTCTTTTGCTATTGGCACTGATTTCTCTGTTGTAAACTCTAATTGACCAAGCAAAACATTTATTTGTGATGGTTCAAATAATTCCAGTCCACTAAATCCCTAGATTCACTTGTTTCTTTGCATAGCGGTTGAGGGCGGCAGGCAATTACGTTCTGATATATGAAGCTTTACTGAAGTCAAGATTTGGGGTAGATTATTAGAAAACTCTGCATGTATCTATAGCAAAAGACTCCCCCATGATGGCTTTACCAACCAGAAAAACAAGCATTTTCTCTCTACCTGACCCACTTCTGTCTAATTTTCTCCCCTTTGAATCCTGTACTGATGTAAAAGTGAATTTGCATCAAACTGCCTCTTTGACTAACCACTGAACAATTCTAGTAGTCTTACAAGATGGTTAACGATGGAAATTTATTCCTGTTTTGTTTTGTTTTAATATAGCAACAATCTCTTTTCCTAGACATTTAAAACTAATGTGAGCAGAATATAGGGAAAGAATTTTTAAAGTAAATCATATAATGGTTACCTCAAATAACTGGCATCAGTTAATGCAAATAGGAACACCTGCCTTTGAATGGTCAAATCAAGCTCTTGCTCAAGTTTTAGGTTATGCCATGTACATAATGACATATTATTATCACACCTTGATTGTCTAAAAAAGTCCTCTGCCATCTCATCCTTCTCCTCTTCCTCCTCCATCTTCTCCTCCTCCTCTTCTCCTCCTCCTCCTCCTCCTCCTCTTCTTCTTCTTCTTCTTCTTCTTCTTCTTCTTCTTCTTCTTCTTCTTCTTCTTCTTCTTCTTCTT
>NW_027187324.1:5054912-5152586 GCF_028583685.1 Petaurus breviceps papuanus
TTCTTCTTCTTCTTCTTCTTCTTCTTCTTCTTCTTCTTCTTCTTCTTTCTTCTTCTATAGTGGCAACATCAGCAGCAGTGATAGTAGTTGTTGTAGTACTATTAGTGGAAGTAGTTGTAGAATCCACTGCATCTTAAAATACTAAATATAGGGCAAATTGATTTAAGCAAAGGAAAGAAAAGATGTGCAAATGTGAGTTAAGTTTATTTCTAATGCAATTCCTTTAGCCTATATCTATAAAATGTAAATATAATTCAGTGAAAAAATAATTTTCCGCAAAAGAACTAGTTGATTACTAAAGAAGTTTTACTTGCCAATCATCATTTTGTTATTATGTAGATAGTGTCTTGAGAATAGATAATAGTTTTGCTGCTGTTGATTCACTTGCTGCTATAGGAGATATTATTTATGCAATATATCATTCTATTAGAGTTATTGAAGTGGCACAGTACATAGAGTATTGCATTTGGAGTCAAGAAACCTGAGTTTAAATCCAGTCTCAGATTCTTACTAGCTATTTGACCATGGGAAAGGTAAATCTCTCCATGTCTCAGTTTCCTCAAAGGTAATTTTAAAATATAAAGTATTACTAAATATTACCTATCTCCTAGGACTATTGTGAGGGGAAAATTAGGTGATATTTATCAAGTACTTTGCAAAACTTAAAGCCTTATGCAAATGCTAGTTATTATTATTATATTGTACCTCTATCATTCTGATTCCTCACTTCCTCCATTTATTCACATTGCTTCAGTTTTACTCTATTTTTACTCTATAAAACCCCTATATCAGTGCCTCATCATGGTGGAAAGGTGATTCTAGGTTCTCAAGAGCTATGCCAATAGAATACAAGCTCTAACAGTTTTTTTTTAACTATATAGGAAAATCTTCAAATATAATCACAGAAACAGACTATCTACTTTCTTAAAATCAATGTACAGGTAAGTATGACTATGGCAGATAGCAAATTCTTTAATCATGACAAATCATGGCACAAAGAAAAAAAATCAAAATTACTCTAAGTTCTATACGGTCCCTTTCAGCTTTTGTATGAATGGGGGCAGAGTGGTGGACAAGGAAATAAGAGGGTACTAAGAAGTATAAAAATTAGACCATCTATAAAGAATATTTAATTGATTTTTCCCTAATTGAGAGAGCTTGTACCAAATACCAACAAGTTGGTATAGTTCTAGAGGATTTAAACCATATAAATCATGGCATTCACATTATAACTCAAACCAAAGATAGAATACAGTAGCCACTGGATGAAAGTATGGGAAACAGAGTCTTCTTGCAGAAGCAAAAGATGAGGTTTCCAGAACTTTTTTATGTATAAAAGCACAACCTCAAACATAATTTCATGAAGCACTTGGCCATTTTGCATGGCAGTGTTCATGAAAAACATAATAAAAAAGATCACCAGAGAGATAATAATAGCCCATTGTAATGATATCTGCAACTGAGATTGAGGAGTTATGAAGAATCTGTTAAATCCTCCAAATTAAATCAATATATCTCAATATTTGATGACTATGATACAAAGGTAGGCATGGGGGACAAATGGAGAAAATACATAGGAAAAATACAAGAAGAATTGAAAATATACAGAGTATCTGTATATACTTCTATATAATTAATTCTTTTTAAAAAATAGGATTGAAAAGTGCTAGACATGGTGAAAACTGAACAATATTGCAAAACATGAAAATGATCTTAGCTTAAAAGAAAGGAAATAATTTATTGCCAATCTGGGAGCCATGTCTGAGACATTTTTGTATAGCCAGACCATTTATTTGTTTAACTGTAGAAGGTTTTTTTGTTTATCTAAGGTCTATGAGCTTTTGACTTTTAGAAAGTTTAATAACTATAAATATAATTGGTTTCCTTGCAATTCTAAATACTTTTCTTTGTGAATTTAAGGCATTATTTAGAGAAGGATCCCATTCACCAGATTGCAAAAGGATCTATTACACACAAAAAGGTAAAGACTTTCTGTGTTAGAACATAAATCAAATTAATACCAAATTCAAAGAAGCATAAAGATAAGAAGATACAGCAGGTAATTAAAACAACTCCAACTTAACTGTTCCAACAGCTATTGATTCTTTAAAAATTGTAAGTAGATGAAGGAATAGATATCAATGTGGATTTTCCTTGCTTCCTATATCAAAGCTAACCATCTGAAAGCAATTGCCAGAACTAGGAAAACTAAAGAACCTATAAACTGACTTAGCCAGGAAACAATTCATCACTTTGCCAAATGGAGAGAAATGGTTCAAGGATAAGGCTGATTCACAATATAAATTCATTTGGATGTTGGAGGATGTTCCAGATTATGAGTAATAAGCACATTTTCCTTATTGATGTATCTCTATAACTCCTACAGCTGCAGTCATATAACTATATATGTTTATGTCTGTGTTTGAAAACATACACATATATTTGCATGGGCTTGGTGGTATAATGCCTTATATCCTTTAAGTATCATACATGAATACACACACATGAATACATATTTTTTTTTGTTGTGGTTATTGAGTTGTTTCAGTGTGTCTGAATCTTTGTGATCTATTTAGTGTTTACTTGGCAAAGATACTGAACTGGTTTGCTATTTTCTTCTCCAACTCATTTCATAGATGACAAAACTGAGGAAATCAGGTTAAGTGACTTGCCCAAGGTCACACAGCTAGTAAATGTTTGAGGTTCAATATGAATTTAGGAAGATGAGTCTTCCTAATTTCAAGCTTGGGATTCTATCCACTCTACCATCTACATGCCCCATACACACTTCTAGGAGATATAGCAACAACAATAATATTGGGGGGGGGGGAGAAGAGAGGGAGACAAGGGGAGAGAGAGAGGGAGAGAGGGAGGGAGAGGGAGGAAAGGAGGGATAGAGAGAAAAAGAGAGAGAAGAAGGGAGGGGGAGAGACAGAGAGAGAGAAAGAGAGAGAGACAGAGACAGAGAGAGAGAGTAAAAGAGAGAGAGAGAAAAAAGAAAGAGAGAGAAAAAGAAAGAGAGAGAAAAAAAGGAAGGAAGGTAGATAGATGATAGATAGATAGATAGATAGATAGATAGATAGATGTGATACAAATACTAAACCTGGGTTTCTTATTTCTTGCCTATCACATACTCAGTTAATTAGGTATGTACTACCAAATAATCCCATAATGGGCTGCACTACTATAAGGATAAATGCCTCAACAGACCTTTAAAATAAAATGATTCTACCCCTCTCCCTTTTCTTCTGTGTACTCTCCTTACCCAAGCTTCCTTTATCGCTACCACAACACCTTACTCCACTGGAGCCTAACAACAACCCTGTGAGATATTTGAAATAGTTATTAACATACTTGTTTTACAAATTAAGAACCTGAAGATTCTGGGAAGATGGCAGAGTAGTTCAGAAAATTCCAAGCACTCAAAATGTTCCCCCACAAAAGAGTTAAAATAGCACCTTAGGGCAAACAAAGTGTGAGTGGACATAAAAAGCATAGGGAGATAATCAGAGTCTTCCTGGGACAATTTTGAGAATATCTGAAGAAAAATTCCAACATTATGTTTGGTCCTGGTGAAGAGGAAACACCTCCAGGCTATGGTCTGCTTCAACTACAAGTATCAAGTGGTTTAAACAATAAGCAGCAAGCCCTGGGGTTAGTTGGTTTGAGAGGCTGCCTCAGCCACAGCAACTTTTACCCTGGGAATAGTGAGGGGAGATCGGCATCTGAGACTGGGAAAGATGAGGGAACCTCTGTTGTCAAAAGAACACCAGACCCAGCTATGCTGTGAAGAGCAGCAGGCACAAGAAGAAACCAGCACATGCCTGGTGAGTACAGAAGTGGGGCACTAAGTGCCTGGTTGTGGGCACTTACAGAAGGTTTGGCTGTGGGTTCAGGCTAGAGAGTAGAACTGAAGATCTGGGACAAGAGGAAGCATTCCCATACCCTAGGGCTACAAGTAATTACAAAAATTAAACTATTATCACAAAAAAAAATCCCACAGGCAAAGGGGAGGGAGGAAAGAATCCAACCATAGAAAGCTACTATGGAAACAAAAATGACTGGGGTTCATCTTCAGAGGAGGATATTGAAGGCAAGAAATACCCAAAGGGATACATCAGATGGACACCTGTCTAAAAAAATTTCACAGAAGATCTTAAAAAAGATTTTAAAAATCAAATGACAGAGGAGGAAAAACTAACTAAATAAGAATAATACAACCCCATTCCCTCCCCCCCCCAAAAAAAAATAGGAAGGGTTTGAAAGGAAAGTCAATCAATTGGAATAGGAGATACAGAATCTTGAGGGAAAAAATGACACCTTAAAAATTAGAATTCGGCAAAGTGAAGCCAGCAAAATTATAAGAGATCCAGAAATGATTAAATGTGAATAATGAAAAAATAGAAGAGAAAGCAAAACATCTTACAAGAAAAACAGCAGATTTGGAGAATAGATCGAGAAGATAAAATATTAAAAAATTGGACTAACAGAAAGTTATGATAAAAAAGAATCTTGATAAAATATTACAAGAAACAATTAAAGAAAATTGTCCTGAAGCATTAGAACAATGGGAGAAAGTAGCAATAGAAAAAAGTCCATTGATCACCACTTACAAGAGATCCTATGAGGAAAACTCATAGGAATATCATAGTCAAATTTTAAAACCCCCAGTTCAAGGAAAATATATTAAAAGCAAAAGATTAAAACAATTCAAATGTGATGATGCAACAATTAAAATTACACAATATCTAGTAGCAGAGACATTAAAGGACCACGAGTCTTGGAACACAACATATCGAAGAGCAAAAAACCTGGGGCTCTGGCTGAAAGTAACATACTCTGTGAAATTAGGTATTATCCTCAATGAAAAAAAATGGATATTTGATAAACTCAGACATTCAAGACTTTGTTAAAAAAGCTGAACTTAACAGAAGATTCAACATATAAGAACCAAGAGAAATATAAAGAACATAACAAAGACTGATTATAAGGGATCCATAAGGACAAGCTGTTTATTTTTTTATATTAAAATATATGTCTGAGATTTTTATTATAATTGGATAACTCATAAGAAAGATCAGGATAAACCTGAGTATGATATGAATTTAAAAAGTAAAACCATTTAGGGACAGCTAATAAAAGAGTAATTATTTTATACAAATGAAGTGCAAGAGGAAGTACTGATACAGAGAAATTAGATGAGGAAGGAGGGCTAGTAGTTCTGGTAACCTTTCATTGGGAATGGGTTTAGGAGGGAACAATACAATTACACTTAGTAGAGTATAAAAGTCTTCTAAATTTAGAAGAAATAAAACAGTAGCATCATGAGGGAGGAGAGAGAACAAGGGAGGGATCTTTGGAGGGGACTGTGAGGGAATACGTAAAATGGGGGTATAGAAGGGTGTTTAGATTTATGGAAATGGGAGGAGAGGGGAGAGATCCTTCAAGGGGGATAGGAAAGTAATAGAATGGTAAGGTAGAAGTGAAGTAGAGGAGGCAGGAGGGATAGGAAACGAGATATGCACAAACATAAAAACAAAGATCAGGAGTAGAATACCTTTGGAAAAGTATATGTTTATATATGTACCTATATGCATATGTTTATGTACATATCTATAGCTATAGAGAAACATATCTAAACTTTATTGTAGCCTTCTGGAGGTAGGGAGAGAAAGAAATAACAAAATTTAAAAGTGCACAGCAGAGAACAAAAAAAAACTTTACAAAGAGGGAAAGATGGACAATTTTCAACACATCTTGTATTATTTATCATACAGGCTTTCTTGAAATGAAAATTTGTTACACATTTTGAATTCTCTCATGTTTGGCTTTCCAAACAATATGCTTTTCATTTCTTTCTTTGGATTTGAGTTTCAATATTTCAGTTTATTATATTTATATATATATTTTTTTTTCTTTTCTATATTCTGTATTTGTATTTTGACCCTTAAATCTAAAATAATTTTTTAAAAGAAAAGAAAAAGAAACTGATGCTAGAATCTATGATACTTACTCAAGATCACTTAATTCAGAAGCAAAAGAGCTAAGATGAACATGTATCTCTGACTCCAAGTCTGGTGCTTTAAAACACAATACCCTACTTGCTCAGTCTTCCATGTGACATGGTTCCTTATAATAGAGACAGCTGTCGTGACCTAACTGAACTCTTCTTATCCAGCCACCTAAGATGTTTCTTTTACAAGTTTCCAATTTCTTATCACTCTCTTTCCTTTACTCACTTTATTTTGCTGATATCCCACTTAAATAATAAAATGCTTAGAACTGGAAACAAGGTTCAGACATGGTTTGAATACTAAATTGAATTGATTACCTTCTTATTCTGGGGGAATAAAAGCTCACTCTGGGACTAAGATGTGATTTGAATTAGTCCCTAATGAATGGTTTCCTTTAGTAGATGTTAAATTCTATGACAGCTCTATGTAGTCAATGTGCTTAACTCAGAGGTTAATATGTCACTTAAAAATACATTTTATTTTTAAAATACATTCCCTCATTACTTTGTAGATTATTTTTTCAATTAATAAAAATTCAGTCACATGCATATAAGATAAGAAATCATATGGAGCAAGAAATAAGATAATATACAATCTGACTGAGTAAAGTGCCTACTATACAAAAAGGACTATGGTATTTTCTGTCAGCTATAGAAAGATAGATAAGATGTACTACTTGTATTCAAGGAGTTTAGAACCATCATGTGGAAAAGATATGTACATAAATAAATACATAATAAAGTACCACCTTTCTCCTTTCCCTTGTTTTAATAACTGCATGACTAAATCATTGCTTTTCCTATTCATCTGTGAAAATCTGTTAATGATCTAAAATTTAAAGATCCAGGATCCCTGGCCATCTGTGGCCCAGGAACTGTCACTTATGTCTGTGGTATTTAAAACTCTCACTGCATGTCTTCCCACTGTCTGGCAAGGTGTCAAAAGTTGTCACTTCAGCAGAGATAATGCATCTCATCAATCAGCTCTAGAAAGCAGATTGTCTGTCACAGCTGTGGGATCAGAAATGTTTCTGTCCCCTGCCCATGGTCCCTCTAAAGTGTATTAGAAGCTGATCCTTTCAGTGCAGCAGCTGTGGCTGGCATTTGCCCAATTAGACCAGGAGAAGCCTACTTCTGACTTATATCCTTCACTTCAAACCAGTCTAATTATTCTTTGTGATGTACTCTGTTTTCCCAATTCCCATTTTTAGGTCTTCACCTCCCCATGTAAGAAGATATTAAGAGAAATCTCCTATGTAGACCTTCCCCAAACTGGAATTGGTTGCTTCAGAAAGCACACATCTTTAAGACTTTTTGCACGTCTGTAATCCAAATTACCAAAGAGGTTGAGGCTGTTGGTTTCTTGAGCTCAGGAGTTCTGAGCTGCAGTGGGCTCTAAGTGAGTGCCCCCACTAAGGTCAGCATTAACATGATGTGCCTCCCAGACTAGAGAGCCACCAGATTTTTGTAGGAGGTGTTAACCAGTGAGGTCCCAAACAGAGAAGGTGAAAGAGCAGCTTCTATACTACTTCTAGCTTAGGAGATAGGAATATCTAGTGTTAAAATTAATAAAAAACAAATGTTAATTTATGGCATGTATCTTGTCATTAGCCCTGCTTATGAAGTCTCCCCTACTGTACTCTTCACACCTGGAAATAGGAGTATTCATCCAGACCAGCTCTTCAGAGACCGTGTACCTCATTTGTAGCAACATCAGTCACTTTACTTTGGAACCCTGCACTAATGTTGAGATGTCCTTATTTGTGAGTGAGTACAAATTTGCTTAATTTACTATATATAGTTTGCTCCAGACGATGTTTCACATCCCATATACCTCAGACATCTCAGCATCAGGCCTCTTGTGCTCTACTCTTCAAAACTCCAGTTTGAACTTCTTGCTCTGGGAACAATTATTCAATAGATACTCCTCTTGCTTTAGGAAAGGGAATGAAAATTTATTGCATTATGACGCTACTCATGATTCCTGATAAATTTCAAATCACAGATCTGTTCCTTGGAATGGCAGTCCTCTGTATACATTATCTTACCCCATTAGGATGCAAGTCTCTCAAAAGCAGGTACTGACTCATGCTTGGCACAAAGTAGACACAACAAAATTTTAATTTATTCTTTCATGCATAATACTATGTTTTACATTATCTTCCTTTTTATATATTTAATTTTCTCCCAATTACATGTTAAAACAATTTTAACATTTTTTTAAAGTTCTGAGTTCAAAATTCTATACTTCCCTCCCTCTTCTCCCCCCTCTCTGAGACATTAAGTAATCAGATATATGTAATAGATGTATCATCAATTACTTTATCTTCTAATTAAAGCCTAGTGAATACTTTTCAAGGATAAAATTCAAAGTATTCATAACTTGAGTAAGGTTTGGATTAGATGACCTTTGAGGTCTTTTCCAATTTAGCAACTTTTTTTTTTATCCAATAATTCAAAGATTTTACAATAGATAAAGGTAACTATCAACTCCTTAAAGCTTGATTTTCTAACCCAATCCATTTAAAAACAATATATTTAGAGACAGAAGGGACCTTGGAAGCCATCTAGTTTAATAATTCATATATGAGGAACTGAGGCCCAGGGAGCTTTCATCACTTGGCCAAGGTAACAGTGGCAGTGAGTGGCAGAGTCAGGAATCACACCATGGTCCTCTAACTCCAAAATCCTGTCCTTTTTCCTTACCATTATGCTGGGAATTTCCTTGAGAACTACCTGTTTATTTTAAGAATAGTATCAAAAGAGTATTTAAAAAAATAATTTAAAAATAATTTCCTCGCATTGATGTAGTCACATCTGCATTAGGCAAAACTAGTGATTCTTATGAAGTTAAAAGAATCGAGAGGGAGATTTTAAAAATATCAGAGAGCTAAAAATTGGCAAGGACTTAATAATTCAGTTAGCAATTAATCTTTCCAGTGTATCCTTTCTAACAATAGCATACAAAGAACACTAGGCAGGGATTTTTATTTTATTGTATGATGTCTAAATGTCACTAATAAATATTGCAATAGCTAATGAATATTTCAAGAGTTAATATATTTATTTCAGCATGAAATACATCCAGTCTAATTTCTTTATCTGAATGGCCTGTCATGAAATAAGAACAGAGCCCAAATAGGTTAACAATATTTTTAATCCAGCAGAATTGATGAAGTGGAAAAGAAGCAAGAGACTTGGAGAGTCAGCAAAAGGAAAGACTCCCCAGGCTTCCAGAGCTTAAAATGAAGTGTGAAGCTATTGAATATCTTCCCTTTTATTGCATTTGATTGATAGGTAGGTTCTTTCACATACAGTGAACTTGACATTTTGCTACTCAATGGAATGTAAATTATAAAGGAGAATCAAATCAAATTCTGGCACCACAAATAAATCCTTAGAAGACTTAACTAAACATAGGAAACAATAGATAATCAAATTGCCTTACTTATCTTAAGCATCAAGTGAAATGGAACTGAAGTGTTAACTTTTAATATTTCTCTCAAAGATGTTTCTATATTGACATATGTTTATGTCAGCTTACATGCATTCCTGAAATAATATTTCTCACTTGTTCTTGAGAAGATGGTACTTCTGCTATGACACTCTTACAATTAGGGCAGTTATACAGATGATATCTCTTTATCTTGTTGAGATAGTAAGGGAATCTTTTGTTTCTTTTTAGACAATTAGTAGTCATGTATTGAAAATGGCAGGTTTCCTTATCTACTTAAGGCAATTTTAGGAAACTCATACAAAAGATGAAGTTCTCACAATTACAAATGAAAGAAAAAAATGCACTCAGATGATTTTTAACATATGGGAACATCTGGATATTTATTACAGAGAAGTCAAAATCTTCAAGTTTATACAGGAATAGATACTGACTCTATGATTTCCATTAGTATAGGGACCGCCATAGTGAGGAAACTCCTTTGACTAATACAGGCAGGTGCATTCTCTGGAATTTATAGTACTAGAGACTTGCCTAGAGCAATGAGAGATTAAGTTAACTTGCTTAAGGTCAGACATCCAGAGTTTGTCCCTGGAGCTGTGGATTTCCTGGATTGAGGCTAGCTCTTTGTCCATACTTCCTCTCATGGAAAAAGTGATATGATTCATTAAAAACAAACAAACAAACAAACAAACAAAACACCTTTTCATCTATGTGCTTTGTTGTACTGTAGAACCTGTTTTAGTCAATGACCTTTCCCTATAGAATATGACTATTATTCTTCTATCTCTCTTTCTATTTTTAACCACTCATCTAATTGTCTAGTACCAACTGTGGGAACTGGAGAGCAACTATAGAGCATTACCTGCATTATCTGTATTCAGTTTTTGGAATTTAGAAACTCAGTGTTTTATATTGTATAAATGAAACTTTTCTTATTTAATCTTTTTTTATTTGTTTGTTTTCGTTTTTGTCTAGTGCCATAAAGATATAAGATATCTATGATATTCACCTAGAGAATTTTCTATTCTGCAAATCTATAGGGAGGCAGAATGGCATGGTATGAAATAAAAGTGGGCTCCAAGAGCTGGGCTCAGTTATCAGTTCTATAAACATGCTCTATATGATCGTAATGTTTCAGTATCTTTATCTGTGAAAAGAAGTTGGATTAAATGAACTCTAAATTCCTTTCTAGATGAAAATCCTTTAATTTGAAACTATAATTTTAACCATTAGTTCTAATTAAAACTGATTTACAATAAGTAACAAGTAACATTTATGAGATCTATGAAACATTAAGATGAACAAATAGTAATAACATAAACAAGGAATACATGTTGTAAGATCTTTTAATGTTGTTATTGGAACAATGGCAACTGTCAAAGCTTCCTTTTCTTCTCCATTGGAATGCAAATAACATCCTAATCATTAGGGTGAACCAGGAAAAACCCAGGTTGGGCAAGCCTTAGTGAAGACACACTTAGAAGCATGAACAATTCTAAAATGTTCTTTCTAATATTGGAATAAACTACTTAAAAAGTTGCTATACCCTATAAAACCATGCTTATAGATCCTGCCATACCAAACTACCTCCTATTCTATTGACTCTTTAGGCTTTGTTATAGTACATTTGGATCTGGAAGGGGGACAGTATTGGCTAGCTTATCCAACCCACTGATTTTACCCAAGAGGAAGCCAAGGCCTAGAGAGAGTAATGACTTGCCCAAAGTTGGACAGGTAAAAAGTGTAAAGGTAAGAGGTATTTGAATCCAGATCTGTGTGATCACTTTTAAAGCAGGATTTTCCCCCACTGCATCACAGTCTGTTTTGAAAGAATGGGTCTCTGAATGATGGATGGATGGATATATTAGGAAATCAAAGTGAATGTCAAAAAATTATAAGTATATTTTTTTAATAAAAAGTGTTGAGGTCATTGAATATCATGTTCCTTAGCATTCCTGTATTCCTCAAAAACAAATCTCAGTCTAATTACTCACTCTATTCGGTTAGCCTCTAATCACAGAAGCAGTGGCATCTCTAGCCCCCACTAAGAATAATTTATTTTATTTGTACCTTAATTCCATCCACCATCACCTTCCCTGGGCCTTGCTCTGGGAATTAAACCCTTGAATGCATCTTTGATATTTCCTTTCAATAACTCCTTCCCAACAATCAATCAACACATTTATTAAACACCTTCCAGGCACTATGTTAGGCACTAGTGTCTACTTAGAAACACATTTTCTTCACTCTTCAGTCCTTTCCTTGACCTCCTAGATCTACCTTTCACTTCCTCTCACTGATAAATCTCTTGAGAATATTGCCTCCATCAGAGGCCTTCACTAACCCATACTTGTATAAACCTGTAGGAACATGGGTTCTGCCTATACTGCTCTACTCAAACAGTTCTCTGAAAGCTCACTGATTATATACTAATCAGTCAATCCAATGGCATTCTTTCAATATCTCTTTGAAGTGAGTGACATCTGCTTTTCACATCTGCCCCTTTTGGGTGTTCTCTCTTTCCCCAATTTCAGAAAAAAAATTTGTCCTGTTTTTCTTCCTGTATCTCTAGTTGTTCTTTTGCTAGTTATTCAAGGAACTCCATAAACTGAAATCATCACACTTTTCCTACCATGTCTCCTATCCCTATTTATAATGCACTAGACATGATCCAACTAAGCTAATACACCCTTTATATACTATGTTCTGTTCCCATCTTCATCCATACCTTGAAACATCTTCTTCTTTACCTGTTGTGTTCTTGCCTATCCTTTAATGCCCAGATCAGCCTTCCTTGAGCCCTTCATTGGTAATAACCTTCCTGACAATTCATATTGTTCTCCATTTTTAATCTTCTTAAATGGCCTTATCATGTAATGTGCATTATAGATTTCTGTGACTGCATCCTATTTTTTTAAACTACAAGCTTTATGAGAGCAGGGATCATGTATTACCAGACTCTGCAATTTCCCCTTCAATAGTACAGTGTTCTACACATATAAGGTATAAAAATTTCAGGACAGAAGGGAAGAAGGAACAAAAGAACAATGTGAAAGAAAGCTTCCACAAGGTGTTTAAATTATTACAAGATAAAAATCAGGTGCACTTAGGTTAAAATTCATTTAAATTTCTTGGTTTGGGGGCAGCTAGGTGGCCCAGTGAATAGAGTACTGGCCCTGAAGTCAGGAGGATGTGAGTTCAAATCTGGCCTCAGACATTTAACACAAAAAAACTAGCCATGTGACCTTGGGCAAGTCACTTAACCCCAATTGCCCTCCAAAAAAGCAAAAAAAAATTAAATTTCTTGGTTTTGAGAATCACAGATTTCTACCTTAGACTCATCTGTTTAAAGAAAATGTAAAATATTTTTATTGGAATTAAATATGGGTTGTTCTTCAATTAGAAATATCCTAGATTTTAAATTAGCCTCTAAGTAGTAACAACAATAAGAGGGGGCGACTAGGTGGTGCATGGAATAGAGCACCAGCCCTGAAGTCAGGAGGACATGAGTTCAAATTCGGCCTCAGACACTTAACACTTACTAGCCATGTGGCCTTGGGCAAGTCATTTAACCCTGATTTCCTTGCCATCCCCCCTCCAAAAAGAAAAAAAAAAACAGCAAAAAACAACAACAAGAGCAATAATAATAACGAGTGGTGTTTCTATCCTGACATTCTACACAAATGCAGGTTTAGGTTCTATTTCACTTAACATAACTCTTCATTACAATGCCAGTTCTCAGTAACATGAGAAATATAGCTTATACACTATTACATATCAATAATAATATTGACATTTATCAGTTTTGTCATCTGCAAAAAGGGTAAACATTTATGTCACAGGGATATTGTGAAGATCAAATGAGATAGAATATATAAAACCTTCTGCAAAATTGATGCATTATATATTCATAGAAACATTAACTTATGGCATATTAAATATTGCTAAATTGACCCCAACCAATGATTACTGACTACTCATCTAAAAGAGAAATAGAGACAAAATATTTAAAGTATTTTAAACATTAAATATTTCTGTTATTATTGTTATAGCAAGTTTAGAATAATTGATGATGATATACATTAATCCATTAAAATTGAACTCTTATGTATATATTTTTAATCTGGCAAATAATAAATTGCCATGACACTACCCTAAAATCAGATACAGGTACATTTACAGAAGTGTGATGATTTTTCAGAATTCATAATATATTCATCCCTAGGTACACTGGAGCATCTGCTATATATTTTGACTTTGATTTTTTTTTTCTATAGAGTTTCTTAAGTTGCTGAACATGCACTTCTTTGGTGATACATCATTAATTTTAAATAGATTTTGTTGAGTTGTGAAGATTGTCAGTGTTCACAAGTTCTAAATGAAGAATTCTAACTTCCCTTTTCCTCATAACAGGTTCTTTTCTCTGGTTAGCTTTTGCTTTTCTCCAGTCAAAATGCCAATTTTTGCCAGTCTTCTACCCTTTAAGCCTAATTGCAATGATTTCCTTCTCTTTATAAGTCATTGGTGCTTAACTCCTTCCTTCATTGCTTCCCTTCTGGTATAATTCATATCCATCATACATACGGGATTAACCAAAGTAACCTAGAAGTTTTCATGTGCTGGCTTTTGCTGTATTAGACAATGCAGTAGATCTGGAGCTGTAGAATGCAGTACTCAAATCCATTCTCTACTTTGTTTTGTATTTAAACTCCATTCATTACAATTCAATTCAGCAAGTTTTTATCAATCATCTACTATGTTCCACATAATGTACTAGACATTGTATGAGTTACTGGGGTACAAAAATCAGATCTTGCACTCCAGCAGCTTACATTATGCTGAAGGGAGACAATGTGCAAGCAGATTAACAAATATAAACTTATTCAAAATTAATACAATATAAATTTGGTTGAGGATAACTACTAATAACTAGATGTAATGGCAAGCAAAATGGTACTTTGCTCCTTGTTTCAGGTATTGTAATGGCAAGCAAAGTAGCACTTAGCTCCTTGTTTCAGCTAGTCAATTGTCTTTGAGTCTTGCCTGCAATTATATCAAGTCTTTTTGGAAACAGTACACACTGTGTTGCCATTAATAGGCCAAAAGGAGTTTGGAGACTTTCCCTGCCCTTCATAGGCCTAATATCATCACATGGAGCCTGAAGTGGGAGGAACTTGATGAAAGAGCTCAACAGGAAGGACTCAACAGGAAGGAGCAGAGCATAAAAAAGCTCAAGCATGACCTAGGACCCAGAATAAATGAGAGGGAGAACACTTGTGGTGAAGGCACTCTGTCTATCTGTTCTGTCTCTGTTGATGTTACTTTGACAGACAGAAGCATTCTGTCTATTGACTTGTGTTAGTGTTACTTTGTCAGACTCTTCTGTTGACTTGTGTTGATTTCACAGATAGAAAGTGAATTGAGATGATTGTGCTGCAATGTGTGTGAATGTTGTTTTAACTATGCTAAGCTTAATGTGTATAAATATTGTTGTGGCTCTATAAAACTTTGTTTACCCAGAAACAGAAACTGTGAAGGGCTTAGAGTGGAGTAGTCACTGTGAGCTTTACATTATGTATGTATATATATATATATATATATATATATATATATATATATATATATGTGTGTGTGTGTGTGTGTGTGTGTGTGTGTGTATATTCTCTCAAAATCTTTTAAATGTTTTGCAAGTCATTATAGATATGTTTGAGATTCCATACAATAACATGTGGCTTTTATCATTCCTTTGGTATATTTGCCATTTTATTTTTCTAAAATTGTGATATTCCATGATTTTTCAGACAGCATTATGAGAATGTTGATGCTAAACATCATTCACTAATAAGTATACATAAATGTTTGTATATAAATTATATCTATTTGGAAGACAAAATGAAATTTGAGTGAAATAATTTAAAATTCACTTTACAGTTTTTCTTGATTTTATTTTATCCATGGTTGCGATTTCCTTGGCATAAGGAACATGAAAACTCTCTCTACCAGTGCAGATTACAATTTATAGATTTCTAAATCTGTCTGGGGGATTACGTAGTAAAGTAATTTGCCACATTCTAGTACGATTCAGCAGTACAACTTGAACCAATAGTACTCACTGTGAGGCTGGCACTCAAAGTATCCACAGTATCCATATTGCCTCAAACCACCAGGTGGAAATTTAGGGAAACATTCTATTAAGTCCATTGAATGTTCCATTTTAGATTCATTTAGCTTATTCCTCCCTTACCCCTAGCTATTCAATTGACATATTTGGTGAAATATTAAAGAAACATATAAAGAATTGTTCAGTTAGCTAGTCTAGCTAAATTCTCATTATATTTATGTATTTTTTAAAAAGTATTTTAAAAACAGCAATTTTCAGTTCACAGTAAGAGAGGGATAGACTGGCATCTTAGTAGTTAACTCCCTATTGAGCACTTTAAAGGACAGAGCCAAAAGGCAATTTGATTTTAATTCATGTTGCTGTCCTTAGTTTCATATTGATCTATTTTCCAATATTTCACATAAATTGAAATGCTCCTTAGGATAATAAATTTGAAAGAAAAAAGCCAAGGAGGTCCATATCATGTCATAATTAAAATAATTTCTAGTCTACTACATATAAATTTACCATGCACTATTATATACCTTCTGGCAGTAGCCAGAGTTACAAATCTTCTGATCATGAACCAACTATACTGAAGATACTTCCGTTATAAATTCTACTCCTTAAATTATCTAATCGCAGCTATTCCCCCCCCCCATCACGTACTGATGACTACTATCTTTAGGTTCTTCCTTCACAGTAAATACTTAAGTAATTTTTCATATAAATTCTTCCTTACTGGACTGCTTTTGGCAAATTTAATGGCTGCTAATCTGTGAGTCAAATAGTTGGCAATATTTGATGATAGAAGGGAAATTAACAACAAGGAAATATATTCTACATCCTTAAGCCTAACTACAGATGTATCCAGGTAAAATATGCAATATGAGAAGAGCTGTGAAAGCACATAATTAATTATTTATAAAATATATCATTAAATATTTCCATCTGGAATTCAGATATCTGGATTATGTTTTCCATTACTATAAACTAGATGCTACATTTAGGGATGACATTGTAGAGAAATCACTTTACCTAAAGCTCTTACTGTCATCTTGAATTCAAAATGAATTTTTTCTTAATCACAACTTTATAAAATATATTTAGTTTTCATGGCCAAAGCCTATATATATATATATATATATATATATATATATATATATATATATATATATATATATATATATATATAGACTATTGGGAAATAATGCTGAATTTCATCTGCTGTGTAATTTTAAAGGATATGGCAGATGCTATGCCAGCTGCTAAAGTACAGCTGTTTCCAAAGTTTCCTAGAGCCTTGGGGTAAAGGCAGTTCTCTTAAAGACATTAGAATTCCTCTTCTTGCTAGTGATGATGAGTAGCATTACTGACTGGGGGGAAACCAAAACAAGCACCACTGAAGTGGATCATTTATTTAACAGACTGAGACAAGGTTATAGAACCAGAGGAACTCCTATACTCACAGTGGACTTGAGTTTCCACCCTTGCTAATTATTATTTATAAGTGCTAGTTCATTCATTAAACTCCATTCATTGAGTCAGGGATCAGGGTACCTTATCCCTAGAGGTTGTCTTCCTGAAGAGCAGGATTCTCTGATGAAAGTTCTGTTTATCTTGGTAATTTAGCAATACTAAAGATAATTCTGAGATGTATCCTGGACTTTTCAATTCACCATGCTTATCAACTTGTTATAAGCCTCTAGTCTGCCAAATCCTCCCAGCTCTTTTCACATGAGCTAATTGATATCTCTCTGCATTTCACCCATTTTATGCAGCAGATTTTTAAAATTTAAGTATATTTAATTTACATTTATCTCTAGTACATTTCTATTAGACTAATTTATTTGTTATATTGAAGTATTTTTAGATTAATTTTTTCATCTAAACAATTAACTATCTTTGCCAACTTTGGATAGTCTACAAATTATTTGCTAAGCATTTGCTAAGTATGTGTTACTTTAAACATTGGGGAAGACCAAGGAATCTATAGGTAAATAAAGGTGTGTATGGGGGGGGGACTAGTTAAATGTAACATTAGACTAGTTATTAAGCAGAACAGAAGTCTAATTATTTTTCATTTTAAAGAACTTTTGGATTCCTTGAGTTTTAGATAGACTGAAGACTTTGTATATTTTGTTCCCCATGTCATTTCTTGAGAATAGAGATAGAGGATCCTACTTTAGATAAATGGCTACTTTGCTCCCTCCATATTCACTATGGCAACTGGCCACACTGGGTCAAAAAGATAATGCCACAGGATAATGGGAATTCCCCTAAAACCTCTAAATCTACTCACTATGGGTTGGTACTTTTTGCTTCAGGTGTCAGAGAAGACAAACTTCCTCTCTTTCTCCTTAAAAGATTTTCCCAGACTATATTGAACTGCTGTAAGGTACCACCATATGCTGCACTATAAGGTCCACATTATTTGCATATGTGTACTACAAACTCAAAAATGTCTTTTGCTAGTTGAAAAAAGAAATCCTATTTCCACTATCTGCCTGATAGGAGGGTAAATCTGGGCTATTAAAATTGTTACCTACATGACCTTGGGCAGTTCACACAATATCAATGAGCAGATAGGTCATGTGTAAAATAAAGGTAATAAAGGTTATACTTGTTTCAGAGGGTTGCTGTCAGAAAAAAAAATCATAACCCATTAACCACTATAAAAATTGGGTAGGTATTATTATTACTATTCTAAATAAATGCTCATTCAGTGTTTTCTTGATATCTCTGGTGACAGGAAACTCACTACTTATCATGAAAAACCCAATCCACTTTACATAGCAAAAAATGATAAAAAAACAAAACAAAACAAAACATTTTTCTTATATCGTTTTGAAATCTTCCTTCTTTTAATGTCCATAATTTGTTTTAGTTCCATTCTCTGGTCAAATAGAACAAGTTTCAGACTCTTCTGCATAGTACTAAAAAAAACTGTCTAACCATAGGAAAGATGCCTAGGACTAAAGAAAGGCAAATTTTATCCCAATTTTAAAAATGTAAAGATGGTGGTTTACTTAGGATTAAAAACCAATCACTTTGAACTATATTCTCCACAAAATTGCAGAACATATTGAAGAGGGTACCCACTAAGAGGGTTAGGGTTGCTCTGGAGACCCCAAGATACTAACACGCCGGGTCCTGCTAAATGAATTAGACACGAATTTTCAGCCAAAGAAAAGTAAAATATATTAAAAGTTCACTTGCATTAGACACAGAGTAAGTCTGTGCTAGGTCATTCTATGGTGCTCTCACTATTCTATGGCATTCTATGGATCTCTCACTGTTGTATGGCTCTCTCACTCCACCTGGTGTGAGATGGGGTCTTATATACAGAAGGTTGTGGGAGGAATCTAGGGGTGGTCCAGAGGAGGAATTTGGGGAGGGTCTTCAGGAGGAGTTAATTAAATCAATGAGTGATTAAGGGTGGGAAGTCACTGCAGACCACAAACAATGGTGGGCTAGGCCAGTTGAAATTTAGTAAGTCTAGTAACTGAGGATGGGAAGTCTAGTGAAAGACTTGCCTCATCAAATGGGATGATTCAATCAAGAGTCCAAGGTGTTGTGAAGAGAATATGAGTGAGATGGAGATATGGATTTTAATAAATTTATATGTGGATTTATTGATCAAGCACACAACTGCCTAGAGTATACCCTCAAATCAGGCAGCCCTGAGTTGGGGCACAGACACAAAAACCACAATTGGGGAGGGGAGCTAGTGTAAGCAATGACATACAGAAGCCAAGAACAGCCATTGGTTGGATCCATAGTTCAGGGCTAATTTGGAAAACATGGCGCAAGTGTACAATGACTTGACCAGGGTCCTTCCTAGAACAGGGTGGAGGGCACAGGAGCAGTGGAATTCCCTGAATAGGCTGGGGTCATGGAACAGGTCAGGGTCATGTTCTGCATGAAGGGTGTAGGGCACCTTGCTTGGTCCTGGAACAGGGTATGGGATAGACTTGACTCATGATCCTAATACAGACTTGCACCATAATTGTTATACATGATGCTGTTTCAAGGCTTACTGATTTAGGGAAGTTCTAACTTAAGAAAAGATAAGGGAACAGGGGACTATGCCTTGGGTAACTCTTACCCAGGACTACACCTTCAAGCTGTTACAAGCAGTTGCAGGGTTTAGGATAAAAACAAAGACAAATATAAAGGGGCTTAATGGTGGCTTATTGATGGGCTCCAAATCAGGTGGCATGTGATTTGCATTACCTTACAACAAAGGGAGCCCATACCTCATCAACATCAGTAAAGGAAGGGTTTGTGATTATTTACAAAGAGAAGAACTGATTACTACAAGTCTAGTTGGACTTTTAAAAAATCATTACCTTTTTGACAAAATGAGGGGGATTGAGGAAGTTCTTTAGAGAAGATGGGGCCATATGGCCTAGATGATTATATAATTAGATTGCTTCAGGAATAGTTGGATTATTGGTTTTAAAGAGCAATTATTAATATTTCAATACCAGTATTGTAGGAGGTCTCCCCTGGAGTTCCAGAGAGATCTGTGCTTGACTTTGTGCCAATTAACATTTTAATAAGTGCCATGGATAAAGGAATAGACAGCATGTCTATGAAGTTTTCTGATGATACTAAGTTGCTTATGAATTCTAATGTACTGGTTAATAAAGTGAAGATCCAAGAAGCACCTGAATTTAAAAAGATGAAATTTATCAGTGATAAATATGAAGCATTACATTTGTAAAGGTGATGTTTTTGTGTGCCCAAGTAAAGGGTAGAGTTAGAAACTTTCTGAAAAAGCTCTAGTTGTTTTAGTGGTATTGTAAACTGAAAAAGACATAGATATGACTTGACAGCCAAAAAAGTTAAGACAATTAGACTGCACTAAGAGAGACAGAACTTCCAGGAATGTAATGATCATCCCTCTGTACTGTCGCCTTGCCAGAACTTAGTAGGAAACCATATTAAGTCCTGGACACTGCAATTGAAGACCACAGTTAAGTTGAACAATGTTCAAAGAAGGGCAACTAGGATTGTAAAAGGGGGTATATACCCTTTACTATGAAGATCAGTTGTAGGAAATGGAGAAGATTCAGAAGGAATATTATAGATGTGTTATAGTATTTGAAAGGCTTGATAAAGAAAAGAGATGGAACTTGCCCTGTTTGGTTCCAGAAGTCTGGGTGTCACAAAGACAAGTTTAATAAGAAAGAGAACAAGTTGAGTTGTTTTTGAGAAATTATAAAGCACCTCTTCTGACCCCACACTTCTCATGAAAGCAAAGACTGTCTTTTCAATATTAGTATTCTACTAGTTTTGCTATATGAAAACCAAATTTGGAATACAGACGCTGACAAAAAACTAAAAATGAACACCACACAGAAGTCAATGGGGCATATGGTGAATACGAAGAGACAGTAACATATAGCCAGCAAAGAAGAGGATCAAAGAATTTTATGACAGACAAAGATGGAATGATTGGTCATGTGCTAAGAATGAGAAACAATAGACAGCTAGAGACCTGGTAATGTCAGAACAAAAGGAGGAAAGCCTCTAGCATGGATGCCATGTGGTGAATGTTTGGGAGGAATAGGATGAGAATTATTCAAAATGGTCAAGAATGGATAGTTTTTGATTTGCTTCTTTGGAGGGAGGTACCAAATCAATGAGATGATAGATTTATTTGATTATTTGAATACTAGCAAACTAGAGTGGGTCTAGGTGTTAGTATAATATAAAGATTAAAAATCATGGCACAGAAAGATCTTTTGAAAGCCTGGAGACATTCAGCATACAAAAGAGAAGATGTAAGGAATTGGTATATATAATTTCAAGTACTTGAAAGGATATACGAGTGAAAGAAATACTAGAATTGTTGTTATTGATCCCAGAATGTAGTCTTATAAGTAATGTGTAAATGTGGCAAAAAGACAGATCTCACCTGCATAGAAGGTATAATTTCTGAACAATTGTAGTTGTCTCAAAATGGAATAGAAATGTATCAAGTTCCCTATCATGACAGTCCTCAAACAAAGACTAAATAACCACTTTCTGGAGATGTTGAAGAAGAGGTTCCTATTTAGGAGTACATTCAACTGGATGTGAACCCTTTCAATGCTGATATTTTGATTCAATGATCACTTCAAATACTTGAAGAAAGTGCTTATCTCATATCACAATCTATTGACTGGTATATAATGTACTTAAAAATACTTGTTTATTTATAGTTTTTTTTCAGGCCTTTTTATATCCTTGTCACTCAACTTTGGACATGTTTGAGTTTACCATGGTCTATACTTTAATATTGTATACAGAACTGGACAAAATATACCCAGGTGTTATCTAGTTAGAGGAGAGTATTGTTACCTTTGTTACAGCTAGGATCTATAACAAAGTCAGTTTAGCCAGCATGCTAAAGTGCTAAGGGCCCTTTTGGAGAATGTCAAAGCCTTTGAATTGTCCAGCCAATGTAAGGAATTTACCTAAAAAGGACAAATGACTTGGTGATTCAAAGAAGGCTGCTTGGGGTGACACTGTCTGTCCTGAGGGGATTTACATTCAGAGAGGACTTACATTTTATTGTTGGTGATTAGTATGGAAGGTCAGGCGATGGTATAATAAGGCACTGAAAAGAGAATGAGTTATTTTGTTGAAAGGAGAAATAGTGGATCAGATATACTTTCATGTTGGCAGTAAGACTTGATCTGAGCCTTGATGAAAGAATTCCAAGAAAGATAAGTAAGGAGTGTGCATTTCAGGAATGGGAAATGGATCATACAAACTCAGATAGGCCAGAAATGGAAATTTAATTTCAGAAAACATCTAATAATATAGTTCAAGTAGAACATAGGTTGTATTATCATTATTCTTGTCCATGTCTGTTTTCATTAGTTTGGGAAGAGAAAAATGGGTCCCAAAAGTTTAGTCCTTGGTTATAACACATAGATCTTTGATTTGATATTTTTTAAAGAAATATGTTCACTGTTTGCCAAGAAAATGGATTTCTTTTAGAAAATTTGCCCAGAATGAAATTAATGTTATCATTTGACCAGGTAATGTACTTTCAAAAAGTTACACTTTTATGTGTAAAAGCACCAATTACATATTAAATTGGGCATGCCATTTCTTTTTCAAGCACTTTGAAGGTTCAACTGGCAGCACTTAAACCACTGTGTAAATGTGCTTGTAGCCTGAGTTGGATGGGAGGGGCTTGGTAGTCAAGAGCAGCAATTTTTTCCTCCATTATTAATGCCGATAGCGCTTATTCTTTATGAAGCCAGAAAATATCTGCTTGATTCAATTAAGACACTAGTGGCATGTGTTGATTGATGCCTAAGGATATCATGGTGCTTTTCACTTTTTTATAGAAATCATACTTTCAATTCACCCAACATTTAATAAGCACTTAAAGATGCCTGTGGTTCTGGCTAGGCTTTCAGGCTACAAAGACATAAAAAGTAAAGTCTCTGTCTTCAAGGAGTTTATAATTGTTTAGGTGAATTTACATATTATAATAATGATAATTAAATATGCATCAAATGAAAAATAGAAGCAAAAGAGTGCTCTGAGAGAAACAAGAAAGAAGATGAATGGGGCTAGATAGACCTCAAAGGAGGAGGATATCAATAAATTGCATAGAGGGACAATCCATCCCAGGCTAGGTACAGAGCAGGACTTGTACAACTGGATAAAGATACGATAGTACAGGACATCATTACAGAAATGTATATATACAGAATAATATGGCTTCATCATAGAGGAAGCTTAGGTCCCACAGTGGACAGATTCTGGGTCCTGGAGTCAGGAAGACCTGAGTTCAAATTCCACCACAGACATTTACTTGCTATGTGACTATGAACAAGTCATTTTGTTTCCCTCAGCTTGCTCAACTGTAAAAGCATCAGATAACAACACCTATCTCACAGGGTTGTTGTGAGGATAAGATGAGGCGATATTTGTAAAATGCTTTTCAAAGTCTCTGGGACACAGCAGGTAATATATAAGTGCTTATTCCATTCTCTTTCCTTAGGTTGCATGAAAGGGGTATTTATGAAATAAACTGAAAGAGCAAGTTAGAGACATTTTGGAAGGTAAAGAAATTTTTATTTCACCTGGTAGACAATTGAAAACTGTTGAAGGTTTCTGATTAGGGAAGTGACATCATAGTTATGTAAGAAGATTGCTTTCACAACTATGGAAATTGTGATGGGGAAAGTCTTAAGGCAAGAAAAACTGTTAAGAGACTGTGATCAGATCCTTGTGAAATTTTAAAATGAAGTAATAAAAACTTAAGGAAAGTCAAGTGATACAGTGAATTGAGTGCCAGACCTGGAGTCAGAAAGACTCATCTTCCTGAGTTCAAATGTGACCTCAGACCCTTACTAGATGTGTGGCCCTGGGAAAATCACTTAAGTTTCCTCATCTGTAAATTGAGCTAGAGAAGGAAAAGGCAAACCATTCCAATATATTTGCCAAGAAAATCCCAAATGGGGTCATGAAGAGTGGGCCACAACTGAAAAAATGACTGAACAAGGAGAACCTAAGGAAAGCAGTAGTAGTTGGAATAGAAACAAAGGAGGAAATAATTATTTCAGAAGTATAACTAGCAAAACTCAGCATCTGATTAGATGTGAAGGGTGAGCGAGAGAAAAGAGTTAAATATGACTCTGAAGTCGTCTATCAATGGCATTGCTAAGCAGAGAGGAAATGCCACTGGTACTATGCTGACACCAATGTTCTTCCAATAAAAGCCCTAAATTTTCACAGGGATTAGCATTTCAGTGAAATGGAAAAGCATTTATCAAGTAATTACTATATGCCAAAAACAGTGCCAATCAATTAGGATGCAAATAGAAAAACAAAACACATTCTTTTTTAGGGTACAGCGTGTGTAGAAGAATTCAAATTCAGGCAGGAGAGGCCAGGTGTCCTTAAGGTTCTTAAAGGCCAAGAAGCAGGGCAGAGAGTTAGATCAAGTGGAGCTTGGGCAAGTGGACCTTAGGCCAGGTCCACCAGGAAGAGTTAGCGTTGGGGAGGTAATATTCTACTGAGATTGAGTACCAACATCTAGTGGAAACTGGACAGTGGAATCAGAGAAAAGGACTTGTTCCTGCTCAGGCTTGACATACTCTTAGGCATGTGGCTTATCATAAGCCTGGAGCAGAGGAAGAGGTGTCCTCATCTTTGTTCTGGTGTAATTTGTTCTCAGCTTTGACCTAGCTGATAATTTTTGCATTCACTGCCAGGAATCTCTTACCCCTTTATCTTTCCACTCTCTTTACAGACTATAAGATCTCAAACGTCTGCTATGCTTCTGCTTTTTCTGATCATTCTTCTCTGTCTCTGAACAATTATTTATGAACATGTCCTATTCCTTCAGTGGAATTTAAGCCCCTGGATCACAGGGTATTTCAATTATTACCATTACCTTGTATATAGCAGCCTCCTTTGTTGATAGGAATTCAATTGATGGTAGTGTCATCAATATCAACAGGGAAGTTAGGAGATGAGGACACATTTTTTTGAGAAAAGGTTATCAGTTTAATTTTGGACATGTTGAGTTTGAGGTGTTGATAGGATATGTAGGCAGAAATATATAGTAGGTATTAGAAAGTTGGAATTATAATTCATGGGAGACCAATAATTTGACATATATTTAATATTAATATTTACAATGTAATTATTTATAATTCTTATCATTTATATTATATATAGTTTATATTAAAACATTTATAATAAAGTAATATGTTTTCATATTTAATCTATATAGAAATAAGTCAAATGCATGAGAGTAGATGAGAATATTAAGGGTAGAGTCATTCTCAAATGGTTCAATGGATGTGGTTTTTATTAATGTAAATGACACTAATGAAGATCTATTGCAGTCTGTTTTGTTTGAGGACTACTACTGGAAATAATAATGACAACAACATTTATTGAGTGCTTACTATGTTCCAGACATTGTGATAAACACTTTAAAATTATTATTTAATTTAATCCTCAAAACAACTGTGGGAGGTAAAAGCCCCATCTTACTGAAAAGGAAACTGAGGTACAATTTAAGTCATTCGCCCAAGGTCACACAGCTAGTAATGGAGGCAGAATTGGAAATCTGATCTTCCTGACCCCAATCCCAGGACTTTATCAACAGCACCACTTAACTGCCATGTGAATTGCAGCTAAAAATTCAATTGTTTTGTCTCCTTGCACTAGAATGTGAAGTTATTGACAACATCCAGTTTTGTTTCTCTAATTGCATCCTCAGTGCTTATTAATTAATAAATGTTTACTTTTTCATTTATTTTTCTTTCATCCACAAATAAAATCATGGAAAACATAAATGAAAATATTATTAGGTGATGCTGATACATGCAGAGTAGAAAAAGGAAGTGGAATCATCTAAAAAAACCACAATAGGTCAAAGATGAGAGAACTCTTTCATGGAAACCAAGAAAGGAAATAATATTGATGAGATTATTAAGTTAATAAAACTTTTCCTAAAATGATACTTTGTGCAAGACAATAAGTAAAAAATTCATTTCATTATAAAGTTTATATTCTTCTGGAACACCACAAATTGTACAAATATAAAAGGTATATAAAGTGATAAAAAGGCAAAAGAGATAAAAGATGACCAAGGGAAGGAATACGAGATTCATTACTTATCAAATCACTTGTGATCTTTAAAACAGCAATTGTATGGAGGGGATTGAACCTAGGGTAAAAATAATTATGGAAATGTTTGTAAGTAGAGGGAAAAACGTGATGAGATGGCATATGAGAGAAGAATAAGGCTTTATTGATTGGGAAAGTGAGTATATGGAATGGGAACAATTATTCAGGTGAACAGGCCCACTGTGGCAAGAAGGAAGAATACTTCTTTCTCTGAGACTAGAGAGAAAGGGGAATGAATGAATGCAAAAAGACACATTACAAAGAATATAGGATAGAAACCTCATTTTGAATATCCTAGTAAAGAAATTAAGTAGATAAATCATGGAAAGAGATGAATGTTTATATTTTAGACTGGTAGAGTTAATATGGAGAATGTGATAAGGAGCTAACAACACATGAATAAAATAATAATTAAACCACAGTGATGACCATGTTTGTGTTAGCACATATTTAATACTAAGCCATTTCAGCTTAGTGTAGTGACTTCCTCTAGCAGCACTCTGATGCACAGAAGTAGAAACAGACAAAGCAGAAAGGTAGACCTGATTGAGGGTTGTATAGTTAAAGAATAATACAGAAGATGAAGTGGTTGGAGATTCGAGGAGAGAGGATAATTTATCTTTAAGATTGCTCACCAAAGTTTCAATACTGGGAAAGTAGGAAATTGGCAGGCAAAACAAGGACAAGAGGTCACACTAAGGACAAAATATGGTTTCTAGAAGAATAAGGTTGCAAGAGAGGATTGTGGTCAGAGGAGAAATTCTCATAACTAAAGATCTTTGAAATTGAAGAATATCCTAAGACAGTAAATGTTACAATATGTTCACTTTATTGTTTGACAGAAGTTGAGGGCCAGAATTTACTGAGGTTGAGGATTTTAAGGAAATATGAAGTTAGAATACAAAAAATTATCAATGTTGATATTAGAGTTGTCATGAATGATTGAAGTGGATGGGGAGAAAAAGAAGTCAGGGCTCAAAGTCATTAAGGAAGGTGGTACAGTAATATTATACACATATGTATATATACACATACACACATATATGCAATACATATAGATGCATGATATACATATATGCATATGTGAATTTGTGAAAAGGGTAGTGTTAGTAGTAAAATCATTTAAAATACTTCAAGGAAGAAAAGGTTGCTAATTAGTAGTGGCAGAGAAAGAGTTTGGTGGTGATGGGTGGTAGGGATAATGTTTCCTCTTCTCCCTAACTCTTTGTAATTATGTCCCTTAGAGAAGAGACTGATGACACTAAGGCATGCCAAGGGATCTGGTGTCACAGAGGAAACCTAGGTTTCCATTTATTTCAGGAAGAAGAGATATAAAAAGCAAAGAATAAGAATGAGGGTGACTGTTAACAACAAATAAGGGATTTAAAATCCAATGGCAGAGACAGGGAAAGAAGAAAGTACAAAGAATTATTGGGCACAAGTGTGGCTGCAGATTATCAATGTGAGTCAGCATTGGAATACCAGGGGAAAAGTTTTGGTTCCTAGAAAAGCAATAGTTTGGGATAACAACGATTAGGGGAGCAAGAAGTTGGGAGTTGCACATAAGGACAACTTTTCCGCCCTCTGATTAATTCACCAAGCTTATACTAAATACAATTCAATTAAATGAAAAAAAAACCTTTCTTATTACATATTTGCTTTATCCTCTGATGTCTATTGATTTAAAATTTCATATTATTTATTCCCTACCTCCTTGAGACATCCACTAACTTGTTACATCTACTTTTCTTTCTTTTTTTGCCCAAATTTTCCTTAAAAATCTTCTGAGTGTTTTTTTTTTTGTTATTTCTATAAATTTATTCATCTATAAGAAGATACCTGAAATAGATGTGCCATAAAGATTGATGATGTGGAACCTTATATGAAATAGTGATATAATGAGGTCCTTCTGATAATCCCAGTAATAAAATCTCTTTGATATTGCCCAAGATAGATGCATTTTACATTGAATTTTGAACTATAGGGGATTATGTTTTAATGAGATTATATTAGTTGTATTGAAATAGAAATAAAGAAAAAAAATAATATTTTTCAAGGAGCAAAACTTTATTAAAATGATATCTGGTTTATCTGTTTGTCTTATTATTTATCTGTCTATATACATATATATATATATTTTTTTTGTTAGGGGGAATTTCTAATATGAGTTGAACCCAAATCTTTCTTTGGAGCCTCAAGGATCTCTAGCTTTGTTGTTATTGGCACCGCTAAGGTCAACCAGGGGATGAAAACCAAATTTAAAAATAACTGGAAAATATAGCATAAATTTTCTATGAGAAAAATATATTTGGGGCATATTTAGAGATAACTGGTCAGTAGAACATTTAGCTTAAAGCTCTAAAATAATAAACATTTGAATAAATGTTTGTTGTATTTAATCCCTAAATCAAAACCATTTGGTCTTTCACCTCTAGAAGAAAACCAAACAAAAACATCATAACTATTTTTTTCTTTGCTAATATATTTGTTTTCCTAATCCAGCAACTCATGAGTTATTTGTTTATGAAATATTAGCTGTCTCCTGAAATGTCCTAATATGTTTTGGAGACTTTATTTCCTTTTCTCTTTTAGAAGTGTGCTATTTAAAAATCCAATAATCTTTCTTGTTTCAATGGCATAAAAATCTTTTTTTTAATATTTTGTTTTCTCCATATTTGAGGTCATCTCCCATCATTCTCCCTCTTCTAGGATTGTTTTTCTTTGTGCTCATTTGATAGATTCTTCTCGTTCTTATATCTATACCTTCTTCCTTGGCCATATTTATTTCCTAATCCTTGTTCTTTCAAAGTGTTAGCCTCCCTTCTATTTTTTTTTATAGTGCCAATTTTAAATAGTTTTTATTCTCCAAGACAATTGCATTTCCACTTGTTTACAGTACTGATAAAGTGCAATGTTGTTCACTTCTCTCCCTCTGCACACATTCAAGTAATTCAGAATGCCCAGATTTACTAGTAGCTTAAATGTTACTTTTAAACTTCTACTGCCTTAGATACAAATTTGAGTCCTTCAATTTTTGGAAAGCTGTGTGGAATGCTTTTTCTGGTGTGTTTAGTTGACCTCTTCAATGGTGGGTGCAGAAGAAGCACCTCCAGATGGGGCTGCTCCACCTCCTGGGAACCCACCAGGCATGCCTCCTGGCATGCCTCCTGCACTCTGGTACAGCTTAGTAATAATGGGGTTGCAGACCTTCTCCAATTCTTTCTGCTGATACTCAAATTTTTCCTTCTCAGCAGTCTGGTTCTTTCTTATCCAGCCAGTTGATTATTTCATTGCATTTGTCAAGGATCTTCCATTTGTCTTCATCACCAATTTTGCCGTGCAGTTTTTCATCCTCTATGGGTAGCTTTCATGTTGAAAGCATAAGATTCAAGAGAATTCTTGGAAGACACCTTGTCTCTCTGCTTTTCATCCTCAGCCTTGTATTTCTCAGCCTCCTGGACCATACGCTCAATATCTACTTTGCTCAGACGTCCTTTTATCATTGGTGATAGTGATCTTGTTCTCTTTGCCTGTGCTCTTATCCACAGCAGAAACATTGAGGATACCATTTGCATCAATGTCAAATGTTACTTCAATCTGAGGAGCACCCCTGGGTGCTGGAGGAATTCCTGTGAGCTCAAATTTGCCAATCAGATTGTTATCCTTTGTCATTGCTCTCTCACCTTCATAAACCTGAATAAGCACACCAGGCTGGTTGTCCAAATAGTTGGTAAAGGTCTGTGTCTCCTTGGTGGGGATGGTGGTATTGCGTTTGATCAGAATGGTCATAACTCCACCAGCAGTTTTAATTCCAAGGGAAAGAGTAGTGACATCCAACAACAGCAAGTCCTGCACATTCTCTGATTTCTCTCCAGACAAAATGTCAGCCTGAACAGCTGCACCATAAGCAACAGCCTCATCAGGACTGATTCTCTTATTGAGCTCCTTGCCATTGAAGAAGTCTTGCAGAAGCTTCTGGATTTGGGGGATTTGAGTGGAACCACACACCAGGATGATGTCATGAATCTGAGACTTATCTAGCTTGGCATCTCTTAAGACCTTCTCCACAGGGTCCAGGGTGCCATGGGAGAGATCATTATTCAGCTTTTTGAAATGGGCTCGGGTGATTGATATATAGAAGTTGATACCTTCATAGAGGGAATCAATCTCAATACTGGCCTGGGTACTGTATCAGCAATGCCATATTCACAATGCCTATAGAGATTACAAATATGCTGATATAATTATCCATCACAAAATACATCAGGTTTGCCATTTGGGGAAATAAACTAGAAAATTTATTAAGATACCAAAAGACTGAATCCCAAAACCAGAAAGTGAAAGCCATCAGAGTAGTTATGATATTGGCACAGGTAGATAAAGTAGAAAGCACCCACATTCTCAAGCCCTCAAAACAGAACAGGCTACCTCAGGCAAAGGTCCTCCTCTCCCCACTCACAGCAACCACCCAGCGTCCTGGAAGAGCGCTCCCAGCAGCTCCGGCCCCTGGCAGTCCTCAGCAGGAGTCCTAACTCAAAAAAAAAAAAAAGGCAACCGCCACCAACTGCCAACCGCAGGACCGTTAGCTCGGCTTTTCACTTTCTCTTGCTCTGCTATGTCAGCACGTCCATGGGGCATGGGAGATCTTTAAATCTCATAACCCTTACATTCAGCCCCAAGATCTTTCATGTCCCTTACTTGCCAAAAATATAGTAGGAATAACTGGTGTCAACAAAATTTCACAACAATATAACAAGAATAGCACACAATAAACACAAAAAACCATATTTTAGGGTGGGGCTTGAGCACAAGCTCCCCATCATTCCCCCCACCCCGAACAAATGGGGCCCCAAAATCTTGTGGTAAGGGGTGAATATCTCTTCTTCTATGGCTACTTGCTGCTGAAATCGGATGTAGAGCTGTCCCTGTCCTTAGGGGTCCCATTTGAGAGGTCAGTTCTTAATATGCTTGATGCCAGGTCCAAGGGTGACACATCACAGTTGCAGACAGGGGGTGACATCCAGCTTAAGCTATCAGGCATCTACAGATGGAGGGTACCAAGCCTGTGGAAACAAATCTAACAAACAAGGTGAGCAAACAAAAAATCAAGAACAATAACCAGACTATTGTAGCCTCACTCACGGTAGAATAAATGATTTAAGGGTACAATTTTGTAATCATCTTCTCCAGAATAAACAATAGTTACAGTGTTATCCTTCCCATATGCTATAATCTCTGCAGCCTTTGGAACATCATCTGGCTTCCGTTTTGCCCATACTTTAGCTCCTGATTTTATTCTTTCAGTAGAACCAAATCCTTCAGTTCCTGTGACAGTTATTTTGGAAGGAGGGTCAGTTTTTACAAGTGGCATTGTTTTACAAGGAACGATAATCACTTGAACTATCCTATCATTCTTGTGAATCTGTATGGGCCCTTCACCTAAATTCTGGAATGTTACAACAATTTCTCCTTGATAATTGCCCAATATGCAGCTAACAACTGCTTTTCAAAAAGTGTATACTGGACTCCAGATGAAGGGAGTTTCCTACACCAAAATCCCAAAGGTACATTTCGGCTTTGTTGTTTTTGCCATAAGCTCCAGTTTACATAATCATCTTGTACAGTCACTTGCAATTCCACTGGACCATTTTGCATGGGCCACAAATCTAGGGCCAATTGTATGGCAGCCTTGGCTTCTTCAAAAGCTTTACTCTGGTCAAGTCCCCAATCGAATTCATATTTCTTCCGTGAGACTCTATATAAAGGTTTTAAAATCTGTCCCAAATGTGGAATGTGGTGCCTCCAGTATCCAATCAATCCTATGAACTTTTGGGCCTTTTTCTTATTGGTAGGGGTAGGAAAATCCTGAATCTTTTGTTGGGCTCGAGGAAGAATCTCCCTTAGCCCCTTGTTCCATTGTATACCCAAAAACTTCACATTCTGAGCTGGTCCTTGAACTTTTGCAGGGTTAATTTCCCACCGTTTATTTTTCATATGCTCAATTAGAAGGGTCAAACTCCTTTCCACTACTTTCGCATCTTTTCCCTGTATCATGATATCATCAATGTAGTGGGTAAGCTGTACACCAGGTAGCTTTAATTCATCCAACTGTTCAGCCACAATCCTGTGACAAATAGTGGGGCTATGTATGTACCCTTGTGGCAAGCGAGTAAAAGTATATTGTCTACCCTGCCAAGTGAAAGTGAAGTGGTCCCATTGTTTAGAGTCTATTGGGATGGTGAAGAAGGCATTTGCAAAGTCAATAACTGCATACCAAGTCCCATCATATTTCTGGATCCTTTCTATTAAGGTGATGGTATCTGGAACAGCAGCATACAAAGAAGGAGTCACCTTATTCAACTGTCTATAATCCACAGTCATTCTCCACGTCCCATCTGATTTTCTTACTGGCCAGACAGGATTATTCCATCTTGTGGTTGTAGGGACTAACACTCCTGCTTCAACATATTCCTTTATAGTAGTGGCAATTTCATCTTGCCCACCTGGCACACGATACTGTTTTAAAGTAATTACTTCAGAAGGTTCAGGTAAAGTGATTGGGTCCATTTTTAGTTTTCCTACTAAAACTGTATTAATTCCTATCTTCCTCACAGCAAATTGGTATCTTCCTTCAGGTAAATTCAGAGTCATGCCTCTCAATACATCTATTCCAATGATGTATTCAGGAATGGGTACAACAACCACAGTATATTCCTTCTTAGGTAACTGCCCAATTTTCATTGTTATTTTAACCTGTCTGGCTGATATTTCAGTGTCTCCTAGACCTGTGATGGTAATAGGAGTTCCATGTTTAAACTTATCAGGGTTTCCATAGATAAGTGTGGCCTCAGCCCCAGTATCAATCAGTGCCCTAGTCACAGTAGTTGATCCATTCTTCCAATATATTGTTAAACCAATATGGGGTCTGCAATCTCTTCTGCATATTTCTTTTATCTGGGCTGGGGCTTGGCCTATCTCCTATTCCCCCTGAAGGTGGGGCAAACTTGGATACAAAGATTCAGATTCAGAAATACCTGCAGGGGTGGTTCCTGCTTCCCTGTTCATTCTAATGCTAAGTACCTTTTCTTGGTACAGCTTATGCAGCTCTTCAGTTGGAATACCATCTATTCTTCTAAAGTCCACCCCAGCTCTTAATAGAGCAGTAAACAGTTCCCTTCTTGTGGGTCTATTATGTCTCTGAATCCTCTGGCTATTTACTCTTCTCTCTTGAGGCAATTTGTCTTTTTCCCACTCCCCTAAATCGCATAATTGTGAAATCTTATCCAGCACCTCTGAAAGAGGGTGCCCTATTTCTCCAATTAAAAGAGTCAGAATTAGGTGCTTATATGCAGGAGGAGCCGTCTTCACTATGATATTTCTATGAGGAACTCCTAGGGGGGTATCATAATATGCATTTGCATCTCCAATCAGGATAGCAGTTTTCATTACCTCCTCCTTTAACTTTCTCATACAGTCTCTAAGTGAGTACCAGGGTCTGTCTCCCCTAGGCCACATAGATTCAGTTGGATATTGCTTTTTGCAACCTTCTGAAGCTAAAGCTAGAAGATTCGTTTTGTTATTTCCTCCTTGCATATGGTGATCCCTAAAAGCCTGGTGTACAAAAGGATTCTTACTGATACTTATGAATTTTAAACAGTCCTCATTGTCCAGTGTTATTCCTCCTGCGCCTTCATCAGTGATTCTTACTATCCAAGACACTAAAGACTCCCCCATTCTTTGGGTAAATCTACTCAATATATCAGTGATCTCCTGTTGAGTGAAATCCTCAATTATCTCCCTGGACTCTGTTTTGCCTCGGTGGTTCTCCTGCCTTCTTCTTCGTATGGGGAGAGCTTCTACATTAGGAGACTCCTCATCTAACCTTGTTCCATTCTCCTCACACACATTCTCCTGGAAGCTGTCAGGGCAACTCTGCCCAGCCTGTACAAAAGCTGCATGCACATTCCTTCTGCTAGTTTTTTGCTTTCTTTTAGCTACATGAACAGTAGCTTGCTCCTGGACCACATGGTCCCTCCAGTTTGCTCTTCTGAGTACTGTGACACAGAAAAATCCTCAGGCAAACCAGCTGAATCCCTAGCCATCCTAGCTCTTTCCTTCAGCAGCTTATCCCTACTTTTACACATAAGGCGATAACTTGTTAGCAGCACCCAGCCTCTCCTGCACACTCCTGCCAGTTCTTTGCCTGGTTCTATGGGTATTGTTTTCAAACATCTTTCCAAATCTCCAGGTTCTCCCTCTTTTAGCCTTGGTTCCCAGTTTTCACAGGGCCCTGTGCTTTTAGCCCATTCTCTGGCTAGAGAGGAATAAGGCAAATCCTCCCATCCTGGAATAGCCATTTCTCCCTCTAAAGCCCCACTGCTTCCAAATAGAGGGCTGACATTTTGCGATCCCATCCTCGTCGCCAAATGTATCAGCAATGCCATATTCACAATGCCTATAAAGATTACAAATATGCTGATATAATTATCCATCACAAAATACATCAGGTTTGCCATTTGGGGAAATAAACTAGAAAATTTATTAAGATACCAAAAGACTGAGTCCCAAAACCAGAAAGTGAAAGCCATCAGAGTAGTTATGATATTGGCACAGGTAGATAAAGTAGAAAGCACCCACATTCTCAAGCCCTCAAAACAGAACAGGCTACCTCAGGCAAAGGTCCTCCTCTCCTCACTCACAGCAACCACCCAGCGTCCTGGAAGAGCGCTCCCAGCAGCTCCGGCCCCTGGCAGTCCTCAGCAGGAGTCCTAACTCAAAAAAAAAAAAAAGGCAACCGCCACCAACTGCCAACCGCAGGACCGTTAGCTCAGCTTTTCACTTTCTCTTGCTCTGCTATGTCAGCACGTCCATGGGGCATGGGAGATCTTTAAATCCCATAACCCTTACAGGTACTGAAAAAGAGGGTATGCTTTGCACATTCACAAGCAGTGCGGAGATGGCAAACAGCCCTCTTGTTATCACTGATGTCCTTCTTGTGCTTTTGCTTGAACTCAGCAATGAAATGGTTGACCATTTGGTTGTCAAAGTCCTCCCCACCCAAGTGGGTATCCCCAGCTGTGGACTTGACCTCAAAGATGCCATCTTCAATGGTAAGAATGGAGATATCAAAAGTACCACCTCCAAGGTCAAAGATCAACACATTTCTCTTGGCACCAACCTTTTTGTCCAAGCCATGAGCAATAGCAGCACCAGTTGGCTCATTGATGATTCAAAGTACATTGAGACCAGCTATGGTTCCAGCATCTTTGGTGGCCTGATGTTGGGAATCGTTGAAATAGGCTGGTACTGTGAATACAGCATTTGTGACAGTCTTCCCAAGGTAAGCTTCAGCAATTTATTTCATCTTGGTCAAGACCATAGAAGATACTTCCTCTGGATAGAACCTTTTGGTCTCCCCTTTGTACTCCACTTGGACCTTAGGCCTGCCTGCATCATTCACCACCGTAAAAGGCCAATGCTTCATGTCTGATTATACAACTGCATTATCAAATCTGTGACCAATCAGATGTTTGGCATTAAAAACTGTGTTGGTGGGGTTCATTGCAGCTTTATTCTTTGCAGCATCACCAATTAAACGTTCTGCGTTGGCTGACTTAGCTTGGGGTGGTCCTGTTTCCTTGGTTATTAGCAATGATCTCCACTTTCCCACGTTGGAAGACTCCCACACAGGAGTAAGTGGTGCCAAGATCAATGCTAACTGCGGGTCCCTTCAACATGGTTGCTGGGGAGCCGGGGGGGGCGTAGCTGACCACTGTGGAGAGAGAAGGGCTGCTGCTGTGCTGAATAGGAGCCTCTCTTCTTAATAGTTAACTTCTTTAATAGTTAAAATTAGTTTAATATTTTTGTTTTCTTTTAATAATAAGCTTCAATATATACTATATAACTGTGATTGCAAATATGTAGTAAATGGTATCAGTATTTCTTTTAAAGCTTTATAGTATCAGACATGAAAATTAATTTGTGCACCAAACTGAAAATGCATATTAAAATTTTATGACTCTATTGAATATATATCAGACCTCTTTTATGCTTCTAGAGTCTGTTATTCAACTTTTGGATCTTTCACAAAATTAATTGTTCACCAGGATCTCTTACAATTGCATTGGGTTTTTCCAATTATCTGTACAAAAATCTACTTAATAAGAAAAACTGATGAAATACCCAGAACTGAGGTATGCCAGGAAGAGATATCAGCTTGTTTTCTGACTATCCTATGGGGTTACCAATTCATTTTTTTCCAGGACTGTGGGATATTATTCTTTATAATACATTGGTGGGCTTTAATTGAACATGTGTTTTTATGACTGAAATTTTTCATCTGATTTCTTAATATGTTATTATCATCTCTATTGTATGTTTAGATAAGAAAATATAGATTAATTAACAAGAACCTTGATTTCCTAAATCAGTCATTCTTAAAACAAAGTCATATAGAAAAAAAAGTAGCTGAGAATGAAAAAAATGATAGTATAATAATTAAGAAATAGGCTTGTCTTGGCCCTTAGTAGTCAGTACTGGACCAGATAGCTGGACATTTCAAGGAGGCTGATATAAGCTTGATTTAATTAAACGAACAAATAGACTTCAAGTTATTAGAGTTGTCAAGAAGGGAATAGTTTACTTTATGAAGCAATGGTTTCCCAAATAGCAAGAGATTTTCAATGAAAAGAACCATAGGTAACTGCATGTAGGATGTGTTATAGAGAAGTTTCCCACACATGCATGGTTTGGATGGAACAGCCTCTGACAACCCTTCCAACTCTCAGACACTTATTTTGTAATGCTTATTTTACTAACAGTTATTGTTATTTAAAATCTCTATTTTTAAGGAACTAATTGAGAGCAGAGTGCTATACAGAATAAAGAACTGGACAGATTTTTATCTTTCCTTTCTCATTTGCCCACTAGACAACCATGGACATATCATGCAGCTTTCTTAAATATTAGTTTATTTGTAAAATTGGAATGATACCTGTAGTGACTATTTCCTAGGAGAGACTCAAAAGGGATAATTCAAGTACTATTAAAACCTTAAAGTGCTATATAAATATCAGATGTTATTACTAAATAAGAAAAGACAGAAAGGGTTGGACTTCCATTTCTTGTTTTTGACAAGACACCCTGCAGATAGCTATTTATTCACTAGTTTATTATTGCTAGAATGATATAGATATACTTAGAAAGATACATATCATTTAACTACAAAAAACTCCTACAAAAATATTATTGTTTCTTTTGGCACCCAGATGGTGTGCTAAATGATCTATAAATTATTAGGGTTATTCAGCACTGCATAATATTGCATAAAATAAACATAATAAAACTATAGACATGGAAAATGGTAATTTTTATCTAGTGAGCATATATTTATGTATTAAAATTCCTTTCCTAGCACAGAGTAAAGCTAGAAGGATTATTTTCTTGGTGATACCTGAGGGTAAACCTTCATATAGAAGCATGATTATTCCAAATTTCATTATTCTTGCCCTCAAATATAAGTTTTCTTTTTCGATGATTCAGAAACCCCATAGTACACTATTCGCAATGTGATATATTCCTGAAATGAAATGGAAATAGAGAAATCAAAATTATATTATTCCATGTATTATATTTCTTTAAAACACCTATATAATTGATTTTATATTCAAAAGTGATAGGTGGAACCCTTCAAAGTAGTTTACTATAATCTTCCATTTATTTCTCTTCTAATTTTTAAAATCAGAATCTTCATGAAGGAGTAAGCTGAGTGTTTCCTTAATGTTGCAAATTAGTGTTAATTATGTTCTTTTAGGCTTGGAAATAGAAAACAGGAGAAAAGCAGAGAAGTGTTTTAGAGCAGAAGAGTTTAGCAGTAGAAAATACATGTAAGGTCAAAGGAAATGCTTTGGTATTAACAAAATTTTAATACTGCATCATTTTGGAAAATAATTTACAATACTTCAATAGAGATTATTTAAATTAGGTTGTTTTATATAAATGCAAAGGTTATTACAGGAAAAGTATTGAGTCTTTGGATTTACATGAAGACTAAAAATCCATCTTTCTATAATTTATTCTGAGTTTTATAAAGAAAAACCTTAAAATGTTTCATTTTCTTGTCATTATTGATCTAGTGAAATAATTTCATGGGCATCTCATAGCACCCTTGGTGACAAACATAATGTTGATGACACTTGTGATTATGTTTATCATTTATTACATCTTTGGCTTTCAGTTAGGTGCTCTGAAGAAGAGGAGTAGGGTCAAGTCAAAGTTCCTCCCTAATAGTTCACAATAAAATCTTATCAAACTTGATGTTTTATCTTTAAATTTCCCTTGTAATGATATTTTTCCCCTCAGCCCAAATGATTTAATTCTGACTAACAACTCTGTTTAAAAGTTGGCCTACATAAATGTGTTCTATAGAAATTAGGCTGCCAAAAATAGCAAATTGTTTATAGATCTTTTACCTCTTTTTCCTTGTTACACAGCATTTCTCAAGCATACAAATCAATGAACAGATTATAGAATAATTCTTTCATTCTGTAGTTCAATAAAGAGATAATTTTAGCATATTTGTGTATGAAATTATTGACCTATAGAACAATTCTTTCAGTGGTTAAGATAAAGAGTACCAAAATTAATTATTTTATTTTAATATCCTTTTAAAAATTTTCATCTTTCTGGGGCGGCCAGGTAGCACAGCGAGTAAGAGCACTGGCTCCAGTGTCAGGATGACCTGGAGATCGAATCCCGGGCTCAGGCACTTAGCACCACACCCAGAAATAACTGGCCGTGTAACCTTGAGCAAGTTACTTAACCCTGATTGCTTAAAAAAAAAAATTGTCATCTTTCTATGAAAGAAAGATTTGTCATTTAGAAATAATTTTCTGCGTATTTTAAGAAACCTGAAACTGTTAATCATGTAGATATCTAAATCTCAGCTATATCTCATAAGTTAAGAAGCAGAAAATCTTAAAGATATGAGGAGCCTTAGAAGTCATCTAATCCAATGTGCTTATTTAACAGATAGAGCAACTGAGGACCAGAGATATTAAGTAACTAGAAAATTTACACAAGTAGGAAGCACTAGCAACAGGATTAGTACCTACATTTTCTAAATCCCAAGTCTAATCTTTTTATCCAGAATCCTAATTTAAAAGGACTCCACAGGTGATCTAGTCTATCTTTTACCAGACCAATAATTCCCCTGTTTAAATTCAATTCAATAAGCATTTATTAGCTCACCTGATATGTTTATAGCAATGTTCTAGGTGATAGGAATAAGGTCAAAATAATCCTTACCATCAATGAAATAATGTGTTCCCTGAGGAGAAAGGGAGTTACAAAATGCACAAAAATAACTGATCATAGAAAAAAGTTACCAGTTACCATAGAAGTTACCTAGTCCAACACCAACACCCCAATGCTGCCCTAAAAACAAACAAGCAAGCAAGCAAACAAAAAGCAGAGGAGGAAACTGAAGCCTAGAAGCCTAAAGAAGTGGTACTGCTATCCATGGCCCAAAGTTTGTAAGCTAAGTAATTGTATATGAAATACAAAGCATATAGAGAGGGTAGGAATAGACCGTGGGGACGATCACTAAGAAATGGAGTTCTCAGAAAAGATGCCATATCAGAGGCAAGCACATAAACTGTACCTTAAAGAAAACTGGAGATTCTAAGAGGAGGAGGTAAGGAAGGAAAGGACTCTAGGTGTGTCTAACAGTTGAAGCAAAGACCAAGACATTGAGGTGTCTGACATTCAGTGTGTGACAAGTGTCTATCTAACATTTAAGGGAAGATCTCCAATAAAAGGGAATCTGATCCCTTATTTCTTAGAGTGTCTATTCCTCTTTTTTGAGGACACACCAAAATTTGTTTCTTTTCATCTTCCATTCACTTGTCTTACTTTTTCCTATTTCTTTATCCTTTGCTTAATTTTTTGGAGGGGGCAGGGCAAGGCAATCAGGGTTAAGTGACTTGCCTAAGGTCACACAGCTAGTTAAATGTCAAAGGCCAGATTTGAACTCAGGCCCTTCTGACTCTAGGGCTGGTGCTCTATTCACTGCACTACTTAGCTGCCCCCTGCTTAATTCTTTCTATTTCTCTTTGGTTTATTCATCAAGTTTATTATTTTTTTTGGAGATTATTATTCACACATAAATAGTATAACTGGGCAGATACTGCTACAGCTAAATGGCTTGATTTTTGTTTCATTGAGTAGTTTGGGATCATGGAAAGCATTACATGATTTCCCATAAGCCACCTGCCATGATCTTCCCTTCATTCCTGAGTTCAGATCAATACCCAGGTGCAGTACACACTATCTAGTATGCACGTACTGATGAGCACATTTGTCAAATTGCTTTTCTATCTGCATGTCACTGTTTCATTTTGTGTATTCATCACATACTTTGTTTTTCTAGCATGGATGCTAAAGCCAATCTCCTTTACTTCTCTGTAGATTTACTTTAGATGTTTTGTATTGTGCTGCGGCTCAGTATAATTAGCACAATACTTTCTGCTAATTGGAACATTTGGGTAAACTCATCAACAGAAAATTATTTTATTTATATTTTGTTTGGCTCATCTTTTATGACATCAGAAAATACCTTAGGTGAGCATATGCCTCTCTGTTTTGCATCTAATTTGAAACTGATATGTAGGAAATACCGGAACAACTTTATTTCTAAAGTTACAACTGTTGTAGAGGCTTGTATATATTTAATGTATTCATGGAAGACACCCAGTTTTAAGAAAATCGTACCAAATCAAATGTTTTTGTTAAGTTAGTAAACATTTGACAGTGTGATACCTTATGTTCTTTATACTTCTTAGCTTTGGAAGCAAAAAGATATAGTCTTAATATATTCACATATCATTCTCTTGGATATTTTCTAGAAATGATAGAGCAAGCAAGCATAGACATTAATAAAAGATAGGTGGCATAGCTGATAGATATTTATATTTATTATCCATCTAAATTCTCTCTCTCTCTCTCTCTCTCTCTCTCTCTCTCTCTCTCTCCCCCCCCATCCCCACCTCTGTCCTCCTATCTTTCTGCAATTTTCTTCACATTGATGAATGAATGTTCTTGGCCTGTGAAGGGAATTTCTGTAGACAAAACTGTGTTGAACAATACTTCAAGTACTCTATGGCATATATCAATAGCTAGAATTTCTGTAATACTTTAAATTTTGCAAAATATTTTTAAAATATTGCCTTATTTGTTCCTCACAACTACTCTGGGAGATAGGTGCTATTATTATCACCACTCAATAGATGAGGAAACTGAAACAGACAGTGGCTGTGACTTGCCCTGTGTCATACAGCTACTTAGGTGCCTGAATTCAGATTTTATCTTGTCCTCTTGACTCTGAGTCCTTTGTTCTATCCACTGGACTACCTAGAGTCATTTTCGAATATTGCATACTGAGACTACAGAGTCTAAACATGATTTCACAATAGTCACAGAAGCATATAAATCACTATTATAAGAAAACAACAACTGGAAAACAATTCATTTTACATCTCATTCTCATTCTTCCTCTAGTTCCATCTATAAATCTAGGTCATCGGGCTTGCCTGAATCTCACACCAAGTACTCTTAAAGTCTTCTTTCTCCTCAACTACTTTTTCATTGTTTTGCAAGATGAATGATGCTTGAGTTTTCTATCTTTCTCTTCTATCATGTTGTGTATATTAGCTTGTCCTCTATATTGACATTCATGCTGACTTCCATGACTCTCTACTGGACAAGGTGTATGCATCCTCATTAAAACTTGCTTTTCTGGTGTTCATTTTTATTTGTTTAAAATTTTCTAAGAAATGGTCATATTGAGTCAATGTCTTTTGCTTTTGTCCATTCCCACTTTACAGAGTTGTAAACTAATTGAATTTGAGATTGAGTTCAAGCTGAGATAATTCCAAGTAATGTTTGTTCATGATTTTTTTTTCAAAGTGGTGTTTATTTGGATCATTGTTCTAACCAGTTGAAGAACCTGTAAATAAATAATTGGTGAGATTTTTATATTTGTCCAGTCATTTTCAGGATTTTAATATTATGTAATTAATTTTAGAATGTTCTTTTTATTACGATGTTCTTTATGTTGTTGTTTGTTGCTCACCACATCCAATGCATTCTGCAGCATAATCTATAGAAGTGGAGTGTCATAGTGAATAGACGTTAATCCCAATGTTAGGAAGACCTGAGCTAAAGTCCTGACTCTGACACACCTTAGGTACTGATGCAGGGCAGTCAGTCAATCTGTGACCCAAGCAGCTCTCTAAAATTGTTAAGCCATGGAGTACTTGAAGCATGGGTCAGTGGAATTTTTTTCTACAGTAATTTCCTTCACAGGTCAAGAACACTCATCCTTATTAAACAAAAAAATTACAAAGAGAAAGAGGAGTGGAAAGAAAGAGAAAAAAAACAGAGGCAGAGAGAGACAGACAGAGACAGAGAGACAGACAGACAGAGAGAGACAGAGAAGGAAAGAGAGAGAGAGAGGGAGAGAGAGAGAGAGAGAGAGAGAGAGAGAGAGAGAGAGAGAGAGAGAGAGAGAGAGAGAGAGATGGATGATAGATATTCATTTTCACTTATAATACCCATTTTCCTATTAGGGTCACTAAGTATCAATGTACATGTTGATCTAGTTAGTGGGATCTTGCAAAATTCTTCACAGAATTTCTTATTTTCTTTATTCTATTTCTGTATCCTTTACTTAAAATGTTGGCGCATACATGGAAGCTATCTTCTAGGTATTCTCTTTTTGCTTATGGTCAAAAGAGATAATATAGCCAAGTACATATATTTCCATTCCTAAAGTGTTATATAAATATGATTTATAACTGGTAGTATTATTTTATCATTACTGTGAGCATTACAAAGGGAGATGATAAAGTTTCTCATGAAATGATGTTTCTTGTTTGCTTAGGCCACAATATTAGACAAACTATATCACGCCATTATCTGGATATCATTAATATCTATGTTTTAGTATTGATTGAAAGTCATAACTAGTTCACTTACTCTGAGCTGGCCTGGAAAATCCTGGTAAATCTGGAAAGAAGTATGTAGTGTCTGCTGCATATAAATAGTCATCGATATAAATGTAGAACTACAGAAAACCATGTGTATCAAGGAAGTAAAAGATCTTTTTTGAAACAATAAGAGCAAAGAAAACAGAAGTCTTCCTAAGTGAAAAAGTCATCCCTCCTCCCAATCCCCTCAGAGAAAAGGCTAGCATGTATACAGGGGGAGTAACATACCTTTCTACCAGAAACAGAGATAAAGAGGGAAGAGAGAAATATTTTTAAGAAAGAAGCAGAAAAAAATAGCGTGGCAGACACAGATTCGTCAGAGTGGAGGAATAAAGCAAGAGTGAAGGAATCTCTAGAGTCAGGACAAGAAACTAACTGACAAACAGCCCAGGCACTCTCTTCAGTAGAAACCTCTGCTTACATGAAGTTCCCCAAAAAAGACCATTTGCATCAATCCTTTACTTGGCGTTCTATCAAGGTTACTGTTGTAAGGTTTATGCTGTAATCACTAGAAACAAAGATTTTTCCCTTGACTGTATGTAGACCTTTTTATTATTATTATTTAGTTGAGTTAATAAAGCTTGTACTTGAAACTCTGTTGTTCTCTAAACTATATGGACACTGAGGGCCCTTTTCATTTATGTGGAGATCATTCACGGAAGGTTATATCTATAAGGTAAATGCTATTGTTTTCAAGGAAAACTTGGGTAGGGGAAGAAGCCACATAGTTATTCATAAATAAACCTTCACGTCTGAACTCCATCTCTATGAGCAAAAATCTCTAGTTGTAAGTATGTCTATTTATGCACATTTCCCACGTCCTCCATGAAGAGTTGCCTGATTAGCTCCCCACTTCATATTCCTCATCTCTGGACTTCTACATAAGCTACAGTTGTTTTCTCAGAAATTTAGCAGTCAATTTTATATTGTCTTGTTAGACTGATTATTTTCTGAAGCCTACAGTCTTGAGGAAAACACTTAGCAAACCTCTAAGTGTCATATAATGTGAATTTTAGTATTTATTTGTCTTTTTCATGCTGAAATTATCATTATCTCTACATTATCTGCTACTTACATGGGACTTTGAAAACTTTTCAATGAATTTATAATATTGTGCATAGTTATGTACTTGTATTTTATCCTTCTACTAGACTAAAAGCTCTAAGAAGGCAGGACATTTATTTTAGCGAAGATTTTTTTTATCACTCCCATTTTTATTATTCCCATAGTACCATAGTAAAACTTTATACTTTTTGGGTATTTAACAAATATTTGCATCATAAATAATGAATAAATAAATGCATGTGCTGTGCACAAAAATCAGACTAGATTTCCCATGGAAAGTGGCCACGTCCTTTATCTTATTTGTACTTTTGTCATGTTGGCTACAAAGCAGAGGCTAAATAATGACTTGTAATTTTATTGGTCAGTCAGTCAACAAGCATTTATTAAATCTTTACTTTATGCCTCAGAATACTCTGTTCTCAGTTTCCCTGGATTCCTTTGAGACATATCAAATCACATCTTCTGCAGGAAGCTTTTCCACTCTGTTAGAACCTTTTTCTCTGAAATTACCATCTAGCTACTCTATATAAACTTTATATGTACCTAATTATTTACATGTTTACCCAAGGGATCAGACTGTTTAAGTCTTTCTTTGTATACTCAATACTCAGTACAGTGCCTGGTGATAAGTTCTTATTTACTAACAAGGTATATTAAGTCTTCTGGAACAACAATAATAATACTTCATATTAGCATGATACTTTCAACTTAAAATATGTTACTCGGATTCCTTTTTTTTCCCTCCCCACAATCAGTGGTATAAAGAAGAGGCAGCTAGGTGGTATGGTGGGTAGAACATTCAGCCTGAGATCTCAAAGTTCTTAGTTCAAATTTACCCTCAGACACTTACTAGCTCTATGATTCTGTGTGAATCACTTCAATCCTATTTGTCTAAATTTTTTTCAACTATAAAAATGGGAATAATAACAGCATATATCTCAGCAATGGTAATGGAATTTAAAGATCCCCCTGTACTGTCTTGGTTTTCGGGTTGAGTGTTGAAACCCAGAGCTTGTGAATCCCACTTGTGGGATGGACTTTTTGACATGAAGAGAGAGAGCTAAACTTGGAACAGCTGTGCTGTGGATTTAGAGATAGGCCCAAGCAGAGGAGGCCAGAAGAACTTTTGGTAGCAGCATCATGGAGGCAAAGAGAGAAAGAGAGGATTACTGAGGACCATCTCGAGCTGCCCAGGATTTTTGAGAGCTACCATCTGTACTGCCTAGAACTGAGGAGGCATGGCTGTGATGCCAGTACCTTCTCTGTTTGTTTTTATGTTGTTTTGCCAGATTTATCTACTGGTGAAGGACAATTTTTTTTGTTGCAGAGGCCCTGGAAGCTTGCTGTTGGTTCAGAAGCCCTGAAGAAGGATTTTCTTGTTGTATGTTTACAGAAATCCTGGAAGAGGGTCTTGTTGATGTTTTCAGGGGTCCTGAGACTGTTCTTCAGGCAGAGTGAATTGATGAGGACACTGGCAAAGTATATAGTGGCTTCATTAAGCTTTGTCTCCCCAGGATACGAGATTGCTGAGACCTTGCCTTGGGTCAAGATGAAGAAATGACTGCCCCTTGGGTATTGAATGCTGTTCTGATGATAATTGTAATTCAGTTGTGATCCAGGGATGGGAAACTTGGCTTTTTGTGCTCAGTGACCCACCAAATGAATGCACTTTGTTTATTATTGGAAACTAATCTCCAAATGAATGGAGAGAAAACTTTGTGATTGACTAAATGAATGTACTGGCCAGGGGTGGAGGAGTATTTGGAAATTATTGAATTATACTCTGTGAATGTTGTATTTTGATTTTCTCTTTTCTGTGAATGTTTTGCCTTAATTTGTTACTGATGAAATGGAATCTGCTAAGCTAGTAATTCGAACCTGGAAGTTGCTTGTGTTTGGCGTTACAATCTCATAGATTTTTTTGTGAGGATTGAGTGAGATATTAATTATAAAATCCTTAGAATATATAATATAGATGGTGCAGTATAAATATTTACTCCTTGTCCTTCTTATATGATATGACTCCAGTTTTTGTTTTTTCTCAACATAGGAGGAGATGAGGATCGGAAAAATTCAGTGCCTGGCCTATACTTTTATAGCTAAAGCTAATGAATTGTGGAGGCAGATATTTCAATTCCTCATCTAATGAATCTGGTGATGTCTAGGAAACTTAACAGACCAGGCATTCTTTTTGAGGGGTAAACTATTTGTCTCTCAAATGTTTATATTTATTTTCCAAATTATGCATATCTTCTTTCCATGACACCAGTAAAATTCATAAAGAGAAGAAATAAGAAATTATGTAATCACTAGATCAAAAATACTAAGCCTCCTATATAATAACTCCATTCCATGTAAATCTTCAAATACATTCTAAATGCTTTGAAATTCAATAAATAAATTATGAAACAGAAAACTTAACCACTCTTTCATTTTGTAGTTCTCAATTCCCAAATGCTTATACTTCTTTAATCCACTTACATTAATGTTCAAATCTTTTTGTATTATTTCATTTCCTTACTTGTTTAACGTAGATTTTAATTTTCACGTGATTGTAACTTACAACTGAAAGAAAACTCAGGTAATCATCTTACCCAAATTCCTGACATCCAATGACCTCTATCAGCAAAGGCAGTAAATAGAAAATGGTCTTATTTTCAAAATTCTCTAGAGATGCAATTATGTTCCTTGGGACCTTGTTTGATTGTTTGACAATGCTTGCTGACAAGAAGTTATTTATTATGCATAAGCTGAAATTTTCCCAGTTATAATTTAAGTACACAACAGCTTAACATTCTTGATTTAATTTTTGGCCTTGCCAGAGGATATTATAATAATTACTTTCTAATAAGAAACACCCTTCCTCTAAAAGAATGTACTGGAACTATTGTATTCAGAATATATATGAAATATGTTCTCTACCCTGAAGAAGTTTTTTTTTTATTAAGGCTTTGTTTTACACCAGAGATTTGTCTTCTGTCACATGGTTTCCCACAACTCCAAAGAGGTATGTTTATAAATGAAAAGACATTCATTTAATAAAAGCCCATATGCTATACCAGTCCATTTGACTAGGGATGCTAATGACCTAATTGGGACAGAGAAATCCCTAGATCAAGGAACATAAGGATCATGAATTCCTCTTTCCCTTTCGGTTGTGATATAGCAGAGGCAATTAAAAAGACATTACTGTAATTTTCATGGTTCGGGGGATAATTTACGTTTATACCTCATGGAATAAGGTAACCCCAATATCTATAATAGAAGTTAAGTAGTTTACAAAAAGTATTCAAAATATATTTAGAATCATCATTTTGTAGAATGACATTTTTTCCCAGAAGAAACATGATGTTAACATGATGCTTAAAAGGTTCTTTGCCTTTTGATTTATAAATACTTTTTATTTAAGTTCATAATAAGAGGTTATAATCACATAAAACCTTAGTGTTTCCTAAGAACTTCACATATATCATCACTAGATCTATACCAACCCCCATAAATTAGGCAGTATTTATTATTCTAGTTATTAATAGAGCTCTAGATCTAGGGGCCCAGTAAATTGGGTGGGACCCTTTGAAGAACCTATGGGAGGACCATGGGATAACAGATTTAGATTTGGAAGAGATCTTAGAGTTCACTGAGTTCAATGTTTTGGTTTTTTTTTTAATTTTACAGATGATAAAACTGAGTCAGACATACTAACTGTATTGCTTGTTTTTTCATGTTTAGACTCATGTCTAAAGCAGGATACAAATTGAGATCTTTCTGACTCCAAGTCTATCAATTAATCCATGAAAAGATGGGGAGCCAAGATGGGATGCAATCTGTTTATTTGGGATGAGAGTACCCATATCAATGTGCTCACATATTCATCGACATCTTTAGCATTATCATTTTAAATCATCATTATCATCCATAGTTGAGAGGCAGTGTGACACAATAGAAAGAAAGGCTCAGAAAAACTTGGTTCAAGTATCACCTTACATGCAAGGCATCTAAGCATTGACAAAATACAAAGAATAAGAGAATCCCTACTCTCAAATAGCTTAATGTCTATCAAGAGAGACAAGGTATATAGAGATTTTTAAATTAAATATATGTAAGATTAAGATAGATTTTTGACACTGAAACCAAAAAGAGCTAATTCAATCTTAGACTGCATTAAAAGAAATATGGTATGGGGCAGCCAGGTAGCACAGCGAGTAAGAGCACTGGCTCCAGTGTCAGGATGACCTGGAGATCAAATCCAAGGCTCAGACTCTTAGCATCCACCCAGAAACACCTAGACGCGTAACCTTGACCAAATTACTTAACCCCAATTGCTTAGAGGCAGCCAAGTGCCTCAGCAAGTTAGAGCACCGGCAGTGTTGGGATGACCTGGAGATCGAATCCCAGGCTCAGTCACTCAGCACCACACCCAGAAATAACTGGCCGTGTAACCTTGAGCAAGTTACTTAACCCTGATTGCTTAAAAAAAAAAAAAAAGAAATATGGTATTCATAGTAAGGGTGATATTCTTATATACTGCTTGATTAGATGACTTTTAAATAGAGCTAGATCCCAATTTGAGAAAATAATGAATCTCATGAAGTGGTCACATTATTCTAATTTGTACTATTTACAGTTATAATTGTTTATAAAATATTGCAATTGATTCTTGCACAATGGAAATAAGGCATGGATTTTTTGAAATAAGCTTTTTATTTATTTATTAATATTATATAATAGCAAATGATAACAAAATATATTTCTGATTCAAGTTTATTAGAAAGTTCTAGAGTAGTTATAAAAAGCAAAATGTACATGGTAGATTTGCAGTTTCTTACGTAATCATCTCTCTTATTGCACTGTGTTACAGAAATGCTTGGTTTGTTCCATGAATTGAAAATATTTTTTAAAAAATAAAAAAGTTGAATATTGTACCTAATGATAATAATGATACTAACTGATGATATGATAAAAATATCTTTATTAGCATTTAACATATTTTTTCTTTAAATCTTAGTATATACACTGGTAGTTACAGAGAATTTTATTCATATCAGTGGATTTTCATGATTCATTTGATAAAAGTCAGGATCATATTTCTTTGCTTCATGATTTCTAGAGCTCAAGATAGATCTTCATATTCTTTGAAAATGAATTCCTTTATCTGCACATTATCTGCTTCTTTAGCTTTGTTTTTGGTTTCTTCAAACACTGATGATCTTAATGAAGATCATCATCATTCAATGTTTCTGAGTACCAAACAAGGATTCCTGAGACATCATTGTTTTCTAGTTTATCAAAAACAAACTTTCTTCAAATGTTTCTTTCTTCTGTAACAATCTGCTTTTATGAGTGAAAAATTTCTAAATTACTAATTGCACAATATGGGGAAATATACTTCTGTGCCAGAGGCAGATTTATAGGAGTTTTTTGCGAGTATACATGGAGAATATTTTTGATTGTATCTCTGATAATATAAAATATATGTACATGTTTCAGATGTCTGTTGAGGAAATTTCAGTCTCTTGCAATTTTAGCAATTTCCTGTTCAAAAGTTTTTCTCAGGGCGTAGACCTTAAATGTCACAATACTTCTTTCACCCATGGGCTACAATAAAAATTACTTTTACATTCCAATATAATAATCCAAGTTTAATTGGATGACATAGACTATTATTTAAATTCAGTAATGATTTAAATGCAATATTGGTGACCCTGTACAATGTTATAATTGATGAACTAAAATGACTTGGAAATCAGTTTAGTCAGATATTCTTTCTTATTTGACTACACATGAACTGTAAGATATTAATGACTGTGACCTCTCAGAGTGCAAGTATTTCAAGACTAACAAATAAACACTGGTTTTCATTTAAAATCTTCATCTGCATTATCTCCCAATAAAAATATTAGGTGACCCATAGACATTTTAAATCCAGATTTACTTTTTTTTCTTTCTTAGAAATGTAAGTTCTAGAAAGCATCCTTTTCCAGTTAAACTGTTTTCATTTACATTAAAAAAATGGTTGATCAGTATATCCCCCATCTTTGATTGTAGTTTTTAGAGCATCAGAATAATTTAACAGACATGTCCTTATCTCCACTAGATACCTTTCTGGTAATTTTAACATTATGCAATTGATCTAGATTTTTAAAGTGATCTAGCCAACCAGCACTGGCAGTGAAAGTTTCTTTACTATCTACTTCATTTCTGTGTTCTTTCACTGCCTTAAATAAACTTGAAGCTTTTAGCTGAATGGCTTTTTGCCAAGAGGAATGTGTTTTTTATTGCAATCTTCAATCCATAAGGCTTAAAGACCTTCCATTTCCATCATCTTAACAACTCTATTTTTTGTAGGTGTTTGAGAACCACAAAAAAAGGTACAACTTTTTTATTTGTATCTTATTTCACTTGCACATTTTATAATATTACATTCTGCAGATTCAGGTCTTGTGGATTTATTACACCATTCCTGCTATCCATTTAGATCAAATTTTGGTTCCAATATAATGATAAATCTCTTATTCATTCATTCATCTATCTGTCTGTCTATCTATTTGTTTATTGATTGGCTTATTTATTTATTTGTCCTTTGTTTCTAACAGAAATATTCTTCCTTTTGTCCATTTTGTTAAGGAGTTTTTAAAATAAATAAATAAATGAAACTGTTGGTATTGACATAACACAGTAGCACATCACATCCAAATTCAGTGATAAGCAAGGGCAGACTGAAAATAGATAACTATGTTAGCACCCTTGACTAGCTTCAACGGGTCATACTAATTGAATCTGTCATCTGTTAAAAATGACTTGGTATCATTTTATAATTTATGCAACTTGAACTTAGCATTATTTGAACCTGACATTAATTGTGACCTAGCTATACTATGCTGGGTTACGTGCAACATTTGTAAAGGCATTTCGAAAGACATTTTGACATCCAGAGAATAATGCTCAGGGCGAAGTATTTCCAGACAATGGCATCTGAGAATCAATTGAAGGAACTGGTTATTTTCAGTCTGGAGAAGAGAAGCTTGAGCTGGGAAGGGGGTAATGACTACCTTCAAATATGTGAAAGATTGCCATGTAGAAGAAAGATTAAGCTTGTTTGGCTTAACCCCAATAAGTTCTAAGGGGGCAGATTATGGCTCAATATAAAGACAAACTTCTTAACAATAAGGTGTCCAAAACAGAATAGTTTGCCTTAGGAAGGATTAGAAGTAGGTTGGGGAATGGAGTATAGTGTTAGTGAATTTCTTATCACTAGACATTTTTGAGCAGTTGTTAGATAATCACACTGGGATTTTTGAAAATTAAAAAAAATAATTTGGATAGGAGTTAGACGATGATATTTAAGGATACTTATAGCTCTGCCTATTTATTATCATGATATATAACCTCCAGTTCATTTCTTTGTTTATGTACCCTCTGCCCAAGTTTCTTAGAACTTTGCTAGTTGATATGCTTAGTGATCTACTAAAAGCAATTTAAATTATTGATGTATGGCAATAGATTAACATTATTGCTTAAAATCTCACAGTAACAGTCAATTTCAGTGTCTATTCAGAAGCATGAAAGTTGCAAACATTGTGCCCTAACTCATGGAGGAAGAATAATTTCCTAGTGTTCTTTAAAAGATAATTTTTAGATGAGTATCTCTACATCTAAAATAATAATGCTACCTTAGTATTATTTGTACAACACTTTACTTTGAGAATGTTTATGTGTTTATAATTTCATTTGATTCTCAAGTCATATGTTAGGTGGGATTGTCATTATTCTACCCATTTTATAAATGAGTAAATTTATCTATCAAGAGAGACAACATATACATATGTATACCTGCAAAAATTCAAATAAATGGAAGGTAATTTCAGCAGGAGGCATCAGGAAAAACGCAAAGACTTTTTGTGCTGAGTATTCATGGGAACTAAGGCTTCTAAGAGGTGGGGATAAGAAAGGAGTTCTCTCTAGGCCTGTGTTGTCCTATGTATAGAGATGAGAGATGGAATGTCATGTACAGAGAACAGCAGGAAGGGCAGTATGACATATATGAACGGTAGTAATGTATAAGCCAGAAAGATTAGATAGATAGATAGACAGACAGACAGACAGACAGACAGACAGACAGACAGACAGACAGACAGACAGATAGATAGATAGATAGATAGATAGATAGATAGATAGATAGATAGATAGATAGATAGACAGAAACTGCCAAAGTGCTTTGTGTTTGGTTCTATATATACTAGGGAGTTACTTATACTTATTAAGCAGGGAAAAAATGTTGGTCAGACCTGTCCTTTGGAAATTTCATATTTTTGCTCTGTTGAGGATGAATTAGAGATAGGAAATTTGAGGAAGACAAATAAGGAATTTATTGCAATATTCCTGGTAAAAAGTGAATAACAACTCCTCCATTGGAGGAGACCATATGATTGGAGAGAAAAGGACAGATGTAGGGAGAATTAACAAGACTAAATGCCAGGTGGTTTGGCTTTAAGTCCAGTAATCTTACAGTTCTGTTACTTTGCCTCTGGGTCTAATATGCCTGCTGCACTTGGGTTATATATTCAGATATGCAAACAAAATAGTCCCTACCATGAAGAAACAAGAAAAGATGAGACATGTACATGGATAATTAAAATTCAAAGTAATCTTCAGAAAGAGAGAAATCTGACAACTGAAGGGATCAGAGAAGTCTATATAAGATGACACGTGAGCTGAGCTTTAAAGGTGTGTGGGGGTGTCAGGAAGCACTTTTTGAGGTTCAGAAACAGAGAACATTCCATGTAGAGGAAAAAATCAAATCGGTCCTGATGTTTCAAAAATAACACATTTTGCTCGCTTGTGAATTCTGTCAAAATTCATACTTGTTGAATAACAACATCAATAATAGTTAGCATTATATAGTGCCTTAAGGTTTACAAAGCACTTCATTAATATTATCTCATTTTACCCTTACAAGAACCCCAGAAGGTAGTTGCTATTATGACTCTCATTTTATAGATGAGGAAACTGAGATAAACAGAGGTTAAGTGACTTTCCCTGGGTTTTATGGTTAGTAAATGTCTAAGGTGGGACTTGAACTCAGGGCTTCAGGACAAGTACTATATCCAGATTGCCACCACGGTCCATCTGGTGGTATTCTACTAATAGAAAGGGCCCACATAAGTCCAAAGCTAAGTAATGGAAATGAGAAACACACACACAAAAAAAGTCCACTTTGAGAAACCAAGAATGGATTATATTCACAAAGACATGAAATTACCAGGTTATCAATATCTAATATATTTTCATAAAAACCTAAAATGATATAGTACAATTAAACCATAAAAGTAGAGAAACCTTTAGATGGGATCAAAAGGTCATTTAGTTTATGAGTATTTAAAATGAGATTTAAATGATTTTATTTATGAATTGTAACTAATATGATAATAGTATAAAGCATGCTGTCAGTTTATCTTAAAGTACTCGCCTAAGAGATTTCACCAATTTTGGTCCCAATATAACTTAAGGCTTTCATTTTAAATTCCTTTCTGTGCTGGTCACCATCTTTCTTTCCCTCCATTCCCCTGGGTCTGTAGACATGAAAAGACCATTGGTCAATTAACAGAAGGCAAGAAGGTTTGCATTAGTCTCATCCTGTAGAATACTTAAGGGAAAAATAGAAACCCTTATTATAGAGAAATTTCCATTTTCCCCCACATCTAAACCACAACATATGCCCAAGATTGGTCTGCTGCCTGGGACTGTACAAGCAGATTGTGCTCCTCTAGAGAGAGGCACAGGTAGAGAAGGTCAGCTCATTAAGAGCTATAAGGGAAACTTGGGTTCTTTTATTAGCTTTGATTTGAATCTCTTGTGAGGTTTAAAACCTGGATTTAAAAGTAAAAAATGGCTTACAATTCATATCTAGCTTTATCCTAGGATTGCTTTTCAACCCTGCCAGGGCATGCACTGGATTACTAGTGCCGCATTTTCTTTTCAAAAGTCAGTTAGGACCTCCTGCCTCAAAGGTAAACTAGGAAAATGTTGCTGAATATAACACTCTACCCAACTGAAAAAATAAAATCCAGGAAGGAAAAGAGGACTATCAGTGATAGATAAGTTCAAGCTGAAGTTACAATGATTTAATTATACATGAATCAAGGATTCGCCATAAATAATTTGCATTTCTGATAGTTGTCTTTTATTGTATATTTACTATTTATATTTCACTACATTATTGTGTCTTAACTCTGCTACTTGCTATAAGCTTTCAGACATTTAAAAGGATCAGTTGAATTCCTTGTTTTTGCCCAGATTTGTACTTGCCATCAAGTTGAGAGAGAGGTAGCACAGGGCATTAGAAAAAAATCTAGATGGGGGGGGGGCAGGGAGGGAGGGAGAGGATAAAGAAGTTCTACATTTAGCTCTGATATTAATTATCATGACCTGAGCAAGTTAGAGAACTTATCTTGGTTTTGGTTTCTCCAACTGTATGTATGGCAAACGAGTTGAATTACATGAACTATAAGATTTTATCTATCTCTGGCAGTCTACAAAAGTAAAAAAAAAATACTGTTTTTTTTTGAAATGTATAAATTGTATACCTCAATTAAAAATTACTTTAATATGTGTCCTATTTTGATTTCCTATATCCTCTATCTAGGAGCGGGGAAAATGCTATCATTCAGCTATGGAATATCTGGGAATAAATATGGCTACTTTGCTTACCAGTTTAATCATTATTCCACTTAAATGATAAGGCATTTAAAAAATTCACATAAGCCAAATAGTAACTTAAAATAAGGCCCAAATCAGTTCCTTTGTATTTTTCTCAAAACAGTTTAAGAAATTCACTGCAAAAGGAGCTCTGGGACATAGAATCACAATATCCAATTATTTCTCTGTGGGTGTGTATGTGGTTTTTTTTTTTTTTTATCCATTCAGTTTTACACAGAGTCAATACCATCTTTGCTGAACTCTCCCATTTGTTCTTTTCTTTGTCCTTGTTTTAGATTTTGTTAATTTCTTCTATTCCTCTAGAGTTTACTCCTTTTGTTTACCCTGCATTTCTTTAAATTACCTGTTTCTTTTTGTCAGCTTGTGGTTCACATCTCTGTCACAATTTCTGAATGTAGCTCAATGGAATCGAACCCAATGGAAGCCCAGTAAAATGAGATTCCCAATGATTACTAGACATTCAGGAATTTCGACATTTTCTCTTCTTTTTAGGTGAAGAAACTTTTCACCAGTTTGAGAGGCAAGGGAGTCCTAGCTTCAAAATGTATATAACTTTGGAAGCTTTGTGCTTGGGTATAGTTTAAGTGAACAGGAAAGAAAAAAAACATTTATTAGGGTCTATTTTATTTTTACTAAAAGGCATGCTATTCTTTTTCTTTATATACAATTTATTCTGAGGCTTTTTCTTACAGATGTTATTCTTCTGGATTTAAAATGAGGAAATTGTAACATCTGTTCTCAGGAGAAACATGTGTGAATGCTAACTGCAAAACAACGGATATTAGGTTTATTTAAAAGAAATAAATTACTTCAGAGTAATTATTCATCTTCACAGTCCCCTCTGTGGGCTAGATGCAGGGCTGACTTGAGGCAAAATTGTGAAAATGGACTAACTTTAGTCTTTACTGCCCTCCCACTTTTCTTTTTATGACTTTTCCCCTAAATCCCTTCCCAACTATATGTCTATCATGCCCTAGTCTCATGGGGACCTGATTTCAGCTAGCTCTCGAGTTGAAAAAAAGTAGATGACTAATAACAAATATTTGCTGTTTGACTAATGTGTCTGATGTCAACTTATTTTGTTATTGCATTTTGAAAAGTTGTAAGAAAATTTAGACCCAAATAAAGGAAATGTCATTGATAGACTTTCAGGTACTATTTTTTATTTCCTTACATAAGAACTCTGAATGCCTATAGATCTGGACCGGAGGAAGACACTCAAATTTAATCTCCTCTATTTGACTCTACTCTATCTTTCTACCCTTTTTATATATTACTCTCCTTTGCTTATTAGATAGATCAGCCAAACTGATCTTCTTTCTTTTCTACACACAACACTCTCAATGGTGGATGCCATTTCTTTTTACTGGCTACCCTGGATATGTGGAATGTACTCCCTTTTTACCTCTGTCTCTTAAAATTCCTAGTTTCTTTTAAAACTAAGCTCAAGTACCACATTCTGAAAGCAAACTTTCCTATTTCCTCTAAATTACTAATGCTTCTCCTCCAAAAAAATTTCTACTATATATTTTTAGATAACTATTATAACCCCTGCCCCCAAAGCCCATTCATTTGAAGAGATTCTCTCCTTATTAGTGGAGGTGAAGGACCAGACCCATGTAAGGGGTGGGGTAGAGCAGAGTTGGTGAGAGATAAGAGAATTTAAGTTCTCATCCAGTCCCCTTTGAGGACTCCTCAAGGAGTTAATCTTCTTTGGGGACTCTTCAATTGAGAGTTCCCTTTTGAGACTCCTTAGGCCAGTCTCAAAGGATCTTCAAATTTTCTTTGAGTATTGAGTTGGCTTCCAGCTTCAAAAGAAAAGATGGGAAAAAAACCCAATCCCACATTAGATTGTAGAAGGAAAAGTCTCTGGGAAGACAGGAGAGGAGCAGGAAGTCTCTGTCATGTCCCTATTCCCAGTATGCTATTGTAGTGTATTGTAGTATATTGAGTGGGATCCAAGACCCTCTCTCTTAGATGAGCTGACTTAGCATCTATCCTAATAAGAGAGTTCTTTCATTCTGCGTTATCTAACGTGTTCTCCTGTGTTTTCCTTCTCTGATTTCTGTTTGGCTACCAATTTGGATACAGGAGTTTCTTTGCTATTTGATGTACGTGTTTATTTTGTAATGGGCATTAGATGGAAAAGGGGTCAAGCCTTGGATATAGAGCCTGAGATTCCTCTAGAAAATGGCAAAGTAATCAAAAGTTAGAACCAAAATATATACCCTAGACAAACAATATTTAAGGAAGTAGATATATCTTTCACTGAAGAGAGCAGAGTGGTAAACTCCAGCCCCAAACTCTTGCTGCCCTTACTGGAAGGAATGAACGTCTCCCTTGGAAAATGATGGAGTGAGAAGAGGCTAGAAATGTCTGCTCTGCCTCCCTTTCAGCCACACAAGAACAGTCCTGACCACTGGTGAACCTCCCTACATCTGAGACCCTCTCCCCTACCCATACTGTTATACCTTATATGTATACATGTTATATCTCCTGTTAGAACAAAAGTTTCTTGAGGGCGTAACTGTTTTCCTTTTGTTGTTGTATCCCAGTACCTTGTATTAATATCTGACACTTAGGGAGGGATTAGATGCTTTTGTTTAATTCACTGATTCATTCAACATTTAACAGTCATTTTTTGAAATTTCTACTATGTGCAATACACTGTAAGAAGAATATGAACATAGCACCAACTCTCAAAGGAAATGATTTTCTCTACTCTTACATCTGACCATACCCAGTAACTTCCCTGGTATTTAAGCCTCTGGGGCTCCAAGTGAAAGCCCCTGGGGCACTAGCAAAAATAGGAAAAAAAGGAAGCCTCAGCAGCTACCCTTCATCTCCCACTTACTTCTCTTAGTCATATACAACCCTACATAGACACCAAAGTTTTGTTTTGCTTACTGGACTGCAAACCCTGCAGTCAAAGAGGGGGGAAGAGCTCCCAGTCACTGGATATTTCCCTTTTAGTCACAGCATATTCCCTGTAACCTTCCCAAATTTGGGTCAGAAAATGCTTAGCTTTTGTCATTGTATCCCCAAAATTTAGTCATGGAATCTGACACAAAAATGGTGCTTGATAATACTTGTTGATTCCATCTAGAGATTGTGCTGCAATGAAACAGATAAATGATCCCTAACAACAATAATGATAACAGCAACAAGCATTTATTGAGCACTTACTTTGTGCCAGGATTTTTTGTCAGCTCCAGGAAAATCAACTTAAGCAAAAAAGACAGCAACATCCCTCAAAGGAACTTCCATTCTAACAGGGTAAGACAGTACATAAAAGGGAGCTAAAAAGCAAGGGTAGGGTGGACAGAATATAACATAGGGTCCAGAGAGTCAGGAATGGAGCCTAGACAGGAATAAAGGAGTGAACAGGGCTAATCTGAGAACTTCTCCAAAATGATGTTTCTAGGAGAAACTCGTTAAGAGAGGATGGGATAACCAGGGTGGAAGCATATTCCAAGATGAGAAAACTACTTGGAAATGGAAAAGAAGTCCAGAGCAAGAAGCAGAGGAAAGAACGGAGTATAGGAATGAGAATTGCTGCCCTGGATAATTCTTCAAAATGAGGTTCCAGGAAGAATTCAATAATCAGAGGAGGGGAGTATGGGAGGAACTCTATCCAGTAAAAAAATAAAAAATAAAAAAATAAAAGAACCTTAGTCCCTTACCTCTTCTTTTAACCAGGCAGGAGGATGTGTTTATCAATATTGATACATTTTTTAACTTAATGAATCCCTGATTTAATCTATTTTGACATTTAGTGCTACTGAACTTCAAAATGAAGTCCCTTTGGAAAAAAAAGGAAACAAAACATCCATTACATAGCATACTGAGTATTTACGTTCAGTTTTCTGTAAGCTGAAAATGGACTCATGTCTCCCTGATACCAACACCAAGTAATTTCCAAACTTTGGTTCCAATGGAGAAAGGCAAGTATATCTTCTTGACATACACACATGTACACATGCATGCACAGATATATGCACATCTATGTATACATGCCTATGTATATATAACTACATATCCATATATACTAACATATATGTATATGTGTACATGTCTTTATAGAATTATATGTATATCTATACATACTTCATATGTTGTATCTAGTCAAATTTGTTGAATGTACCTTTTTTCTGTAAGTCCTACCTCCATAGCTTCAGACAATGGTCTTCCCAATGTATTCCCATGTGTGTCCATAGTTTTTTTCTTCTGCATCCATCTTCTGATCTAGTTAATTCTAGGTTTTCAAACATTTTCATTGCTCTCCTTGGCATTTTCAGGACAGACTGTGAAGTTTGCCTCTGTCACGGTCAATTCCTTCAATGAAGCTCTTTTGACAACATCCATTCTTCAAATTGAATTATCCAAACAAGGGGTCTTTCCTCTTGACTGAAACTCTGTTGCCTTCAAATGGGTCAATCCCAGACAGAGCCTGAAGTCTGTGAAATTGGGTTTTGGATGGCTTTTCACATAGGAATGTTCCCTTCTCTCCAGATTCTTTTGGTAAATTGATGGCTATGGTTGGCCCAGACAAAACCGTGTCATAGGCAGTTTGTATTAGTGCCACCAGAATTGATTGCCATTATGTTCTTCCAACTTTTTTTAGAATTTCCTACCTAGATTCCCACCATCCTTGTTCTTTTTCCCTCCTTTCTCTACTAAATCAGGAAAGAACCAAAGGATCATAAATGTAGACCTTAGAGACAATTACATATAAACCCCTGATTTTATAGATAGATGTTAACTGTCTTGCCCAGGTTCAAATATCTGAGGCAGAATTTGGGCTCAGGTCATACAGACGCCATACCCAGCATTCTATCTACTATGCCACCTAGCTTCTCTGTATGCTTTTAGTCATTTGAAATTCATAGTGAATTAATTTTTATTTATTCCTTCTTTCATATATATTTGTTAAGTTAACCTTTTTCTCTACTTGCATAATGAAAAGCTTCATAACAATTAAAATCAGGCAAGGAGGGAATTTATGGGACATTGTATCCCTGACATCATACCATGAAAATGTGGCCTACAAATTAGTCTGGCCATCTTTCTTCAAGAACAATTTTCAATACCTTGTTCTAACTTTCACAGATTGGAATATGACTAAACTGTCAGTCTAGCATCTGCTAAATGAATCTCAATTTAATCTTGGTTAAATACCAATGGGTAATTGAAAATTACTTGGGACCATTAGCAACAAATTAGAGCCAGTATAACCCTTCTTTCCCTCATCTTAAAATCCTACCTAGTTGTAACTCAGTAATATGCACATTCTTAAGGATTCATATGCACTAAAGTCCTTCTCCTGATTCTTTTCTTCATTAAGTATTCCCTGAAGTCTGTTGAGAGGCCCTTTGTGTCTAAGTGGACACCATGTTAAGAGCCCTTCTTCTAAATTGAATGGAGTTCTAACTAGGGTAGAAAAAGTTAGACTTCCTCCAGGATGTCAAATTTGGACACATCTGGAGACCTTTAGTATGTCTTAGAACATAGTTAGCAAGGACCGTGACTTACTATAGGGAGCTCTCAGACAGGCAGTAAGCTCCACTGTACAATTTTGAAATTACACTTTCTCCTCCCCAGTAGCATGTTCTTGATGTAATTTGCCCCAGGTTCAGTTTGTGGGACTTGGCTAAAGTGCAAAATTCCCCAGTTACTGCTTCAAAACTGAGGTAGAAATGGAATTTTTTCATTGTCAACCTAATCCTTTAGATTTTGTATCAGTCATAAACCAAAGGTAAACACATTTAACTGCCCAAGACTTTCAGTTATATTAGAATTGCTCACTGGAATGTATTATTGCAGTTACAAAATGATACTTTAAAAATGTTAGACTGAATACATTTTCCTTGGAAACCATGTATGAAGATGGTAATATATACTTTTTTTAAAAAGGAAATTTTGTTATGAGAAATCAGATCCCCATAGCTAAAACATCAAGTCCAGAGTGTATACAATTTAATGTTTCAGTAGATGATATTTAGAAGAGTTGAAAGCTCAACTCTCTTATGAGTGTTTTCCAACCAATAATAAACAATTCTAGAGAATTCTGCTCAGTAGTTAGGCTTTTTATAGAAACTCATTTTCTTTTCATATGAAAGCTTTTTTTTCTTTCTCTTTTTTCCCCACCGAGTCAGTGTTGGGTGGCAGAAGAACTGCATTAGTGACAAAAGGATGGCATTCATCTATAAAGGGTACAAAAAGGCAGATGCAAAGGAGAATGAAATATCCCAGGTATAATGTCTCTAAACCACAGTAGTCTATAACATTATTGAAGAATGACATTTTATCTCTTTTTCCTCGGTTCTTAGCCCAGAGTGGAAGGCACTTAAGTTTTGCTGAATTGAATTGAACTGAGGACTATTTACAGATTGAATTGTAAGTAGTGGGGATAGTAGCCAGGCAAATAGATATAAAAACAGAGTATCTAAGGAGAACATATGGGAACAAAGAAAAGTCACGAGAGCAAGTTTGGCTTTTGGTCAATAGTTTTCTCAAGTCATTTCATCGAATGGAAAAAAAAAATTCTCTGACATTAGAAGGCAGTTTGAATCCCAGTTGTGCTACTTAGCAATTGCATGACCTTGGGGAAGTCATTTAACTTCCAAATTCCATGATCCCTGCCATGATCTGAAAAGTTATCATGGTGAGCTACATGCACATATGTACTGTAAATGTCGAGTAGGGAATGAATGATGATTTAGAGACCTTGTATACCTGAATCTAAACATGTCAGGGAGTGTTGCAGAGATTTTTGTGCTGTTAAAAATGCTCTTTTCTAATTCTCTAGTTCATATAGTTACTGTGTTGTTGGAGAAGATATGTTGCCTTAACTTGTTATTTTTCTTGAGCTCATGACCAAAAAAGAGCCTTCACTGAATTTAAAATTAAACACTGTGATACTCAGATAATAAAAGGACCAAATATGGAAAACATAAAGGCCCTGTCCTTTCCAAAAGAAACAATTTAAATATTTGTTTTAATTGGAATATTTGATAATTACCCTCAGCATTTAAATTATAGTTGATAAATATGAACCCCAACAGTAATCCACTTGACATTTTCAATCTGAGAAACAACCTACCTTTCTTGCTGTTAAAGGGCATAAAAAATTCATAGTGTATATGACTTTGATCCCTGAGCAACCAAATGTTAGCATCCAGCACCTCTTATCCAATTAACCAAAAAAAAAAAAATTCCAGCATAGCTCACCATGATCCACTTCCCTTCACTCAAAATAATCTGATAACTGGTATTGACATTAAAACTGATCCAAATGTGGAACTTGCATGATAGTTTACCAGTCTCATTAAGCAACCTATTTAAGGGCATTCAGACTCCTCTCATTCTCTCATTTTCTTTTCATTTTTCATATAATTGAATGACAGAAATGCCATCTCGGGAGAATTCCTGTTATATCTAATATCCCTTTATTAATTGCCTCTGTAGAGACAAGGCATGAAAAAGAGCAATTATGTAGCTTCATTCCCAAGAAGGAAATTAGTGTATGTAGACTATCAGAACAACAATAATAAAAAATAAAATAAAATATGTCGGGCCTCCAAATGAAACCCTCCTGTAACTGTTTTTTTTTTTTTTTCATGAAGGCTTATAATGATGTAATGGTCTTGAAGAATGCATGTCTTTGTTTTTTATTATTACTTTATTTTTTTCTTGGCTCCAATCTACTGATAAGTCTTTGCAAACTTTATCTTGTGAAACCACCTAGAAAAACCGTCCTCTATAATACCTAAAATATTGCTCATCCTTCAAAATGATCAGTACCAGTGGAGCCAAAATGGTGGAAAGAAGCCAGGAAGTTGCTAGAACTCTTTTTAGTTTCCCTCAGAAACACCATTAAATCAAGACTCTAAAAGAATTCCAGGGGGCAGCTAGGTGGCGCAGCAAGTAAAGTGCTGGCCCCAGAGTCAGGAGGACCTGAGTCTGAGCGACCTCAGACACTTAACACACACACACACACACACACAAACACACACAACTAGCCATGTAACCTTGTGCAAGTTACTTAACGCCAATTGCCCTCCAAAAGGCCAAAAAAAAATTCTACAGTGACAAAACCTAGAAAAAGATCAAGTGAAGTAATTTTCCAGCTAAAGATAACTTAGAAGGACTTCAGGAAAGTTCTATCTCACTTGGGTAAAAGATGAGTGCAGGCCAATGAATAGGTATCCAGGCAAGCCAGTGGAAGGCTCTTGGCCATAGCACAGATCAACTTAGGTCTCTTGGTCCTCCTTTATCATCACAGTGGCAAAGTAGGCTTGTAGTGAGACCTTCAGCCCTAGCACAGAAGGCCAGGTGCCAGTCCTAGAAACCAGGCAACAAAAAAGGTGACTAGGCTGCTCTACCCCAGTGCAGTGAGTAAGCTGACAGCACCTGAGGCCGCAGAGCACAAAGCCAGTGACTAGAACTCTGGTTCAGCACAAGAGGGTTAGTTGCCCCCGGAAGGGCAACTCAACTTTCAAAGCTTCTAAATAGGCCAAAAAATGAACAGGAAGAAAAAAGGAGCACTGACCATAGAAAGTTACTATGGTGACAGGGAAGATCAAAACACAAACTCAGAAGAGGCCAACAATGTCAATATAGTTACATGTGAAAACTAAAAGGGAAATATGAAATGGTCTGAAGCCCAAAAATCATTCCTGGGAGAGCTCAAAAAGTATTTTAAAAGGCAAAAAAGAGAGGTAGAAGAAAAATTGGGAAAAGAAATGAGAGCTATGATTGGAAAAGAAAGGGCAAAGATTGACTGAAGAAAACAATCCTTTAAAAAAATACATTTGATCAAATAGAAAAAAAAAATCTGAAGAAAATAACTCTGTGAATGGGATGAACTCTCCCATAAAATGGAAGCAGATAGAACAGTGGATTAAAAATACTAAATATGTTGCTTGTAAGAAACACATATCTGAAGAAGAGAGATACACACAGAGAAAAGGTAAAAGGCTGGAGCAGAATATATTATGTTTCAGCTGAAGTAGGAATAAAAAGGCAGGGGTAGCAATCCTCATATCAGACAAAGCAAAAACATAAAAAAGAATTAATTAAAGGTGATAAGGAATGGAATTACATGTTGCTAAAAGGTCCTATAGATAATCAAGTAATATCAAACTTAAACTTATATGCATCAAGTGGTATAGCATCCAAATCCTTAGAGAAGTTAGGGAGTTACAGGAAGAAACAGACCCACAAAACTGTCCTAGTGGGAGACCTCAACATTCCACTCTCAAAACTAGATAAATATAACCATAAAATTAAGAAAAAGAAAGAAGTTAAGGAGGGGAACAGAATTTTGGAAAAGTTAGATATAGTTGACCTTTGGAGAAAATGCAATGGGAATAGAAAGGAATATACTTTTTTTCCCCCAGTAGTGCATGGAAGCTACACAAAAACCTAACAATCCAATGCAGAAAGGCAGAAATATTAAGTGTATCTGCTTCATATTATGATTTAATAAAAATTACATGTAATAAAGAGCTATGGAAAGACAGACTAAAAATTAAATGGAAACTAAATAATCTAATCTTTAACAATAAGGTCAAACAAAAAACAGAAACAATCAATAATTTCATCAAAGAGAATGACAATAATGAGACAACACATCAAAATTAATTAGATAAAGCCAAAGAAGTTTATATCTCTAAATGCTTACAAGAATAAAATAGAGGGGCAGGTAGGTGGTGCAGAGAATAGAGTACTAGCCCTAGATCCAGGAGAACCTGAGTACAAATCCAGCTCAGACACTTAACTAGCCATGACCTTGAGCAACTCACTTAACCCCAATTGCCCTGCCTTCCCCCTTAAAAAAATAATAAAGCAAAAAATAAAATAGAGAAAAATTAGATCAATGAATTGGGCATGCAACTAAAAATGCTAGAAAAAGAACATATTTAATCCCCAATTAAATACAAAATTAGAAATTCTGAAAAGCAAAGGAGAGATTAATGAAATTGAAATTAAGAAAACTATTGAATGAATAAATAAAATTAAGAGCTATTTTAATAAAAAACTAAACAATTGATTAATTTAATTAAAAAGAAAAAAAAAAGAAAACCAAATTACAAGTATAAAAATAAAAACAGTGAATTCAAAACCAATGAAGAGAAAATTAAAACAAAAATTGACAGCTATTTTGCCCAACTTCATGTCAATAAATCTGACAATCTTAGTGATATGGATTAATATTTATAAAAACATAAATTTCCTATATTAACAGAAGAGGAAATAAAATCCTTAAAACACCTCATTTGCTAAAAAGAAATTGAACAAGCCATCAATGAACTCCCTAAGAAAAAGGTCTCCAGGGCCAGATGGATTTACAAATGAATTCTACCAAAAATTTAAAGAACAATTAATTCCAATACTTTATAAACTATTTGGAAAAATAGGGGAAGATGGAGTCTTATCAAATTCCTGTCATAATACAAATATGGTGCTGATACATAAACCAGAAAGGACCAAAACAAAGAAAAATATAGAACAATTTCACTAATTAATGTTGACATTGAAATTTTAAATAAAATATTAACAAGAGGTTACAAGAATTTTATAACCAGGATAAAAGACTTTGATTAAGTTTGATTTACATCAGGAATACAGGGCTCGTTCAATATTGGGAAAATTATCAGCAAAATTGACCACATCAATAACAAAACTAACAAAAATCATATGATTATCTCAAAAGATGCAGGAAGAAAAAAACTTTTGAGAAAATACAGCACCCATTCCCATTAAAACCACTAGAGGGCATGGAAAAAATGGAATTTTCATTAAAATTATAAGTAGCATCTATCCAAAACGTGCATTATATGCAATGGGATAAATTAGAAGCATTTTCAGTAAGAGCAGGGGTGAAACAAGGGTATCCATTATCACAATTTTATTCAATGTTGTACCAGGAATATTAGCCTTAGAAATAAGAGAAGAAGAAAAAATAAAGGAATTAGAATAATCAGTGAGGAAACAAAGATATCACTCTTTGCAGATGATATAATGGTATATTCTGAAAATTCTAGAGAATCAACTAAAAAGCTACTTGAAATAATTAACAACTTTAGCAAACCAGCAGGATATAAAATAAGCCCATGTAAGTCATTGACATTTCTATATACTACTAACAAAGCCTATAAGCAAGAGATAGAAAGAAAAATTCCAGTTAAAATAACTGTAAACAACATAAAATATTTGAGAGTCTACCTGCCAAGACAAATTGAGAAACTATATGAACACAATCACAAAACACTTCACACAAATAAAATCAGATCTAAATAACTGGAAAAAATCAGTTACTCATGGGTAGGCTGAGCTAATACATTAAAAATGACAATGCTACCTAAATTAATTTACTTATTCGGTGCCATACTAATCAGACTATCAAAAATTATTTTACAGAGATAGAAAAAGCAATAACAAAATTCATCTGGAAAATAAAAGGTCCAGAATATCAAAGGGATTAATGCCAAAACAATACAAAGTGGCCTGGCCATACCAGAATTAAAATTATATCATATAGGAGTAATCATCAAAACTATTTGGTACTAGCTAAGAAATAGGGTGGTGGATGGAATGGGTCAGATACATAAAACACAGTAATCAATGACTAATGTAATCTTCTATTTGAAATCCAAAGATTACAGCTTCTGGGATAATAATTCACTATCTGACTGCACTAAAAACTGCTGGAAAATAGTATGGCAGAAACTAGGCACAGACCAACATCTCACACTGTAAACAAAAAAAGGTCAAAATGGTTACATGATTTAGATGTAAAAGTTGATTCCATAAACAAACTGGGAGAGCCAGTAATAGTTTATCTGTGGAGAAGGGAAAACAATATGATTAAACAAGATATAGAGAACATCATGAAATACAAAATGGATAATCTTGGTTACATTAGATTAAAAAGTTTTTGTACAAAGACAATACAAACAAGATTAGAAGGAAAGGAGAAAGCTGGGAAACACTTTTTACTGTCAGTGTTTCTGATAATGGCCTCATTGATAAAATATATAGGGAATAGAATCAAATCTATAAGAATACAAGTTATTCCCCAATTGATAAATGGTCAAAGATTATGATGAGGAAATTAATATTATCTATAGCCATATGGGAAAAAACGCTCTAAATCACTATTTATTAGAAAAAGGCAAATTAAAACACCTCTGAGGTATTCATTAACGTGGCAAAATGGGAAAATGAGAAATGTTGGAGATGTGGGAAAATTGGAACACTAGTGCATTGTTGGTAGAGTTGTGAACTGATCCAACCATTCTGGAGAGTATTTTGGAACTATGCCTAAAGAACTATAAAACTGTGCATACCCTTTGATCCAGTACTACTAATGGGTCTGGATGCCAAAGAAATTATTAAAAAAGGGGAAAGAACCAAAACATTTATAGCAGTTCTTTTTGTGGTGGCAAAAAAAAATTAGTATTTGAAGGGATGCCTATCATATATTCCCCTTCAAATGGGGAATGGCTGAACAAATTATGGTATAAAAATGTAATGGAATATTATTGTTCCATAAGAAATGATGAGCAGGCATATTTCAGAAAAACCTGGAAAGACTTACATGAACCGATGCTGAATGAAGTGAGCAGAACCGGGAAATCATTGTACACAGAAACAGTCACATTGTGCAAAGATCAACTTTGATAGACTTAGCTCTTCTCAGCAATGCAATGATCTAAGTCAATTCCAAAAGACTCATGGTGATATGTTATCCATATCCAGAGAAATAACTATGGAGTCTGAATGCAGGTTGAATTTCTCTCTTTTTTCTTTCTTTCTTGTGTTTTTTCCCTTTTGTTCTGATTCTTCTTTTACAACATGACTAATATAGAAATATGTTTAATATGATTGCACATGCACAGCCTATATCAGATTGCTTGCAATCTTGGGGAGGGGATAGGAGAGGGTGGTAGGGAAAAATTGGAATTCAAAATCTAATGAAAGTGAATTTTGAAAACTATCTTTACATACAATATTTAAAATACTTTTAAAGTGGAGGAGAGGGGAATAAACATTAAAAAAAGAAAAACAGGAAAAAATGATCAGTACCAAAATTAGTCTTCAAGCCATTATTTTTTCCCAGAGAAGATCACAGACCTTCAGAATCATTTATTTTTGCCAAAGTACAATCAGGAAATGAATATTTCTATATTTAAGTTCTAGTTAAGCAATAAATTATTTCCTCACACATTTTAGATAATGATATAAGCAAATAAGACAAAATGAAATGTCTGTATCTGTAGATATTTGTGTAGGCCTAAGGCACAGCAAGGGATAGAAAATATATTTCTGATTCTTAATATACTATTTTCCTCAAGATTACGTGTATTTTGCAAAGCATCATTGTATTTTTTTGCCTTTTTTTTTGCTATTTGGAGGGCACTTTGGGTTAAGTGACTTGCCCAATGTCACACAGCTAGGTGTGTGTGTGTGTGTGTGTGTGTGTGTGTGAAGTGTCTGGGGCCAGAGACTCCAGGGCCGGTGCTCTATGCATCATTGTATTTTCAAGTGAAGAGAGCTCTCCTTTGTGTTCATCTTACACAGAAGTGAACTATTCTTTGTGTCTTTAAAGCTAACATTAAAATATTGAATATCTCTGCTTCATAGTCATAACATACATGGGTTTTGAGGGCTACATATGCTTGTGAACACTTCCAAATAATTTATGAGAGATGCAAATCTCATGCTGAATGACCTTTATACTTCTGGATATTGAAATCCTGAAGCATTTTTCATGGATATTTTTTGCATCATGAATATTCATTTCATGAAAAGAACTTACAGTCCATTGCCTTCACAACTGTTGCTGCAGCCACAGTGTTATGTAGTGTTATTTTGTTAAATATCCTTGTAAAGGGGCATATAATATCATGCACTTTGCTGATATTTTGCATTTCATGCATTTTTTTTTTCCAGAAAGGAAATAATATGCAATGCACTTGGCAGAATTGTTTGATACCTTCTGGTTTTTCTTGGATTTTATAGCAGTTTTGTGTCCAGGTTTTATCTACCCTAACTCCCCTTCTGAATTTTTGCACCAGACAAATTGGAATTCTGATATTTAACAGAAATATGCCTCTGTAGTTTTGTTCATTCTCTTCCCTATAAGTGATCTTCCTTGATGTCCACAGGATGAAAAATTCATAGATGAAAGAAACTTCAAAGGTAATTTGTTCTAATCCTGTCATTTTCCATATAAGGAAAGAAAGGTTCATAGAAGTTAAGTGATTTGATCAGGGAAGGAGGAAATAGTGTTCCAATCCAAATCATGAAACTACAAATCCAGTATTCTTTCGATTTCAAGTATTTGAGTTCAATCTCCTTCTTATCCTTGAAGATTCAGTTTAAAAGTCATATCCTCGACATAGTCCTCCTTCCTCTCACTAATTAGGAAATGCACTGAACTTGTTATACTTCTTATTTTACTTTCATTTTCATCTATTTCAGGATCTTTTTTTAACATTTCATTAAAATATAGAGGTAACCCTTGGTCTTATAAGTCAGTGAGAATAGAGTGGAAGCTTTAGTCTACTGGACCAAGAAAGTTTCGATAAAAGTAGAGGTAATTACCATATCTTCTTCCTGAGAACTAGATTATCTATACATGAAGAAACTTATAACCATTTGGCTCACTATGGTAATACATTTATAGGACATTAATAACCAAGGAAGAAATTCAGTTTAAAAAAATTCCTCCACCCTGTAAAGCACCTTGGCAATGAAAAATAACCATGAAAGTTCTTAGTGATATAATTTCTGGACCTTCTTGTAAACATTAGAGTAGTTGTTGCTACTCTACATATGAGATCAGTGAGGTGATGAAGGGGATGGAGTTCTGGATTTGGAGTCAAGAAGACCTGAGTTTGAATCCTACCTAAGAAAATTGCTGTGTTACCCTTGACAAGTAACTCTGCCTGCTTCAGTTTCCTCACTTTTAAATGGGCTAATAACCATGAGAATCATGAGGATCAAGTGAAATAGCATGTGTACAGAGCTTCTAAAATCTTAAATTGCCATGTAAATATCCAACTGCCAATGTGTTGATATAAATCCTAGAGAGACTAAACAGTATGAATCTTCACATTCTAAAGGAAAATTACATTAACAATCACAAGGAAAGGAACATCTATGAAGGTAATAATAGCATATTCTCTAACATCTAGTATAGAAGAAGAAGATGTAGAAAGATTTAGGAAGAACTCATCAGGAATCTTCAAATTCAGTCAACCTATCCTTTAATTTCCAGTGACTTCAATGAAAAGATGGGTATTTAAGGAAGAAGGCAAAAAAATCATACTGGAAAATTTGGTTATAAAATATTTAATATGTGACATCAAAGGTCTCAGACAGAATCATTTCCTTTTTAAGAAGAAAGTTAAGAAGCCTTGGACATAGCATTAAATGAAGTAACAATCACACACAACTAAATATATAATAATAGGAACGAAAAGTATGGTGACCAACAAAGGAAGCATTTCTGAATCAGCTGTTTTTGCAAAGTCAAACTGTCAAATTGCTTAAGTAAAGATCAAAATTAATTTGAAATTTGAGAAAAATAAAAATGAGCATAATATAGGAAAAAATACATAGATGAAGCTTCTTTAAAGAGGTAATTAGAGAAATACATGAGTGAAGATGGAAGAGGGCCAATAATGTATTGAGAGCAAGGGAAAATCAGTAGTCATGACATATTATTACCACCCATAAGATGTTAATAGATGAAAGGGAAGATTTTCCATATGTAGAGTGAACTCATTATAAAGGTTAATGAAAGGTTAATAAAGAAGAATAAAAGAGGGACAAGAGTTTCTTGTAACATTGGAAAATTAATCCTATTAAAATGTATCTTGATATCATAATAATCATAATATCCTTTGTGGTCAATATCACATATTCAGGAGGGCGGAGCCAAGATAGCACAGTAAAAGCAGGAACTTGGCTGAACTCCCGCTCCAACCACCTCCAATACCTATAGAATATAACTCCAAAAATCTTTTAGAGCTACAGAACCCACAAAGTAACAGAGGGAAACAAATCTCCCACTGAAGGCAGCTGGCTGGGCAACAGGAAGGGGCTATTGCACTGAGCTCAGAGCTGAGTGCAGTCCCACATGAGCTGTGTGTGCCCAGAATTGAGGCGGCCCCAACCAGTGGCACAGACTGGCCAGAGAAGACTTCTGGAGAATGAATCACCAGTATCTGTGGTGGTTTCCAGACTTTTCAACACATATATGCCAAAGAAAAAGTGAAAGGTGATTGGGGACCTCTGTTGGAAACAGGTGACTGAAGAGAGTGGTCTGGCCCCTGTCCCTGGGGTGAGAGGTGGCAGATGCAGGGCAGGTGTAACCTCTGGAGCTCCTGGCCTGCAGATTGAAGAGGGACCAAGCAACCATTCAGAAGGTAATTGCTCTTGCTTTGAACTGCTTTGATTGGGGATCTGGATTGTGGTCTTGGGTGATGGTCCTGAGGTGTGTGGCCAGTGTGTCAGAGCTGCAAAAACCCCAGTGATTTGGGACAAAGCTCTCCACTCCCAAAACAGAGTTCTACCATGGCAAAGAGCCCAAAAATCAAGTAATTGGCTGGTAAGATGAGCAAGCAGAGGAAGTAAAATCAGACAATAGAATCCTTTTTTGGGGGACAAAACAGATCAAAACATTAAACCAGAAGAAGTCAATGAAGTCAAAATTCCCGTATCAAAAGCTTCCAAGAAAAATATGAACTATTTACAGGCCATGGAGGAGCTCAAGAAGGATTTTGAAAATCAAGTAAGAGAAGAGGAGAAAAAATTGGGAAGAGAAATAAGAATGATGCCAGAAAATCATGCAAAGCAACTGAACAGCCTGCTAAAGGAGACCCAAAAAAATACTGAAGAAAATAACACCTTAAATATAGACTAACTCAAATGGAAAAACAGGCCTAAAAATCCGATGAGCAGAAGAATGCTTTAAAAAGCAGAATTAAGCTGATGGAAAAGGACTTTCAAAAACTAACCGAAGAGATTAATCCTTCAAAATTGAATCAGAGGAAAGAATGCTAATGACTTTGTGAGAAATCAAAATACTATAAAATAGATCCAAACAAATGAAAAAAATAGAAGGCAATGTGAAATATCTCATGGCAAAAACCACTGACCTGGAAAACAGATCCAGGAGAGATAATTTGAAAATTATTGGACTATCTGAAAGCCATGATCAAAAGAAGAGCCTAAAAATCATCCTTCAAGAAATTCTCAAGGGGGTGGAGTCAAGATGGCAGAGTAGAAACAGGACTTCCTTGGGGTTCTGGCCTCCAATTCATGTAAAAGGTGACTCTGAAAAAACTTTGAAGCTACAGAACCTACAAAATGACACAGAGAAGGTAACCTCCCACTGAGGACATCCCGGCAGGCTGGCAGGAAGAGGCCAAGCTCTGGGAGCCAAGCCCAGCCCTGTAAAAGTCTGAGGTTTTAGCCTCAGGGTGGCCTGACCAGATTCCAGCTGGAGGGACTTCAGATCAAAAGCAGCTGTGGTGGTTTTAAGAATAATCAAATTGCGAGGTTGGTGCAGTGTGGACTTTGGGATCTGGTAATTTAGGAGTGTGGTTGGCCTATATCCCATGGAGGGAGAAGTTGCTAAGGCTCTGCGGCCCTACAGCTGCCCCCACGTGGCAGCTTCAGCTCCTGGCCTGCAGAATGGAGGGGGCCCAAGCGACCAGTCTGAGGGGTAATCTCTCTTGCTTTAACCTACTTGGATCTGGATTGTGATCTACAGGGGAGGTCCTGGTGTGTGTGACCAGCTCGCCAGAGGGTGTGGAGGCATCAGAGAGGTCACCCAACTAATACTTTTGGCAGCTGAGCAAACTCCAGTGATTGGGACAAACCTCCCTGTCTGGTAGCAGAGTCCTACTGTGGCAAAAAGCCCAAAAGTCAAGTAATTGAGTAGCAACATGAGCAAATAAGGGAAACAAAGCAAACAGAGCAACCCAACTTAACACTTGTATTCTGAACACAAAAAGGATCAAAGCATGGAACAGGAGGAAGACCATCAAGTCAGAACTCCTGCACCAAAAGCTTCTAAGAAAAATATGAGCTGATTATAGGCCATAGAGGGCCTTAAAAAGGATTTTGAAAATCAAATAGGAGAAGTGGAAGAAAAATTGGGAAGAGAAATGAGAATGATTCAAGAAAATTACAAAATGAGAGCCAACCACCTGAATGAAGAAAATAACACCTTAAAAATGGACAAACTCAGATGGCAAAAGAGGCTCAAAAATGCAATGAGGAGAAGAATGCCTTTAAAAGCCAAATTATCCAGATGGAAAAAGAATCTCAAAAGCTCACTTAAATGAATCATTCCTTCAGAATTAGATTAGAGCAAATAGAAGCTAGTGACTTTATGAGAAATCAAGATACTATTAAACAGATCCAAAAAAATGAAAAAATAGAAGGCAATGTGAAATATCTCATTGGAAAAACCACTGACCTGGAAAATAGATCCAGGAGAGATCATTTAAATATTATTGGACTACCTGAAAGTCATGATCAAAAAGAGAACCTAGAAATCATCCTTCAAGCAAATCTCAAGGAAAATTGCCCTGATGTTTTAGAACCAGAGGGCAAAATAGAGCTTGAAAGAATCCACTGAAAAATATCCTCCTGAAAAATATCCCCCCCAAAAAACTTCTAGGAATATTATAGTCAGGTTCCATAATTCCCATATAAAGGAGAAAATATTACAAGTACCCAGGAAGAAACAATTTAAATAATGTAGAAACACAATCAGGATAACACAGGATCTGGCACCTTCTAGACCAAGGGATCAAAGGTCTTGGAATATGATATGCCAGAGGTCAAAGGAGCTGGGATTAAACCAAGAATCACCTACCCAACAAAACTGAGTATCATTGTTTCAGGAGAAAATATGGTCATTCAGTGGAATAGAGGACTTTCTAGCATTCTTGATGAAAAAACCTGAGTTGAATAGAAAATTTGACATTCAGATACAAGAAGCAAGAGAAGCATGAGAAGGTAAACAGGCAAAAGAAATCATAAGGAACTTATCAAAATTGAACTATTTACATCCCTACATGGAAAAACAATAATTGTAACATATGAAACTTTTCTTAGTATGATAGTGGTTGAAGGGAAAAGAAATACATGTGTGTGTGTATACTTACATATATGTCTATATAGGAGGGTATATGGGCGTATAAATACATATGTGAGTGTGGGTATATATGTGTACAGGTATACAAAGAGGGCACAGGACCAATTTAATAGGAATGGATGATACTTAAAAGGTGAAATTAAGAGGTGAGAAAGAATATAATGAGAGGAGATAGGGAGAGACAGAATGGGGTAAACTATCTCATATAGAAGAGGCAAGGGAAAATGGTTACAATGGAGGGGAAGAACAGGAAGGCAAAAGGGAATGGGTCAACCTTATTTTCATTGAATTTGGCTTAGGGAGGGAATGACATACACACTAAATAGTGTATCTCACCCTACAGGAGAGTAGGGGGGAAGGATTGAGAGGGGGGATGATGAAAAGGAGGGCAGGGTGGAGGGAAGGGAAGTTGGAAGCACCAACTTTTGAAAATGTACAGGATCAAAGTAGAGAATAGATCAAGTGGGAGGTGAGATAGGAGGGAGGGAAATATAGTCAGTCTTTTACAATATATCCACTATGGAAATGTTTTGCATTTCCTACACATGTACAACCTATATTGAACTGCTTATCTTCTCAGTAAGGGTGGGTGACAAGGGAGGAAGAGAATGAATCTGAAAATCAAAGCTTTAAAATGAAATGTTTAAAATATACATATATGTACATATATACTATTATCAATGTTATTTTACATGTAACTGGGAAATAAGATATACAGTCACTGGGGCATTGAGATTCAAAGTGCCCTACTGGAAAGTCGGAGGGGTATGGGAGAAGATATGGGGGAGAGCAGACTGGATGAGCAGATATCCAGTGTGATTGCTATTTTGGGGTGGTAGGTAGGGGGAAAAACAGGGGGAAAAATTATAATTCAAAATCCTGACGAAATGAATGATGCAAACTAGAAGTTAATAAAACATTTGATTTAAAAAATAAATTAAAAAAAAGAAATTCTCAAGGAAAATTGCCCTTATATTCTAGAACCAGAGGGCAAAATAGAAATCGAAAGAATTCACTGATCATCTCTTGAAAAAGATCCCAAAAAGAAAACTCCTAAGAATATCATAGCCAGATTCCAGAGTTCACAAGTCAAGGAGAAAATACTGTAAGAAGTCAGGAAGAAACAATTTGAGTACTGTGGAAACCAAATCAGGATAACACAAGATCCAGCAGCTGTACATGTATACATAGAGGTCATAGGATGAGTTGAATATGAAGGGATGATATCTAAAAAGTAAAATTAAGCAGTGAGAGAGGAATATAATAAGAGGAGGAGAAAGGGGGAGATAGAATAGGGTAAATTATCTCATGTAAATGAGGCAAGAGAAAACTGTTACTATGGAAGGGAAGAACAGGGAGGTGAAAGGGAATAGGACAATCTTACTCTCATTGAATTTGGTTTAAGGAGGGAATAACATACACTCTCATTTGAGTATCTTTCCCTACAGGAAAGTATGGGGTAAGGGGATAAGATGGGAGATGTTAGAAGGGAGGGCAGTGAGGGAGAGGGTAGTTAGAAGCACACACTATTGAAAAGGGGCTGGGTCAAAGTAGAAAATAGAATAATTTGGAGTGGAATAGGATGGAGGGAAATATTGTTAGTCTTTCGCAATATAACTACTATGCAAAAATTTTTCATAACTATACATGTACAACCTATATTGAATTGCTTATCTTCCCAGTGGATGTGGGTGAGGAAGGAAGAAGGAAAAGAATCTGGAAATGAAAGCTTTAAAAACAAATGTTAATTTTTTTACATGCTAATGGAAAAGAAGGTATACAGGCACCAGGGCATAAAAATCCATCTTGCCCTACCAGAAAGTTAGAGGGGAGGTGGGGGAAGATATAAGAGAGAGATGATTGGGGGAAGGGGTATTCAGTAGGTTTGCTATCTTGGGGTGGGAGGTAGAGGAAAGATAGGGAGAAAATTTGTAACTCAATATCTTATGGAAATGAATGTTGAAAACTAAAAATAAATTTAAAAATAATTTTTAAAAAACCACATGTGCAGTAAGTATTTTAACATATTTATTGAATTAATGAATCCACTTAATTATCTCAAATGATTCCAGAGAATGAATTACTCTTTCTTATTTAGAGATATTTTTGAAGTTGAGATCTGCTTGTACAAAATTTGATTTCATGAACTGGTTTAGATTTTTAAAGAAATGTGAATGTATTTTTTGAAACACAGGCATGCAAGTTGGAACCTGGCTTTCTCAATTTAGGAAGAAGGAAGGTGTTAGAAGGTGATAGAATCTGGAAAGAATTATATACAACTGTGTGATAGTAATGGAATATAAATATCCCCCTGTATTGGCTTGGTTTTCAAATTGATTGTGTTAAAACCCAGAGCTTCTTAATCCCACAGGTGGGATGGACTTGTTGACTTGAAAAGGGAGACACGAACTGGGAGGAGCTGGTGACATAGATTTGGAGAGACAAGAGAGAGGCAGAAGAACTTTTTGGAAGCAGCACCTCGTGGAGGAAGAGAGAGACTGAGAGAATTGCTGGGGGCCACTTTGAATTGCCCTGGACTTTTGAGACCTACCCCCTGAGCTGCCAAGGACTGAGGAGACATGGCTGTTTTGCTGGTACTTTGTCTGTCTGTTTTGATGTTGTTTTGCCAGATTTGTCCACTGGTGAAAGACAGTCCTTTTGTTGAAGAAGTCCTGGAACCTGGCTGTTGGCTAAGAGCTCCTGAGACTGTCCTGCAGACACAGAGTGAATACTGTCCACTGGTGAAGGACAGTGCTGTTGTTGCAGGGGTCTGGGAACCTTCAGGGGTTCTAGGACTGTTCTACAGACAGAGGATGAATTAATGAAGGGACTGGCAATGTATCTTGTGGCCTTGCTAAGCCTTGTCTCCCCAGGAACTAAGATTGCTGAGAACTTGCCTCATGTCAAGATGAAGAAAAGACCTCCATTTAGATATTAAGTGCTGTGCTAAAACTTGATGTAACTCTGGGGTAGATTCAACTGTGATCCAGGGGTGGGGAACTTTTGACCTTTTTGTGTTCTATGGTTGAACAAATGAATGTACTTTACTTATGTTTGGAAACTAATCTCCATTTGAGAAGAGGGGCTTTGTGGTGGACTAAATGAAGGTACAGCCTAGGGGTGGAGTAGTATTTAGAACAAGGACTTTGTAATTGATTGAATGAATGGAAGGTCCTGGGGTGGGGTAGTGCTTGGAGATTATTTAATCACACTTAGTAAATGCTGTATTTTGAATGATGTCATGTTTTGATCTTCTCTGTTCTTGGTTGGTCACTGAATAAAATGGAGAGCACCTATGCTGGTATTCTGAACCTTGGGAAGTTGCCTTTCCTTGGCATTACATTACAAACTGCTTGATGGTGATTGGGATAAACTAAATTTACTATAAGAGAAGTTATCTGGTTTTCCCTATAATTTGTTGTATAGTATAAAGTACTGACTGAAACTTAATTACTGCTCCACTGCCACGCAGTTTTCCAAGTAATTTCTATAAATCGTGAGATTTTCTCCAAGTAATTGGGTCTTTGTACTTCTGAAATAGTTTACCGTTGCTTGTTGTTTTTTTTATATGATATATGCCTAATATTTTTTACTGATAGATCTCTATTTTATCAGCATATAATTATTTAATGATTACAATATTAAAGTTCATTTTGAGATACTGATAAAAACTCTCTTCTCCAATTTTTTCTCATATTTTTGAAATTCTTTTTTTAATTTAATTTTATTTTTCTGATTTACATCATTCATTTCCACCAGATTTTGAGTTACAAATTTTCTCCCTGTTTTTCCCCTACCCACTGCCCCAAAATAGCAGTCCCACAGGTTATCTCCTCCTCCAATCTGCTCTCTCCCATATTTTCTCCCATACCCCTATTGACTTTTCCTGTAGTGTATGATGAATCTCTATGCCCCAGTGCCTGTATATCTTATTTCCCAATTACATGTAAAATAGTATTAATAATAGTGTATATATATATATATATATATATATATATATATATATATATACACATATATAATTTTAAACATTTGATTTTAAAACTTTGAATTCCAGATTCATTCCATTCCTCCCTTGTCACCCACCCTTACTGGGAAGATAAGCAGTTCAGTACAGGTTGTACATGTGTGTCTAATGAAAAACAATAACATAGTAGATATATTGTAAAAGACTGACTATATTTCCCTCCCTTCAATCCCACCTCCCACTTGTTTTATTCTCTACTTTGAGCCCATCCTTTTTCAAAAGTGGGTGCTTCCAACTTCCCTTCCCCCCAGCCTGCCCTCCCTTCCATCATTCCCCCCTCTCATCCCCTTCCCCTCTACTCTCCTGTAGGGTGAGATACCCTCTTTAGTGTGTATTTCATTACCTCCCCAAGCCAAATTCAATGGAATAGGGTTTACCCATTCCCTTTTGCCTTCCTATTCTTCCCCTCTATTGTGACCATTTTCCCTTGCCTCTTCTATATGAGATAGTTTATCCCATTCTGTCTCTCCCCATCTCCTCTCATTATATTCCTCTCTCACCTCTTAATTTCACCTTTTAAGTATCATCCCTTTCTCTTAAATTGGTCCTGTGTCCTCTATCTATATATACCTGTAAACATATATACACACATTCACATGTGTATTCATATGCCCATATACTCTCATATATAGACACACACAAACACACACATATATACATATATATATTCCCTTCAACTATTTTCATACTGAGAAAAGTTTCATAAGTTACAATTATTGTTTTTCCATTTAGGAATGTTAATAGTTCAAATTTGATAAGTTCCTTATGATTTCTTTTTCCTGTTTACCTTCTCATACTTTTCTTGTTCTTGTATATGAATGTCAAATTTTCTATTCAATTCTGTTTTTTTCATCAACCATACTTGAAAGTCCTCGATTCCACTGAATGACCATATTTTCCCCTGAAACAATGATACTCAGTTTTGCTGGGTAAGTGATTTTTGGTTTTAATCCCAGCTCCTTTGACCTCCGGAATATCATATTCCAAGCCTCAGTGTAGAAGCTGCCAGATCCTGGGTTATCCTGATTGTGTTTCCACAATATTCAAATTGTTTCTTCCTGGCTGCTTGTAATATTCTCTCCTTATTCTGAGAATTCCAGTACCTGGCTATAATATTGCAAGGAGTTTTCTTTTTGTGATCTTTTTTAGGAGGTGATAGGTGGATTCTTTCAAGCTCTATTTTGCCCTCAGGTTCTAAAACACCAGGGCAGTTTTCTTTGAGAACTTCCTAGAAGATGATTTCTAGGTTCTTACTTTGATCATGGCTTTCAGGTAGTCCAATCATTTTTAAATTATGTCTCCTGGATCTATTTTCCAGGTCAGAGGTTTTTCCCATGAGATAGTTCACAGTTCCTTCTATTCTTTCATTTGTTTGGATCTGTTTAACAGCATCTTGATTCTCATAAAGTCATTAGTTTCCATTTGCTCCAATCTAATTATGGAGCAATGATTCTCCTCAGTGAGCTTATGAGATTCTTTTTCCATCTGGCAAATTTGGCTTCTTAAGGCATTCTTCTCCTCATTGCCTTTTTGAGTCTCCTTTGCCATTTGAGTTAGTTTTATGTTTTAAGGTGATATTTTCCTCAGTCAGGCTTTTGACTCTCATTTTGTAATTTTCTTGCACCATTCTTGTTTCTCTTCCCAATTTCCCCCCCCACTTCTCTTATCTGCTTCTTACGGTCCTCTATGGCCTGTAACCAGCTCGTATTTTCCTTCGAAGTTTTGGGTGCAGGAATTCTGACTTCACTGTCTTCCTCCTATGCCATTCTTTGCTCCTTTTTATGCCCAAAATAGGAGTCTAATGTTGGAATCTTCTGTCTGTTTTGTTTCCTTTGCCTGGTCATGTCACCCCTCAGTCACTTGACCCCCAGGCTTTTTGCCACAGTAGGACTCTGCCACCAGACAGGGGGGTTTTCATATCAAACAATGAGGTTTTCTCAGCTGCCAGAGGTATTAGATGGGTGCCCTCTCTGAGGCCTCCACATGCTCTGGCAAGATGGTCAAGCATCTCAGGACCTCCCCCCTAGACCACAATCCAGATCTAAGCAGGTTAAAGCAAGAGTGATTACCCCTCAGACTGGTTGCTTGGTCCCCCTACACTCTGCAGTCCAGGAGCTGAAGCTGCCACGTGGTGCTGGCTGGCTCTGCCAGGCTTCTCAGGGGCTTCTTGCCCCAGGAGCAAAAGCCACTCACTCCCACTTGCTGGGTCCTAAAGTCTATACTGCACTGACCTCTCACTTTGTCCTTTGCATCTATGTGTTGATAATTCTGGAAACGGCCACAGCTGCTGCTGATCTCTTGTCACTCTGGCATGTGGCTAGTCAGACCCGTCCTGGGGCTAAAACCTCTGGCTCACTTGGACCTGGGCTCTGCTCCCACAGCACTGGGCTGGCCGCTTGCTGCTGGCCTGCCAGGCTGTCCTCAGTGGGAGGTTAGCTTCTCTGTGTCATTTTGTGGGTTCTGCAGTTCCAAAGTTTTTCAAAATCCCCTTTTTACATTGATTGGGGAAGGTGGAAGCTGGAGCAGCTCAGAGGTCATATTTCTCTGTTTTTGAAATCCTTTATTCATTTTTATTTCACGTGAACTGTTACTTTTTCTAGGTGTGTTAAATATTTTTTTGTGTCTTTGATTTGTATAACACTGAATAACTTAATTAATTTAAGAGTATTATCATTTTATTATATTATAATCTCAATTAAATTATATATTCTTACCCAGAGTGTCTCAAACTTTTCAAACTCAGAGATAATCTGCAAGATAATGCATTAATAAGATTCCACATGCCCTTATATCTCCCAACAAACAAGATAGCCACAATTTTTAAAAGTATTTTCCATGAATAGTTAACTGTCCTAAATAATTTAGGTTGTTTTTTTTTTTTCCCTGAACTATATTGAGGATCATTTGTTCAGGGAGAAAGGGGAAGGAGAGTATACTCAACCCATGTAGTATGCTGTTATCTGTTATTTTTAAAAGAAAACAACCATCTAATTCTTGTAGTATACTGGAATACTATGGAAAGACATGGGAAAAGTAAATACTGTGGATGGGCAATAAATTGCACTGTTATTGTGAGTACTCACATTAATAAGACTAAGAATTTTTAAAAGTGCTGATGAATTAAATCACACTGATGATAATGTTCTACATTCAAAGCATGAGGCTATTCCTTCGGGTTGGAGTAGTTAATAAAGGCCTAACAGAGACAATTGAATTTGTGGTAGATCTGTCCATCTGGAAAGATTTAAATGTATAAAGTGGATTAGCAAGGTGTATATAATGGTATGAGAAAACAAATGATATACCTTACATTTATATGATACTATATAATATACTTATACAATATACAATATATCTCTAAAAATCTATGTGAAATATTTCATGTATATGATATTAACCATGTCTCATAGATTAGAGAACTGAGGCCTTAAGATACCAAATGAATTACCCAAAGTCTTGTACCTCAAATGTACCAGAATCTGGACTTAAGCATAGGTCTTATAATATCCAGTCTAGCAATCTATTTACCAAACCAAATTGCACCTCAGGAGGCAGGAAAGCATAAGGACATTCAGAGGACGATGAGAAAGCTATCTTTATTGGTTAGAGAGCTTCTTTAGATAAGTATTGGTTCTAAAAAATCTGAAAAGCTTAGTAGGGGTAAATCAATAAAAACAATTTATGAGGTCCTTGATTGCCAGATGCTAGTGATTTTTTTTTCTTTGAGCAATGGGGAACCATTAAAGGTTTTGAGCAGGGGTACAGAACAGTCTAAGAAATGTTTTAGGAAATTTTTGTTGATTCTATTTTGTAGGAGAGATTGGAGAAGGGAAAGATTGGAGGTAGAAAAGGTAACAAAGCATTTTCCTTATCATTACTAATGTAATACGGCCCTAATGAAGATGTTGGTAGTAAAACTGAAAGGGAGAGACAAATGTGAGAGACATTGAGAAAGAATAATTGCGAAGTTTCAACAACTGATTGGTAATGGGCAACAAAGAATGAGTTGAGGATGACTATAGATTTCAGCCTGGGCTACTGGAGAGAAATAGTAAAGTCAGGAAGAAGAAATTGTATAGGGAAATAGGAATTTGGGGGTGAATTTCAGTCAAGTGCAGCTATTTCCTGATTGCTACTACTTTCTCCCTTAGGTCACATTGACAAAGACTTGAAATCCTTCCCAAATGTGAAGATCATTTACAAATGTGACTCCTATTGTAGCTCATTAAAAATGTCCAGCTATTTTGAGGAGCTAAAGGCAGAAGCTGCAGTATGGGGAAACGAAATCAAACAACCAAAAGCAGACAAGACAAAAAAAAATGCATTATGAACATACAGAAACATAGTTTCAAATGATGAAGAGAATTGGAGACTCCTGGGGAATCACAGTAGGAGACAGACCAGGAAGATGTGCTACAATCAGAGATGAGGCTGCTTCCTTTTGTATTGTTATTTTAGCAAAGACTCTGGGTAGAGGTGAAAAGCCGTACGTTTAAAAGTTGATTGGTTCTGCAGAGAATGGCAATAGCCTCAAATAATGGCCTTTCTTTTGCCTGATTGATGATGATGATGATGATGATGATGATGTAATGGTACTTTTTTTTCATTTATCTGATATTGATATAGGATGGAGTGTGACTTTTTCAAGAAATTAAAGCATACTCCACTGTCATGTCAATTCTTAAAAAAAAAAACTGTAAGGTAATTTTGCTGCAGTGGATTAAGAGTTGTTCTGCCTTCTTAAACAGAAGGTCCTGGTCATAATTTAAATATTTTATTCATTCACTCATCTGTCATTTTTAAGCTTTTATTACATGCAGAATACAGTGGCAAGGTCTGAGTGAGATAGAATAACAATTATGACACCATCTCTGCCCTGATAGAATATACAATTTATCAAGGGACTAAGATAAATATTAAATATTCAGTAACAACACATGGAATAGAATACAGTTTAAAATATGTGAAGAAAAAATGAGGCACAGAGTATTATACAAGTTCTGAGGAAAGAAAGACAATCTTTAAAGGGTAATATCAGAGAAGACCTTGTAGCATTCGATGACATGTTTCTGGACGACTCAAGGTCCTCATTATGAGCCTTCATTATTGTACTGTGTGATAAAATGATTCCTTTTTGAATGATCTATGTTCTCCACTGAATATAATCTCTTAATAAGTTGAGGACTGCCTTGATTATGTAAAATTTATAGCAAAATTATCATCTCAACAAGCTTCTTGCTGCAGTCAAAGAAACTGTTAAGTAAAGTGTTGTTCATCATATGTAAAGATAATTTTACTAGCTTGCTATATGTACTAGTTTTATATTGAGGCATGGTGCATATGCTCAGCCATCCATCTTCTTTCATAGTCCCCTTTGTGATTACGGATATTTATCAGGGTAGAGATACTGTGGCCTTTTAGATGTTTGGGTTCGACTTTTTGATTGCGTCCAAGTTTTACTGAACAAATCATTTTATTAACATTTGCACTAATTAATTTCAAGGCAATTAGTAACAGTGCATAATATTAGAAATAAATCTGAACTCAGCAGAAACATATAAGTTAATAAAAAGTTAGGTTAGTGCAGGGGTGGGGAACCTATGGTCTCAAGATCACATGAGGCCTTCTAGGTCCTTGGATGCTGCCTTTTGACTGAGTCCAAGTTTTACAGGACAAATACTTTTATTAAGGGGATTCATTCTGTGTAGTTTAGATTCAAAGGGTCATGCTTTAGGACCTAGAGGGCCACATGTGGTCTCAAAGCTATAGGTACCCTACCCCTGGTATATATCACATAATTAGATTAGCATTGGGTCATCATCTTATACCCAGAACATAACTTTCTCTACCTTCCCTGTTCTTCTTGTTTCAAAGCATATTCTGACTATGTAAGTCAAAATGACCCAGACAAGGCATTAAGGGAAGATCCTATCACAGAAAATGAAACTTTGGAGCCTAAAAATTGTGAATGAAACTATTTTTGCATCAAATCTGTGGTTTCATCTGTAAAAGAACTGCTAACAGGACAGTTTCCCTAACACTTATGCTATTAGAGAGTTGCCTGGGCTCCTCAGAGGTGACGTGATTTGCAGAGTCATACAGCTAGTACATAACCAAAGGGAGGATTAAGCCCAAGCCTTCTTGACTTTGACACTGGCTCTCTATGTACTATTACACACTGAGTCTCTGAATTATAGCATAGTAAATTAACTATAATGGAATAGTGGAGGTGGGATCTTCCAGATTTAGGAAACTCCCTGTTGAGGAAGCTTTTTCTACCACTGAAGTTGTCATCCTTATTTTTTTTTAATTGTGGTCTTAGAAAATTGCCCAGAGTACTAAGAAGTTGTGACATCCTTAATGTCTCATAGCCAGAATGTGCTAGAGGTGAAATTAAAAAGAATCTTTAAATTATAAAAATTATCAAAGTTTTTATTTTGTCAGAATATATTTTTTTCTGCCTCTTCATCCCCTGGTTAATACCTGTGAAAGATACTAAAATTAGAAGATGGTTCTCAGTCATTTCAAGCCAGGGGTGGGGAACCTGAGACTTCAAGGGCACACATGGCCCTCTAAGTTCTCAAGTATGGCTCTTTGACTAAATCCAAACTTCATAGATCCCCCTAATGAAAGGATTTGTTTTGTAAACCTTGGACTCAGTCAGAAAGTCACATCCAAAGTCACACTTAGAAAACACATGTGGTCTTGAGGCCACAGGTTCCCATCCCTACACTAGCCTAACCTATTTATTAACTCATATGTCACTGCTCAATTCAGATTTATTTCTAATATTATGCACTGCAACTAACTGCCTTAAAATTAATTAGGCAGTGAAAGTGTTAATTGTCCTCATTAAGGCTCTAACATCAAAGAACTGTCAAAATCATAAACAAGGGCACAATTTATCACTTTGCCAAGCTCAACAGTGCTTTGATGTATTAACAGCCACTAATGAAGTCATATAAACAAATTAACTAGTATATTAGGAATTGTCCATACTTACATAAACTGCTCATTTGCTGGCTTCACAGGAAAGTAATGAGGATAAACTTAGATAACAGATGGAAAAGTGATTTGCAAGGGAAAGTGCAATCTAAATAGAAAGTGGGATTATTTGTGAGGAAAAGCTGAGATGTTTTTTTTTTTTTTTCCATTTAAGCCAGAATGAAATGTAATACACTCATATATGGAGAGCATGGTCTTCAAATTCCTGCTCTTTGCTTACTAGATATATGATCTTGGCCAAATTTCTATGAGATGTCATCAGACTAATTTTATCATTTATAAAACAGGGGTATTAGATTAGTTAATCTCAAAATTCTCTTCTAGCTGTCATATTCTTTGCCTAATTAACAGCCTGCTTTATTTTCTTAAACAGATTTTTTTTTCAAACCAAAAAGGTGATAAGGAAAGATTTCCCTTCCTCTGATCAATTCCCAATTAATACTAAAAACTAAATGCAAAGAAATACAGCAAATGTCTAATTCACTGGTTCTGTCTGTGTCTCTTTGAGGTCTTTTGCTCCCTGATTAGGGAGAATTGAGAATGAGAGGGAAGTACAGGGTGCCTTGTTCTCTCTTTCCTCAGTGGTTTGGTAACTGTCACCTCCTGTTTTGTCCTGTAAGTCAGAAATATACTGACGTTTTCTTGACTACGAAATATAAACTGTTTACTATTTCCTTCAGTTGCCAGGATACTAAATGCATGTGAGTGAAGTGAGCTGATGCTGACAATACCTTTTCAAACTATTTTCTTCCAAGTAAAATATTACATTAATGTCATAAAAATAAGAAACAATATTAGCTTTATCAACATGATGAAAGGCCCTTCCTCTCCTAGAATGTTGCATGTATCCAACATCATGAAATAATGGTGACCATGAATTTTTATTGTTATACAAAATTGTGTGAGTTTCTGTTAACCCATAAAGAATGAGTAAAGACCACATGTCTATCATTAGAGAACAAACCAGGCTAAGACTGAAGAGCCTTCTTACACAAAGATTAGACACTAGGCAATGGTTTTATTTGGCTTGAGAAACTAATGAAAAGAGTCTATTAAGTCATTAAGAGATTTCAATTGGCATGGATAGAGGGAATAAAAAAATTTGAATATCTTTGAAGTATTTATTTTATGATCTCATCTTACATTAGTCATGATGGGCATATATACAAACAGAAAAGAAAAGAAAAAAAAACCCTTCCTGTCACACATTTAATTTCAGCTTCTTGATGCATCTGAATACTCAGTAATTATAGTGTGATAGTGGGTAACAACAAAAATACAAATTGGAAAACAGTTAAGAATGAAGAAATGGCAGAAGGCTAAGGCTTTTACACTGCTTAGAAGCTTTGTGTCTATAAACCATGAATATTTTCTGTAGGAAGATAATGAGAAGGCAGGTAGCATAGCAAGTGTCAAACAGCATCATACACACACAAAAAGGTGGGGCTGAATAGTATTTTAATATGTCTGACAATGTGTACCACCATTTCTGCAATATGCAGGTAGTAATATTTTTAAAATATGTTTAAATTTGTAGTAGTCATTGACTCCTCTCATAGTTAACCAAAGTAGAAACTGCAATTGTCATAAAAGCTTAACAGAGCCAAATGTTGTTTGCCATTTCTCCTTTGCATTATTGTGTTTACAGAATTCTTAAGAATATCACAGCATGACATTTTCCAGGGGAGGCCTGAAGGAGAATCTTTTAGATACCAGGAAACATTAAACATGCCCAATTGCATATTTGGAAGCATGTCATAATTTTATGAATATATATTTCTCTACTTTCCTGGAGTTCTCTGGACACATTTGTTGGCTGTTTCATTAAAAATGAGAGCATATAGGCTTAAGATCTTTGTTTTATTTTGCTTCCTATAATTTCCTGCCAGGATAACACTTTAAACAAATGGGATGTAAAATTCTTCCTAGTGCTAATGCTTCTTACTCAGTGTGTTAGGATTAGCCATATAGGATTCTCCTGCCTCTGGGCATGCTCTGCATTTTCTTCAAAAGCTAGATCAGGGATCAAAGATCCATTCCCACTATGCTAGATGTGAATTGAGGAATTATTTAAAATAGGAACTTGTAAGAATCTTTTTCAATTTTAATATTTTATATACACTCCAAATCTTCATATCCTTTATGTATCTTTTTATTTTTCCATGAAAGAGTTTTCTGTAATCTGGGAAGATCTAAGATGGCAGAGTACAGGCTAAGAATGAGCTGACCTCTCCCAAAAGTCCCCTCCATACAACTTTAAATTAATGCTTCAAATAACATTTGGGATCAGTGTAGCCAATGAAAGGTCAGAGGGAGACATTTTTCCAGATTTAGTTAAATTAGGTGGTTCATAGAAGAAGTCTGTAACAACTGGGTGGGTTCAGGCCCAGAGTGTGGCAAGAGCACCAGTGGTGAGGCTTGAAGGTAGCCACAGCAGCAGCAGTAGTAACAGCAGCAGCTTCAGATATTCTCAGCCCAGAGACAGTAAAGGGGTTGGACAACTGATAAGAGATTGCATGGGACCCTTTGTTGGCACAGGGTGTAGTTGGTGCTGACTGGCAACTCTATTTCCCATAAGCAGTTCTGAGTCACAGTTCCAGGATGATAAGAATGCTTGTGACCAGTCACAAGGGAGTAGGGACCCTGGTTACAGTTTCAGAGCCAAGAGAAGCCCTAGTGCTTGCAGCTTCAGGGAAGCAGGGATGCTTTCTGGATAAAGACCACAGTGCAGATCTGGAGAGCACTCCTTTCCCAGGACAACCATGGAAACATTAATAAAAATGGAGACCTTCAGAGCTAGTTCTGAAAACAGTAGCATGAAAAAAAGGCTGAACCATGGCACACTGCCTCCCCAAACCCAGGTGAGCAAAAACCAACTTTAACCTAAAAGCCAAAATAAAGAAATGGACTTGGAAAATGAGCAAATAATGACAAAAAACACTTGATCACAGAAAACTACAACAGTGGCAGGGAAGGCTAAGACATAAACTTAAAAGAAGGCAACAGTAAAAAAAAAATAGCTGCAAGTAAAGCTTCAAAGCAATTGCTAATTGGACCCAAGGCCACCAGAATTCCTAAAATAATTAAACAAAGAGATTAGCATGTAGAGGAAAAAGCAGGAAAAGAAATGAAAATGATGCAGGAACACATGAAAAAAGAATTACCAGCCTGGTAAAAGAGAAACAAAAATACTGAAGAAAAATAATTCTTAGAAGAATCGGCCAAATTTTAAAGGAGGTACAAAATCTCACTAAAGAAAATAATTCCTTAAAAGTTAGAGTTGCAAAGATCAGGGGTGAAACAAGGATATCCACTATCTCCCCTCTTATTCAATTTGGTACTAGGGATAAGAGAAGAAAAAGAAATTGAAGGAATCAGATTAGGCAAAGAAGAGATTAAATTATCGCTCTTAGCAGATGCTATGATGATATACGTAAGAGAATCCTAGAGAATCAAGTAAAAAACTACTTGAGATAATGAATACATTTAGCAAAGTTGCAGGACATAAAATAAATCCACATAAATGCTTAGCATTCCTATATATTTCTAATGAAATCCAAATCCAACAACAAGAAATATAATGAGAAATTCCATTTAAAGTTACTGTAGACATTATAAAATATTTGGGAATCTACCTGTCAAAACAAACCCAGGACCTATATGAACAAAATTACAAAACATTTTTCACACAAATAAAGCCTGGTCTAAACAATTGGAAAAGGCATCGGTTGCCTGTGGCTATGTTGAGCTAATAAAATAAAAATGACTATTTTGCCTAAATTAATTTACATATTTAGTGCCATACTAATCAATATTCCAAAAATAATTTTATAGAGTCAGAAAAAATGGTAAAAAAAAATCATCTGGAATAACAAATGGTCCAGAATATCAAGGGAATTAATGAAGAGAAATTCTAGGGAAGGTGGCCAAGTCATACCAGATTTTAATCTGTATTATAAAGCAGCAGCCATCAAAACTACTTGATACTGCCTTAGGAATAGAGTAGTGGGTTAGTGGAATAGATTAGGTACACAAGACACAGTAGTCAATGACGATAGTAATCTACTGTTTTATAAACCCAAAGACCCCATATTCTAGGATAAGAGCTCACCATTTGACAAAAACTTCTGGGAAAACTGGAAAATAGTATGGCAGAAATTGGTCATAGACCAATGTCTAACACCATATACCAAAATCAATTCTAAATGGGTACACAATCTAGTTATAAAGACTGATACTGTAAGTAATCTGGGAGAGCAAGGAATAGTTTTCCTGTCAGATTTATGGAGAAGGGAAAATGTTATGACCAAACAAGATTTAGAGACAATTACAAAATGCAAAATGGATAATTTTGATTACATTAAGTTGAAAAGGTTTTGTACAAATAAAGCCAACGTAATCAAGATTAAGAGGGAAGTGAAAAATTAGGAAAGAATTTTTATAAACAGTGTCTCTGATAAAGGCCTCATTTCTAAAATATACAGAGAACTGAATCAAATCTATAAGAATACAAATCATCCTCCAATTGATAAATGGTCAAAGGATATGAACAGACAGTTTTCAGAGGAAGAAATTAAAGATATCTATAAGCATATGAAAAAATGCTCTAAATCATTATTTATTAGAAAAATGCAAATCAAAACAACTCTGAGGTACACATCTCACCTATCATATTGGTTAACAATGGTAAAACAGGAAAATGATAAATGCTGGAGAGAATGTGGAAAAATCAGAACACTGATACATTGCTGGTGGAGTTGTGAACCAATCTAACCATTCTGGAGAGCATTTTGGAACTATTATCAAAGGGCTTTTAAAAAGTACATACCCTTTGACCCAGCAATACCACTTCTATGGTTGTATCCTAAAGACATCATGGAAGTTAGAAAAGGACCCACATGTACAAAAATATTCACAGCAGCTCTTTTTGTGATGGAAAAGAATTGGAAATCAAGGGGGTACCCATCAATTGGGGAACAGCTAAAGAAGTCATGGTATATGAATGTAATTGAATACTATTGTGCTATAAGAAATGAGGAACAGATAGACTTCATAATAACCTGGAGAGATTTACATAAACTGATGATGAATGAGGAGAGCAGAGCCAGGAGAGCTTTATACACAACTGCAGACACATTGTATGTGTGACAACTACCTGTGATAGACTGGGCTCCTATTAGCAATACAAGGTTAGAAGACAACTACAAAAGACTCATGATGAAAAGGGATATCCACATCCAGAGAAAGAACTGCAGAGAGTCTGAATGCAGATTGAAGCAAACTACTTGCTCTCTTTTTTGTGTTTTGTTTTGTTTTGTCCCTTCTTTCTCATTGTTCACTCTATTATTTATAATTCTTCTTTACAACCTGACTGATGTTTAATGTGAAGGTATTTGCAGAATGTATATTTGATTACATGCCACCATGGGGGGGGATGGGAGGGAGAAGGAGAAAGAGGGGGAGAAAATTTGCAACTCAAGGTATTGTGGAACTGAATGTTGTAAACAAAAAGTAAATGAATAAATTTTAAAAATTACAATTGGATAAGGTAAGTTAAATAAGACTTCAAGAAACAATAAAACAAGGTCAAAAGAATGAAAAATAGAAGGAAATATTAAATATCTCTTTTGAAAAACAACTGACCTAGAAAATAGATCAAGGAGAGATAATTTAAGAATTATTGGACTACCTGAGAGTGATGATCAAAAAGGAATCTAGACACCATATTTCCATATATTAAAAAAAAAACCTACCCCAATACCTTACATACAGAGGATAAACTAGAAATTTAAAGAATTCACTGATCATCTCCTGAAAGAAATCCCAAAATGAAAACTCACTTACAAATTATAGCAGTCCCTGGTCAAAAAAATATTGTAAGCAACCAAAAGGAAACAATTAAAATATCATGGAGTAGAGTCAGGATCAAACAAGATTTGCAGCTTCTATGTTAAAGGAACAAAGGGATTAGAATACGATATTCCAGAAGTTAAAGAAGCTAGGATTAAAACAAAGAATAATCTATTCTGAAAAATTGAATATAATCCTCCAGGGGGAAAAAAAGAATTTTTAATAAAAGAGAGGATTTCTAAGCAATCCTGAAGAAAAGACCAGAGCTGAATAGAAAATCTGACATTCAAGTAAAAGATTCTAGAGAAGCATAAAAAGGCAAACATGAAATTGCAATCATAAAGAACTTCCTGGATTTAAACTGTTTACATTCCGATAAGTGTAGATGATAATGTAACTCTTAAGAACTTTATCATTATTTGGGCAGTTAGAACGAGTCTGCATAGATAGAAGGCACAAGTCTGAGTTGATTATGCTGGGATTATCTCTAAAAAAGAATACAGGGCTCAAAAGGATATATTTGCACAAGGGGGAGGGAGAAGTAGAAAGGGACAAATTTTCAAATATAAGTAAGAAGCTTTTATAGTGGAGAGGAAAGTGGGGGATAAGCAATGCTTGAACCTCACTTTTATTAGAATTGGTTCAAAGAAGGAAAGGTATGTATCTGTATCTATATCTACATCTAAATCCACTCAGTTGGGTATAGAAATTTATCTCACCCAATAAGGGGATAAGAGGTCTTGAGGGGGAATAAGAAAGAGGCAGATCAAGAAGATAATGGTCACAAGCAAAACAGACTTTTGAGGAAGGACAGGATAAAAATAAAGAGAGAAAAGGGTAAACAGAGGAACATGGGTTGGAGGGAAATTCACAGTTAGTGATCATAACAGTGAATGTGAATGGGACGAATTAACCCATAGAATGGAAGCAGATAGCAGAATAGATTGGAAACCAGAATCCAATAATATGCTATGTACAAGAAACACACTTGCAACAGAAAGACACACAGAGTTGAAATGAAGTGCTGGAGCTTCTATTATATTCAGAGTTTATTATGATTCAACTGGTAGGAGGGGCAATTATGATTTCATAAAAAGCAAAGCAAAATCAGACCTAATTGAAAAGATAATTAGGGAAACTTCATTTTTCAAAAAAGTACCATAAACAATAAAATAATATATTTTTACAGCAAGATTTCCTTAAAGGTCTCATTTCACAAATACATAGAGAATTAAGTAAAATTTATTTTAAAAAAAGAATCATTCACCAATTGATAAATGGTCAAAGTGTATGAACGTGTAGTTTTCAGAATAATAAATTAAAGTTATCTACAATCATATGAAAAAATGTTCTAAACCTACTATTTATTTAAGAAAAGCAAATTAGAAGAACTCTGAGGTACTATCTCACACCCACAAGAAATAACATATCTGGGAGGAGATGAACAAATAATATGTACATAAATGGATTGTTGGTGGAATAGTCAACTGATCCAACCATTCTGGAGAACAACTGGAACTATAGAAAAAGCACTAAAAAAATGTGCATACCTTCTAATCTACCAATACTACTACTAGGTCTATTCCTCAAAGGGAATATGTATGTATATGTGTGTGTGTAACCACATACATAGATGGAGTACTATTGTGCTATAAGAACTGATGAGGGGATTCCTTTCAGAAACAATAAAAAAAAAAGCAAAATAAAACACTGCATAGTAAGTGTGATGATGTGAAGAACATGGCTACTCTGATTAATACAGTGAAACAAGATAATTTTAAAGGATGCATGATGGAAAAATGTTATCCACCTTCAGAGACAACTAATGCATTCTGAATGAAAGCTGAAGTATACATTTCTCACTTTATTTTTTAGATATTCTTTGGAACATGGTTAACATGGAAAAGTGTTTTGCATAATTTCACATATATAAACATACCCACTTTTCTGTCTTCTTAGTGGGTGGGGATGAGGTGAGATGGAGAGAATTTGGAATTAAAACTTTAAAAAGAATTATTTAAAAATAAATATTTTTGTAAAATAGTATCAATACTACATAAGCATATATTTCTGTCTAATTGAACAAATAAATTTATCTTTCCAGTTTTCTCCAGAAAAATATGTTTTATGTGTATGTAATTATATTGTACAGAATACTCCTCATTTTTTTGTGGAAAATAACTTACTTCTCATGAATTTGAATAGCATTGAGATTTGGTATGTGGTGTAGTGATTGAGGCAATAATAAGATTCCCAACTATTCCGGAAGCTGGAGCCTTCTTATTAGTTGATGTGGATATAATAGAAATTGGCAGATCATGTATAATGTAATGTACCCAAGAATTCCACTGAGAATCACATATAACAGAGCTGGCCTTCCAAATCAGATCTAAAGCTGGGTGAATCATCTTTAAAACATGTGCCTAGAAAGTGACATATTATTTTTGTGTGAGCATCTGAGATTGTAATGAAAGTGTTTTGCAGTGCCCAATTTTGCTAACTGATTGACTATTAGATAGGAAATCATTAAATTCATTACAGACCTAAGGACAAAAACAATGAAGACTCACATAAAAGAATGAGCAAGCAGGAACGTGGATAATGGTGAAGAAAATAAGACCAACATGGATTGTTCCCCAATAAATTTTATGTATCTATTGCCATATGCACTTCAATTTTGATATTCCTCAGTGGAGTAGCCCCACAAAAGATGCTGTTTTGGGGTAATATTTTCCATTCCTGATCTTGTGCACTTACATATTTAAATACTAACACAGCAAGTAAAAGAAATGAGACCAAGGACCAAGAGCAAAGAAGTGGATGGAGGGGAGAAAGGCTATTTTTCTGAGAGAAAAATGTATAGCTAGAATTTAATTTTCATGAGATTGATAACTTTTAAAAAATGGGATGGACATATTGGTATTTGAGTTGGTTTAATGCCTTGAGAATAACAAATAGCATTTCCTTTTGCTTTATCTTCTCCATGTCCTGTATTATAATAATTATGTTTTCATATGTTAGAAGGAGCAATGTTTCCCATAAAGCTACATATACAGTACTTGGTCTTTTTCCTCCCTCCCCCAATTGAATGCCTAGACTGCATTATGCTCCAACAATGGAGGCTTAGTGATTTGTAAGAAGTTCAAGATAGTTGTCATCAACATTGAACATTGAACAAAAGGGATTTTGAAGATTTTAAAGCTTCTCCTGGAAACAACCCACTGATCTTTCAACTTGAATGTCTAAGATAACTTGTTATAAGACTTAGTAAAATAAGCCAAGCATATTGAAGTTCATAAAGAGGAAAAATAAACAGATTTCATTCTCCAAGTTGACTACTAGGTATCTTTATTTTTTTTCCTTCGGCTTTGGCTAATTTGGTTTATTTTTTTTTTTATGTGATGGTTACCTCTTTGCAGAATAAATACTAATTTTTAAGATTTTTGAACTTAAACTTTATATATTTTTTCCTTTTGTGTTTACATAAATGTGATGAATTCTGGCTATGTTTATGTGGGATCCATAAAGAAAAACATTCCTAAATTCTTTACAATTTGACTTCATCTGCCTCAGTTAAAGAGAAACCACTACCTGGAGAACAGCAAAGACTTTAGAATGTTTTAATAAAAAAATTATTGTGTTGCTTTTTTCCCTACATAATTTGATAAACAACTATATCTAATTCACCACAGTGATGTTAATTTATTTGGTATTTCCAAGATGGTTTGCATTAATGATGTTGTTTGCATATTGATTGTACATGACTTGCCTGGGTTGCAATAAGTTTTATAGTCCTTTATGTGTTACATAAGAGTGATTTGGATATTACCACTGTCTTAGGTTCCGTCTAAAGTAAAATTGTAATATTATATCAATGCATATTTATATTTAAGAGTGTTCCCCATGACACCCCATTCTTGAAAATCATTGCACTGGTAGCTGTCTGTGGATGTAAAGCCAGACAGATGGTAAAGCACAGAACCTGCCAATCAGGCAGCAGGACAACACTAGCAGAAAAAGAAGCAATTCTCCAAAGACACGGCATCAGTATAAGGACAGTATCTATTAAATATGAAGAATCACACAATGATAAAACATTGAACAAAGAATAGTCTAGCATGCACAGCAACCAAATGAATGGATCTGCTGTAAAACATTGCTCTAATTAACATAATTTGTAGCATAATACAAATATTATTTTATTGTAAAAGAATAGCATATTGAATGGATACACTACTTTTTATCTGTATGTTCAAAATAATTTTTATCATCATACTAGATGGAGAAAATCTTGACATTTTAAAATAAAACTATATTAAGGTTAATACTTCATACATGATAATATGTTATATTGTCAAATAAAACAAAAAAAGATCTCCAAAGGAAAATGCAGATTGTTAGTATGTCAAACAGAAATGTGCTAGATAATTCAAAATGATATACACATAACATATGTAATTTTGAAATGTCAAATTAGGATCAGTCATAGGCTTACTCCTCTTTATATGACTGGCAATTAAAATTCAGAGTGATTATACATATACGTACATACATACATAGAGTCATACATATATGTGGGAGAGAGAGAATGTATCTCTTTAGTAAAGTCCTGTTCCAATGTCTCAGTATGGTAGGAGGAGGAGCTCAGATTCTCAAAGGCTAAATTAGTGGAGCTCAGATTCTGGGAGGTTATACCAAGCAGAAAAGGACTCACATACGGACCTACCTATGTGCTGGATATCTGTCACCTGAAGACCAGTCTCATTATTTCCAAAGACATTCAAAACCAGAGTGTTGACTACTAGATGATTTGTTTTTTGTGTGCTGGACTTCTGTAACTCACACAGAGCAGATAATCTATTAAGGATTGGAGGAAAATGTAATCTGTAGTTGGAAGAGAAAATATCTTATGAAACCATGAATTCTTGATGTTGCAATATGGCATAATCCTTTTTTTTTTTAGAGGGGGTGAGTGGGAGTGTGGATATTTGATTTCATTGGGGTAGGGAATTCCTCATACCTCTACCAATGCCTACCAGTAGCTTTTCTGTAACTTATACTCTCAGAAATAGATGCCTGGGGCTTGAAAGGTTAAGTAACTTAACCTGGGAAACATAGATAATATGTATGTTTCAGAAGCAGCTCTTGAACCAGTGTTTCCCTAAGTTCAAGCCCAATTTCCTATCCACTATGACATGCTGCCTCTTGATGGCACAACGTATACAGAGAAAAAGAAATAACCCTCAAATGAAAGGGACTAATTTCTGGGTTTAATTTTGGATTTAGATTGAGAGTGAGTTCTCATTAACCTTGTAAATAATTTTTCCCCCTATCCAGACTTTTTGTCTTTAAAATAAACAAAAAATAACAATAACAGAGTTCCTACAGTCCAGCAGGAATTAATGAAACAAATTATTGCTATGATTTCACTTGTCCTTGAATAATAATAACTAATATTTGCATGGGCTTTAAATTATGCAAAACTCTCTACATGTATATCATAATTTTATCCTCATAATATCCCTAGAGGTAGAGAGGATAGATGCTATTATTGTCCCCATTTTATAAATGAGGGAACTAACACAGAGAGAAGTGAATTGATGTATTAGCAAGCACCTTAGCTCACCCAGAGTGGTCTGCTAGCACAGATTCTTTGATTTTCTTTGGTAAAGGAAATACAACTTTTAAAGGGATCAATGATTTTACTTTAATTAGAGATAAGTAGAAAATACAGAGAAATTAGCATAGAGATTCAACAGATTGGGTTCCTCCTGTGGGAAAAAATAATACAACCCCCAATGGGCTGTATGTAAATCAGGATGTATCACAGGTGGACTAGAGCTCAAAGCAGTAAAACATCTGTGATTGAACACACATGGTAACACTGGACTATTAATGGACAGGGAAGATCTTCACACTTCATTAACATTACACTGGAATTGCCAGGGTCATACAGATACTAAAAGTCTACTGCAGGATTTGAATTCAAGTCTTCCTGTTTCAAAGCCTAGCACTCTCTTTACTATGCTACCTAACTGCCTAGAAGGCAGATGTAAACAACAAACTACAAGGAAATAAAAATATATATAAAACTATTTGACTTAATATCCCAGAATTCTCTCTTAAATTGAAATGTATTTTTATAACCATCAACTAATTATAATTTGTGAAAAATAAGACATTCAATAGTCTTCATCTGTTTCTGGTTTTTGAGTTCTTTAGAACTTCAGATAAAGGCTCAGAACATCAGGATAAAGGATACACTGTGTTTCTCCTTCTACCTACCTTTTCCTCCTTTACTTCTAAATGATACCATTGAAACAAAGGAAAGGTCATCAGAATCAATGAGAAGGATCTTTTCTGCCTTTAATATGATACCAGTAAGAGATACAAACAAAGAAGAATTGGTTCTGTTTACCCCCAGAGGGGAGAATATGTTTTAATGGTTAGAAGATTCAGAGAAATTGCTTTTAGACAATTATAAGGAAAATTGTCCTAACAAGTTGTATCAGCAATGCCATATTCACAATGCCTATAGAGATTACAAATAT
>NW_027187324.1:5152596-5160181 GCF_028583685.1 Petaurus breviceps papuanus
CCGGCCCCTGGCAGTCCTCAGCAGGAGTCCTAACTCAAAAAAAAAAAAAGAAAAAAAAAAGGCAATCGCCACCAACTGCCAACCGCAGGACCGTTAGCTCAGCTTTTCACTTTCTCTTGCTCTGCTATGTCAGCACGTCCATGGGGCATGGGAGATCTTTAAATCCCATAACCCTTACACAAGTAGAAGTATTAAAAAAAAGAATTGGTTATCTTGAGTAGTAAGCTCCCTATCACTGGTTGTTTTTTCCAAGATACTAGATGACTATTTGTATGCACACAGGATTAATTCTTGTTAGTCACTGGACTTAAAACTCTTTGATGAACAAGTTATTAATCTGTAATGGAAACAAAAGACAGACACAAAGACAATTGTGAGGGGGTGGAGGGGAAGCTCAGGGATCAAGCCTGTCCATGGCCAGGTGAATCCTCGGGGTAAATAATACTCTGAATTAAATCATCACCATTACTCTTTTTATACAAAGAAATCAGGTTAAAGTGAAGAGTAAGGGCAGCCTGGTATGAGAAAAGTAGCAATGAAAGGGCATGTAGGCCAGAGGAGAGAAGAATAGGGAAAGTAGAGAAAAAGAGAAAGAGGTTTTACCCTCTATGGGCTTGTTTCATGGGGAAAGGGATAGTATCTGATTTCATCTTTGTATGTTTAGTATCCAGGTATAGGGATCTGAATCCCGATGGAATGTAAGTTTCTGGACGATGGAGACTATTTCACTTGTTTTCTCTGTATTCTAAGCTCCGACCACAGTACTTGACATCTGGTAGGCACTTAATGAATACTTGTTTAATTGATTATACATATTAGTCCTTTCCCTGTGGTACCATTTTTAGAAAACCTCAGGAAAAATAAACAGAAAAAAAAAACAAGAAAAACCTGAATGTTGATACATTGCACCTATGAGAAACAGAGGGTTAGGGTCCCATAACCATCAAAAACTTATTTTGCTAGAGACTGCTGAAATCAAATTGTTCCACTTATGATTCTTTATAATAAAGTCTTAACTCTGAAATCTGGACTTTTGCTAATAAGGACAGTAACCATGAAATAATTTATAAAATGTAGGTACACAAAATAAAACTGGTAACATGCAAAACATATTCTCCCTGTTAATGCTCTAAAATACTGACTTTTTTGTCACATTTATTCTAAATAAGCAAATAAATAAATTACTAAATAAATAAATGACTGGAATAATTGATTTAGGCACTATAAACTTCTTTTTTTTAGTTCCAGAAAGCATTTATTTCTATTTTTTAACATTCATTTCCACAAGATTTTGAGTTTCAAATTTTCTCCCCATCTCTCCCCTACTCCCCACTCAAAGATAGCAAGCATACTGAACACCTCTTCCCCCAGTCTGCCCTCTCTTATATATCCCCAATGCCCCCCCCGCCTTACTCTGTACACCTTACTTTTTTTTTAAAGCAATTGGGGTTAAGTAACTTGCTCAAGGTTACATGGCTAGTTATTTTGTGTGGGTGCCAAGTATCTGAGGCTGGAACCGCTGAAGCCAGGGCGGCACTCTTACTCACTGTGCCACCTGGCCGCCCCTACACCTTACTTTCTTGAAGGGTAAAATTGATTTTTATACCCCATTTCCTGTATATCTTATTTCCTGCTTGCATGTAAAAACAATTTTTAGCATTTGTTATTAAAACTTTGAGTTTCAGATTCTCTCTCTTCTTTCCTCATCACCCACCCCCAGTGGGAAGACAAACAATTCAATATAGGTTATACATGTGTAGTTATATAAAACATTTCCATAGTAGTCACATTGTAAAAGACTATATTTCCCTCCATCCTATCCTGCCCCACATCTATTCTATTTTCTACTTTAACCTTCTTCCTTTTCAATAATGTTTGCTTCTAACTACCCTCTTCCCCAATCTACCCTCCTTTACATCATCCCCCCATCTAATCCCCTTCCCCCCTACTATCGTATAGGGTAAGATACCCAATTGAGTGTGAATGTTATTTCCTCCTTAAACCAACTCCAATGAGAGTAAGGTTCACTCATTCCCTTCACCTCCCTGCTCTTCCCCAACATTATAAGTATTCTCTTGCATCTTTTATTTGAGATAATTTACCCCATTCTATCTCTCCCTTTCTCTTTCTCCCAATATATTCCTCTCACCTCTTAATTTTATTTTTTAAATGTCATCCCTTCATATTCAACTCATCTTGTGCCCTCTACGTATACATATATACACACATACACTCACATATACATACATATACAGACATATATATGTACATACACATAAACACACATATGTATATGTATTGTATATATATATTCCCTTCAACTATCCTACTATTGAGAAAAGTCTTATGAGTTACAAATATTGTTTTTCATGTAGGAATATGAACAGTGCAACTTTAAGAAATTCCTTTTGATTTCTCTTTCCTGTTTACCTTTTCATCCTTCTCTTGATCCTTGTATTTGAAAGTCAAATTTTCTGTTCAGCTCTACTCTTTTCATCAAGAATGCTGGAAAGTCCTCTCTCATTGAATGACCATACTTTTCCCTGAAGTCTTAATACACAGTTTTGCTAGGTAGGTGATTCTTGGTTTTAATCCTAGCTTTTTTGACCCCCAGAATATGATATTCTAAGCCCCTTGATCCCTTAATATAGAAGCTTCTAGCCCTTGTGTTGTCCTGATTGTGTCTCCACAATACTCAAATTGCTTCTTCCTGACTGCTTGTAATATTTTCTCCTTGACCTGCAAACTCTCAAATTTGACTATAATATTCCTAGGATTTTTCTTTTTGGGATCTTTTTCAAGAGGTGATCAGTGAATTCTTTCCATTTCTATTTTACTCTCTGGTTCTAGAATATCAGGGCAGCTTTCCTTGATAATTTCTTGAATGATGATGTCTAGGTTCTTTTTTTGATCATGACTTTCAGGTAGTCCAATAATTTTTAAATTCTCTCTCCTGGATCTATTTTCCAGGTCAGTGGTTTTTCCAATGAGATGTTTCCCATTGCCTTCTATTTTTTTTAATTCTTAGGGATCTGTTTTATAATATCCTGGTTTCTCATAAATTCATTAGCTTCCATTTGCTTCAGTCTAATTTTGAAGGAATTATTTTTTTCAGTGAGCTATTGAAAGTCCTTTTCCATCTGGTTAATTCTGCTTTTTAAGGAATTCTTCTCCTCACTGGCTTTTTGGGCCTCTTTTGACTTAGTCTATATTTTAAGGTGTTATAGTATTTATACAATATAAGATATTCAGTATTTTGGGGGGGCCTCCTTTAGCAAGGTCTTGACTCATTTTTCATGATTTTCTTGTATCACTCTCATTTCTCTTCCCAATTTTTCCTTTACTTCTCTTATTTGATTTTCAAAATCCTTCTCGAGTTCCTCCATGGCCTGTGAGCAGTTCATATTTTTCTTGGAGGCTTTGGATGTAGGAGATTTGACTTTGTTGTCCTCTTCTGGATTCATGTTTTGATTGGATTTGTCACCAAAATATGCTTCTATAGTCTGGTTTCTCTCCCTCTATTTGCTCATTTTCCCAGTCAATTACCGGACTTTTGAGCTCTTTGCCATGGTAGAACATTGCTTCCACAGTGGAGAGTGTTATGTCCCAAATTTCTGAGGTTTTGCACAACTGTTGTCAGAACCTAATCTAGGATGTCCTCTCCATAGCTGCCACAAGCTCTGCCATGCCCGCATTTCTCATGTCAGGACTGCCAACAAAATGGAGACCCAGATCCAATCAGGGCAAAGCAAGAAAATCCTGCCTCTGTGCCAGCAAAGAGAATCCTGCAATTTCCCTCTGATCAGCTGCTTGGTTCCCCCACCATCTTTGGGCCTGGAGCTCTGGAAGCAGCCACCATCGCAGGCTACATCTGCTGAATCTCTTCTGCACCAGGGGCAGGGACCTGACCATGCTCTTCTCTCACCCAGGTCCAACAGTGTTACCACACTGACCTTTTACTTTCTCTTTGCTGTTTATGGGTTGAGAAGTCTGGAACCTGCCACAGCTTCCAGTGATTCAGTCCCCTGAGGTGGTCTCCAGCTGGTCTATGTTGGTGCTGGCCATGCACTCTGCTCCCAGTCTAGTGTGATGCACTCTTCCTGTCAGCCTGCCAGGCTGCCCTCAGTGGGGGAATTGTTTCACTGTCATTTTGTGGGTAATTTTATAGGTATTGGAGGTATTTGGGGAACATGCTCAAGCAAGTTCCTGCTTTTATTCAACCATCTTGGCTCTGCCCCCCCCCCACTATTCACTTCTTAAAACAAGTGAAATCAATAGTACCATAAATACTGCAAAGCAAATAAAATTCTTAAAAACTAAAACATTTTTAACTTGAATTTTACCTTCCACTGTGTCAGATGGTGGTATCTTGGTGTTGTATTGTATATCCTACTGCTTGCCAATTTGTCACTTTGACTGCCCTCTGGAAACCAAGAGATAGATTTCTAGGACTTTAGTCCTGCTATAGAACGACTCTGAGATAGCTGAGGTCTTGATATCACCTTATAGTGCAAAGGACTTGCACTATGCTTTGAGGGAATTGCTGCAACAAATTCATCAGGAGCTCTTTACAAAGTTAGGGTGAACAACAACAGGGAAGTGTTCCACAAAATTGCCCATCACATCTTTCATTTTTTTTCCTCTGCTGCGCATAACCAGGAATGTGTGCAGTTGCCAACATCAAAGTGAAAATGATATTATTAATAAAATTACCCAAATGCTTGAAGTTGCAAAAGTTAAATGCACAAATGTGGAGTATTAATTGTATTTGCTCCTTGTAGGCAGGTACTGTTTTTGACTTTCTTTGGATCTCCACCATTTAACACAACGTAGAAATCAATCCGTGATGGGATTTTAAGTCAGGTTTTTTGGACTCCAAGCCCAATTTTCAATCCATGTAGCCACATCCCCATTATAAAACAAGCTGGACAGCTAAATCTGTAGGAGAAACAAAATGTCCTAGGAAAGACTGGAGAAAGGCGATGGATTACTTTTAGTGGTATTAGGTTGTGTCCCGAGAACAGTGTTCAAGGTTAAGAAGTTGTTTTTATTTTTCTTAAAAGCAAAAGTGGGTGTATGTGTGTTTTGTGCATGTCTGTGTGTGTGTGCATGTGTGTGTGTGTGTTAAACTATCATGGGTGAGAAGAGACAGTGTTAAGCATGGGAGAAATTTTATTTTAGTAATAGGGATAGCATGAGAAAATAACAAAAAAGGGGGTATTATAAGAAATTAAAAAAAAAACTTGTAATAATGAATTTGGCTAGAAGATAAAGTCTATAAAAAGAGGGAATAATTAAAGATGTTTGGAAGTGGCTAAACTGTGGTTGACCACAATTGTTAATTTATGGAGTTTTGAACATATTTGGTAAACAGTGTGGAGCCATTTAAGAGTTTTGAAGGGGAATGGCATGATATAAGCTATTAATTAGGAAGATAACTGGTCCCTATGTGGATGGATTGAAAATTCTAGAGGTACAAGACTAGTGGGAGGCTTTTACAATAATCCACTTGAGCTAGTAATGGACTCAACTAAAACAATGACATGAGTGAAAAGGAAGGTATGAGTAAAGCTTTGATCACTAATGGGAGAGTATAATCAACAGGACTGAGCAACTGATTGGATGTGGGAGATGAGGGAGCATTAAAACTCTAAGTGATTACTCGACTTTGATGTAGGGCACTCTGATATTCAAATTGTTGCATAACGTTAATCATATATGGGTCTGTGTATACATATATACATACATATATATATATATATATACATATACATATATTCCTTCTAATGTTGCACATCAAAACTCATCCAAATCAAAACCCATCTCAGTTGACTCTTGTCCATCTCCTCCCATAAGTTTATCATAGGAACTTAATCTATTATGCCTCAGTGGCCTTCTCAGCCCTGAAGATCCCTTCACCTTCCAGTATTCTCACACTGGAAAATACTTTCACTACTTCCTTTGATGGCCTACTTTCTGTTAGAAACTCCATTTTAAGGAGGGCCCCAGGCCAGCTATAGTCACTCCTTTGTTACTTTCTTGACTCTAATCCTGACTTATCAGGTTTCTTTATCTATCATATCCCAATAGGAGCGCCTTCCTCAACTTTTTCAGGTTCTTTTTACACACTGTCTTTCTCCATTGGAATATAAGCTCTTCAGGTAAAAAGATTGGCTTTCTTTTAAAATTTTCATTGTATTCCTAGTGGTTAGAACAGTTCCTGAAACTTGGAAAGCACATAATAAATGCTGGTTGACTTAATGGGGGCCTATCCAATGTGCTGTACAATTTCCTTGCATTTTCTTCATATCAAAACAGTGGCCATGGCACATTTGGGCTATTATCTATCCATCACTCTTAACACATGACCAATCCATCTTCTTTTTTTCAACAAACATTTTCCTGATATCATTTATTCTAATTTTTCTTTAACTACTTTTTCCAGTATATACCACAACCTGATCAAATTCACAATGTTCCACTCATTTGCCCTCTGTGTCATTTAAACAAATTCTTTGGAAAAGTGTTAAAAAAGGATGGACCTTGTTTCTGGGAGAAGTTTCAGGTCATTAGGGGTGCACTGCAACTTCCTAAAGACAATTCTGTCTGCCCTCTTCTCTTTGTTTAATTCTAGGCTGAACTCAATGTTCATTTTTATTATCTGTTCAAGATATAGATACCCATGGACAAACTTTTTGTATTGTCTGACTGCACGTAAGAATAATGAAATATTGAGAAAGAATGGAAAATATAAGAGGATATGCATACTTTAGGCAAAAGATGATTTTTGGCTCTTGACAGGTTGAATTGAGGTACTGGCAGTTACAGAAACATGGAGATATGTATTAGACAGTTTTATATTTAGGTTTAAAGTTCTGAAAGGTACTAGATTAAGGATATGTGGGATATATAGAGTGTTTTTGTCACAGAGGTGCTAATTAAAACCATGACAGTGGATACAAGCACCAAGGAATAAAATATAATTAGAAAAGAAAATTGTCATGCTGTGGGGGGAAGGGGGGAGCCTTGGAAGATAACCACATTTAGGCTAAATGCATTTTTGACAATATGGGTTTTGACTGGGGTTGTGTTATCTATGATGAATGTATGTATTAAGAATGAAGTGCTTAGCTTCATCAGTCAAGAGTACCACCTGACAAGTGAAGTAGTAGGGTACCTTTTAATTTTACTGTTCTCAAATGGCTCTCAAACAGCTATCTGCCACTCAATCTTTGCCTTGCTTCTTTGTGGATAGTATTTTAGATCATCTAAAATGTGGTTTTGCTGTTCTTCAAATCAGAACATAGTGTGACCCACATGCTATTTGTCATCTCTTTCCTTCATTCTACATCCTCTTTTCCTTTCTTTCTCTTTCTTTCTTTCTTTCTTTCTTTCTTTCTTTCTTTCTTTCTTTCTTTCTTTCTTTCTTTCTTTCTTTCTCTCTCTCTTTTTCTTTCTTTCTTCCTTTCCTTCTTCCTTCCTTTCTTCCTTTCTTCCTTCCTTTCTCTTCCTTCCTTCCTTCCTTCCTTCCTTCCTTTCTTCCTTCCTTCCTTCCTTCCTTCCTTCCTTCCTTCCTTCCTTCCTT
>NW_027187324.1:5160191-5198745 GCF_028583685.1 Petaurus breviceps papuanus
CTTCCTTCCTTCCTTCCTTCCTTCCTTCCTTCCTTCCTTCCTTCCTTTCTCCCTTCCTCTTTTTTGGAGAGGGTAAGGTAAGGCAATTGGGGTAAAGTGACTTGCCCAAGGTCACACAGCTAGTAAGTGTTAAGTGTCTGAGGCCTGAGTCTCATCTGGTCAAATCACACAACTCTCCTCAAAGTGAGCCCCAAAGGAAAAGCTCACATCAGGGTATATATAGCCTTCTCCTGGGTCAGAGAATGTCACAGCCCTCTTGACCCACTGCCCCATCACAAAGTATCAAGGTGTGGGCATTCCTGAAAAACAAGCCTCCCACCACAGGCTCCAGGTGACCACATCCAGCCTATTAGGGGGCAGAGTATATTTTCAAATCTGGGAAAATTCTCAGAGTCACTTAAGCCTATCAAAGGGCCACTGGGCAGGGAAGATCTTTAGATTCCCACTCCCATAACATGCCATTGATAGGAATACTCACATCTATGCCATCAGAGATCCATACAAGTAGTTAACACCAATAACCTCAAAATTATATGTTGAACTTGCATATTGATTAAAGAAAGCATTAGGTGAATAGTCATAAACATTGTACTTAGTCAATGAAGCTCAACTTTGAGACTGTATAATCACCTGTGCTCATTTTTGGAATAATTTTTTTCTATAGAGATAAGTAGTATTATTTCAAAGATCTCTAAAGCCTTTAAAATGCAGTTATACCTTGAAATGCTCAATTATATTAATGAAACTCAGTAGCAACCTAAGTAGTTAGTTGCCCAATATGCCTCTGTTCTCCTATTTATTTCCATTACCAGGCCAGGCACTTCCATTTTGGTGTCTCTCTTTTACTTCACATAACATCTAAAACTGAACTCATTATCTTTCCTTTTCAATATGGTCTTCTTTTTTATTTCACTGTTTCTGTCTGTGGTCTCACAATTTAGTTGGTCTTCCACATTTGTAATCTTGGGGGCTGTCACATCTGCTGGTCCTTCACCTTTCGAGTACAATCAGTTACCTGTTGATTCCACCTCTGCAACATTTCTCATGTTTCTTTCTCTCTTCTATATTCCCGGTGTTCAATTCTAGTACAGACCATGATTATTACCTGTTTGGATTACTGTGATAGCTCAGTCTCTATTTTCCTTCCTCCAATTCTTCCTTTATATTGTTGTCAAAGTATTTTTTCTTATTCCCAGATTCAATCATATCATGACTTTTAATTAATTTTTTTTGCAATTCTCTGATGTCTCAGATAAAATTAAAACTCTTCTTCCTGGTGTTCAAAACCCTCTATGATCAAGAGACTTCCTATCTTTCTAGCCCTATATCTTCCATGAACTCTATATTTCAGCTAGATTATATCATTAACTTTCCTTCCTTCCCCATACCCCAACAAAGCCAAACAAAATGAAAGCATGCCCTGGAAACTAAGTGGAACAGTAGTTAGAGTGATGGGCTTGCATTCAGGAAGGGCTGAGTTTAATTTTCATCTGACACTCATAGCTGTGTGACCTTGGTCAAGTCACTTAACTCCAGTTTGCCTCAATTTCTGCAATTTAAAATGAAGATCCTAATAGTACTTGCTTCCCAGGATTATTGTAAGGATCAAGTGAGATAGTTGAAAAATATTTACCACAGTGCCTAGTCTATAGTAGGCATTTAATAAATAGTTATTCCCTTCCCTCCCCCTTCCCATGATGTCTTATCTCCACATCTGTGTTCCCTCTTTTTCTCTATACCTAAATATCTACCTCCTCCTCTTCATTTGCTGATTTCTTACTCATTCTTTAAAGTCCAACTCAAATGCCATCTTCTTGGAGTTACCCTTCCTAATTTTACCTGTTCTTAATGACTTTCCCTCCTTAAATTTCACAGCTCATTTTTTTTAACCTCCCTAATACACTAATAATGACATACAATATAACTATCTCTGTTTTTGTCTTCTTAGAATCTGTTTGATGAGGAAACTGACAACTTTTTTATCTTTTCTAGCACTTAGCAGAGTGCTCTGTAAAATGTAGGTGCTTAATACATGTTTGTGGGTTGATTACTATAGAAATCTCGAAGTAATACTAATTAATGAGAGAAAAGTGGATACTGTTCTTGCAGGTGTCCTTTAATTCTCCATAAGAACACCAAACTAATGCTATATAATATGCTTTCTCTGGCCAAAGTAACAACTATTCATAAGAATAACTCTTTTCAAATATTAATAAGCATTCTCTTTGTACTTTATGTATACCAAATGACCCACATTAATATTTGGGTTAATGATTATGGTCATTTGTCTTTGGTGTAGATGATTTGGGGCTTGAGAGGTACACCACAGCTAAAATGCTAAGGCAAAACTGCCAGAATTTATACAATGTGTTCTATTATTAATGATGCAGCAGAGAAGTTTCTCTTAAAGAACTGGCCTCTCTGGTTATGTCACCCAATAATTTTGCCTTTTGTTTTGTGGAGCATTTTGAAATATTATAAACTAGAGCTATAACTAAAGTGATATAACTAGAATTGTTGCAGATGCGGTTTAAGCAGGACACAATATCTAGAGGGAAGCAACTTCTAGAGATTTTGCCAATGGGGGTACTCTTCCTGTGCCCTTCTTCTCTCTCTCAATCCAGAATTACCGAGTCCTCATTGAAGACAGTCAGACAGAAAGAGCAACATGGATGCCCATACTACTTGCTTGAGATGTGATTCTTTAATGATTGCCCTTCCATTAAAATGTAGGACTGCTGAATTTTACAACCAGCCCTGTAGCACTGCATCCTTAGATCCTCTAGAGCTTATTATCTGCCTTGCTAATAAGCCCTCCATATCTGTGGGCTCTGACATCTGACCTGCCATTGTATCCTTAGGCCTTATTATGCACTTTTCCAATTGCCCTGTTGCTGAACTCACTTATAGAAGATTCTCTCCCAATCAGATTATGTTATTCCTTTTTTAAATTAATTCCTTTATACTTAGAACAAATCTTGTCATGTAATAACTATCAAATATTTCATTCATTCTTTTAGTTTGTCACTCAGTCACTTTGAGTATGTCAGGACAGAAGAAGCAGAAGTTAGCACCTAGCTAAGAAAGGATAACTAATGAAAATAAGAAGCAACCAGGTGGTGGGCTAATGTGGCCTTCTTACTTGATCTATCTCCTTTATGTTCTCAGATCCTTTTTAGTGTCCTCATTTGGGTCTCCCAATGTTTCTGACCCTCCAATATCCTCCAGGTGAAAATTTACTTTGCCCTGGGTACAAAAAAAGTCTCAGTAATGAATCTGCTCTAAATTGTCATGAAATAGCATGTGAATTAAATTTCATTCATTTTCCTTAATATTTCTAGTTGTTGGTCTTCTGAATATCTAGGGAATGAAATTTATAAGTAGATACAACAGCGCACAGTAAGGTGGAAGACCTTGGATGAAATCCTGGCTCTGACTATTAGTACCTGCATGATATTGGGGAATTCACTTAAATCTATGGGTCTCAGTTTGAGGAAATTGGGGGACCGAGCCTAAATGGTGGAGTAGAAACAGCACATCCGCGGGGCTCCAGCTCCTACCTCTTCCAATACATGTAAAAAAAAAAGACTCTAAACAAACTTTAGAGATACAGAACCCACAAAGTAACAGAGAGAAATAAATCCTCCCACTGAAGGAAGCCCAGCAGGCTGGAAGGAATAGTCCATCACAACGTGCTGGGAGCTGAGCACAGTCCTGACTGAGCTGTGGTTTTAGCCCCAGGGTGGCCCCAACCAGCTGTGGCTGGAGCCGACTTCATGAGAGTAAATCGCCAGCTCACCAACAGCTGTAGCAGTGACCAGACTTCTCAATCCACAAATGCCAAAGACAAAGTAAAAGTCAGTGTGAAACTCTGTTGAAACAGAGGGACCACGGTCAGCTGCTACCTATAGGCCAAGAAGCAGAGGAGGCATGGTGGCTGCAGCCACTGCTGCATGGCTGCTTCCAAAGCATCTGGCCTGCAGCTTGTAGGGGGACCAAGCGACCATGCAGAGGGTAAGAAATCTTGCTTTGACCTGCTTGTATATGGTTCCTGGTCTTGGATGGTGGTCCTGGGGTGTCTGACCAGTGACCCAGAGCATGTAGGGGCTAGAGAGAGGGCACCTATCTAATAGTTCTGACAGCTGCAAAAACCCCAGTGATCTGGGACACAGCTCTCTCCATTTTGGAAGCAGAGTTCTACCATGGCAAAGAGCTCAAAAGTCAAGTAATTGGCTGCCAATATGAGCAAGCAAAGGAAGCTCAAACAGATGACAGAATCCTTTTGGGGGGACAAAAATGATCAAGACATGGAGTGGGAGGAAGACAGTGAAGTCAGAACTCCTGCATGAAAAGGCTCCAAGAAAAAAAAAAAGAATTGCTCACAGGCTCAAGAAAGATTTTGAAAATCAAGTAAGAGATATAAAGAAAAAATTGGGAAGAGAAATGAGAGTGATACAAGAAAATCATAAAAAGTGAGTCAACAACCTGCTAAAGGAGACCCAAAAATACATTGAAGAAAATAACACCTTAAAAATAGACTAACTCAAATGGCAAAAGCAGCCAAAAAGTCAATGAGAAGAATGCTTTAAAAAGCTTGAATTTGCCAGATGGAAAAGGAATTTCAAAAACTCACTGAAGAGAATAACTCCTTCAAAATTAGATTGGAGGAATTGGAAGTTAAGGACTTTATGAGAAATCAAGATACTATAAAACAGATCCAAAGAAATGAAAAAAGAGGTGATCAGTGAATTTTTTCAATTTCTATTTTGCCCTCTGGTTCTAGAATATCAGGGCAATTTTGCTTGATAATTTCTTGAAAGATGGCGTCTAGACTCTTTTTTTGATCATGGCTTTCAGGTAGTCCAATAAATTTTAAATTCTCACTCCTGGATCTATTTTCTAGGTCAGTGGTTTTTCCAATGAGATATTTCACATTGCCTTCTATTTTTTTTTTCATTGGGAAGACCTGGAGATCGAATCCTGGGCTTAGACACTTAGCACCCACCCAGAAACACCTGGCCGTGTACCCTTGAGCAAGTTACTTAACCCCAGTTGCTTAGGGGCGGTCAGGTGGCTCAGCAAGTAAGAGCACCGGCTCCAGTGTTGGGATCACCTGGAGATCGAATCCTGAGCTCAGACACTCAGCACCACACCCAGAAATAACTGGCCGTGTAACCTTGAGCAAGTTACTTAACCCTGATTGCTTAAAAAAAAAAATCCCAAAAAGAAAACTCTTAGGAATACTATAACCAAATTCCAGTGTTCCGAGGTCAAGGAGAAAATACTGTAAGCAGTCAGGAAGAAACAATTTGTGTATTTTGGAAACACAATCAGGATAACACAAGACCTAGCAGCTTCTACATCAAGGGATCAAAGGGCTTGGAATACGATATTCTGGAGGTCAAAGGAGCTAGGATTAAAACCAAAAATCACCTACCCAGAAAAACTGAGTATAATGCTACAGAGAAAAATATTGTCATTCAGTGATATAGAGGACTTTTAAGCATTCCTGATGAAAAGACCAGAGCTGAACAGAAAATTTGACTTCCAAATGCAAGAAGCAAGGGAAGCATGAGACGGTAAACAGGAAAAAAGAAATCATAAGAAACTTATTAAAGTTGAACCATTTACTTTCTTAAATGGAAAAATGATGATTGTAACTCATAAGACTCTTCTCAGTATGAGGATAGCTAAAAGGAATATATATATGTATATATGTAGTATACATACATATATTAATATATACATGTATATGTATCTATAGGAGGATGTATGTGTATATAAATATACATTTGAGTGTGGACGCTTGTATGATCATTTATACATAGAGGGCACAGGATGAGTTGAATATGAAGGGATGATATGTAGAAAATAAAATTAAGAAGTGAGAGAGGAATTTATTTTGGAGAAGGAGAAAGGGAGCAATAGATTAGGGTAAATTATCTCATATAAAAGAGGCAAGACAGAACTGTAACAATGGAGGGGAAGAGCAGGAAGGTGAAAAGGAATGGGACAACCTGATTTTCATTGAATTTGGCCTAAGGAGGGAATAACATACACATTTAATTAGGTATCTTACCCTACAGGAAAATAGGGCGGCGTAGGGGATAAGAGGAGGGAAGGTAGAAGGGAGGGCAGATTGCAAGAGAGGGTAAATACACATGTACAATCTATGTTGAATTGCTCATCTTCCCAGTGGGGCTATGTGAGGAGGGAAGAAGGGGAAAAAAATCTGCAATTTGAAGTTTTAAAACAAATGTTTAAAAATTATTTTTTACATGTAACTGGGAAATAAGATATACAGGTACTGGGGTATAGAAACCCATCTTTCCCTACTGGAAAGTTAGGAGGATTAAGGGGGAGGGCATAAGAGAGAACACACTGCAGAAAGGGGTATTCAGTAAGTTTGCTATTTTGGGGTGTGGGTTAGGGAAAGACAGGGAAAGAGAAAAAAATATATAACTCAAAATCTTGTGGAAATAAATGTTGAAAACTAAAAATAAATAAATAAATAATTGAAAACAAAACAAAACAAAAAAAATAAATGTTTAATAAATAATTAACATTTTAAAAATAAAATAAAATGAGGAAACTGGACTTGAGTATAGTAAAGGATCCTTTCATTTCTAAACCTATGATCCAACGGAAGAATTATACATTTCTAGGGGCCAAAATTTCTGGCATTTATGTAAGTAAGCCCATTTGCTATGTTCTAAGTAATTTCATTGATAGAATTCATCTATAGCCATAACTTGGGATAGTTACCTTTACCTTCTTACATGAGATTGTGTATACAATTTATAAATAGAGCTTCAACTGCAATGACTCAAAACACAGATAATAAGAAACTGTAATTTATAAATTAATACTGACAAACATGAGAAAAACATTATTTTTGAATTCTAATATCACATATTAGAATTTTTTCTATGATTATTTTTTTTTAATCTGCTGTAGGGAAGGGATTGTGCAGAATGTGATATTAGACATATTACCTTCAAAAGACCATAACATGGAAACCAAAAGTCAGATAGACATTTACCATATTTAGAGAAAAAAATAGAATATAGCCAGAAGAATGATTAGTGTTGAAAAGATCAAGAGTGCAAAGTAGAGAAGGAATATATGAATATAGAAGAGATTATGAATAAGGAAAAGGCAGGGTTGGACTACATTTACAAAGCAAGCAAATAAATTCTCACAATGCCTGCCTCTTAGTCAGTTTTTTATGGTTGGCCATTTCTGCCTCAGCCCCAGAAATATACAGATTATCCAAAAGTCACCAGGCAAGTGCTGAATTACCTTAGGTTAAGGGCAACAGGAAGTTGAAGGAATTTTGGAGATAGCAAAGAAGCATATAGTAAAAGGACAAAAGGAGAACATAATGCCCCATGTTTCTGCACATCACTGATTATCTAGAAGGAAAACTGCTAACTTATTTAATAGGTAATATCTTCCAAAAAATTGTATGTGCTCAAGAATTAACTTGAATAGACTAATTAAATTCTGATTACAATACATAGACAAAATACCATAAAAGGAAAAATAAACTATTATTGGACAGCATATATGGGAGTGTGTGTTTCTATGTGGCATTTTTGTTTTGCTTCTTTTCTTCTTGTAGTTGTTCAGACCTGTGATTTCATCAATAAATGGAAATCTAGGTGTGGGAACTCTCTCCAATGATGCACTCATTATAATTTATAGTCTATTACAGTGGCCTTCAGTACTTAAAGACTGAGTGAACTGGCTATGATTCCTCAAGTAGTATGTGTCATGGATGGGGTTTTGACCAGATCATCTTTATTATAAGGCTGGTCTCATAATCACTTCCCTACAATGGGAAGTGTGTATGTATGCTTTTATTATTATGTATATATAAATGCATATGTATATAGATACGTGTGCTTACATGCACGTGTATGGCTATATAGGATACATATATACATGTGTAGGTTTGTGTGGTAATACTTAATAAATGATCATTTTCTTTATTCCTGGCAGAAGAAGGAAGTTTAGGAAAGGGAAAGAATATTCTTTATAAGGTGAAAATCCAAGTATATTGACATGCCCCTTTACAAATCAGACAACTTCAAATACACTCATTTCATTGAGCTCAAAGTTACTTGGAACTTGTAAAGTATTATGGAGTGATATTTACTGTATTCCCTCACATTTCAAAACCTAACATTACTTCTGTTGACACAAATATAAATGGGATTTTTTTTCCGGTAATGAGAGTTCATTTCTGTTTGTTTTAAGATGCTGAAATAGAAAATAAAAAAGAAAACTAAAGAAAATACTGAATGTGGCAGTGAATGCAGGGTATGGTATACTGACCTGGAAAAATAATAGAACCTACAAATTAAATTAAGGTACTACCTCCTTGAAATGTTTGATTTTTGCATTGAGTGGGAACAAAAGGAAATTTTATACCTTTGCCTTCCTTTATGTTTTGAGATGGCTCCCATTCATGGTCTGTATCTTTTTAGTTTCCTCAATACAAAATGAAAATATGGAGTTAGTAATTTCTACTTCATTAAATTATGTAGAACATGTGAGATTCAAGAGAATGTGATTAGGAAGCTGTACTCAAAACAGTGCTATCTGACTGGTTATTTTTTTTGTTTTTTTTTTATTCAACAAAGGAATTACAATAAAATGCTCATATATATATTTCCAGGAAAGGGATTTTTTCTTTAAATATACTAGTAAAACTGATAGTTGCTGTTTGTACCATACATAAAACATCAATATTAGAAAATATAATGTAGAAAGTCCTAAAATCCATTCAATGTCAAAATTATGCTTCATATTATTTAATCATTTTTTGAAGATTCAAAAGATATTTCAGGGACGGCTAGGTGTTGCAGTGAATAGAGCACTGGCCATGGAGTCAGGAGGACCTGAGTTCAAATTCACCATCAGACACATAATACTTGCTACCCATGTGACCTTAAGCAAGTCATTTAACCCCAACTGCCTTGCTTTTCCCCTCCAAAAAGCACACACACACACACACACACACACATATGTGTGTGTATATATATATATATATATATATATAAATATATATATATATACATATATACATTAGCATTTTGTAGTATCTCAGGGTCAGTTTTATTCAGCACATCTTCCACTGGACAATATTACCTAATTAAGTCTACATGTTTGAATAATATCACCAGAAAAATAATTTGGATATGAGATAAATAAAAGTTTTTTTGTAGTTTCCTAAACAAATAAAAAGACAGCTAATGGCTCAGTGGATAGAATGCTGGGTCTCAAGCTAAAAGACTTGAGTTCAAATCCAGTCTCAGAAACCTACTAGCTGTGTGATCCTGGACAAGTCACTCTTTTTGCCTTAATTCATTAAAGAAGGAAATGAAAAACCACTCTAGTATCTTTGCAAAGAAAACCCAGTGGACATTAGTGGCATGTTATGGTCCTTGGGGTCACTAAGAGTCAGATGTGACTGAACAATAGCAACAAATAAAATAAAAATTTGTTTTTCTTTTTCATTTCTTTTTCAAAAATTTATTTTAGACTCAAAAGCTAAAACACAAACAGAATAGAGAAAAGAAATAAAATCATATCATAGAACTTAAATGTAAAGTTAGGAAAAAAAAGCATGTCATGTGAATTGCAGAAAATAAGAGAGAATTCAAAATATGTAACAATAGATTTTCATTCCAAGAAAGCCTGTATGAGAAATAATACTCGTGTTGAGAACTGTCTTTGCTTTGTTGTGAGTTTTCTTTTGTTCTCTGATGTGCACTTTTTTACTTTGTTCTTTTTTTCCTCTCCCTAAAATCCCCCTCAGAAGGCTACAATAAATTTTAGATATCTTTCTCTGTAGCTATAGATATATACATACCCATATACATATATACATACATTTATAGACATATACTTTCCCAAACCTATTCTATTCCTGATCTTTGTTTTTTTGTGCATGATTATATCTCTTGCTTCCCTATCCCTCCTGCCTCCTCTGCTTTACTTCTACCCACTAACATGGCCTCCTATGACTTTCCTATCCCCCTCCAAGGATCTCTGCCCTATCCTCCTATTCCCATAAATCTAAACACCTTCTGGACCCCTATTTTACCTATTCCCTCACTCTCCCCTCTAAAGATCCCCCCTTGTCCTCTCCCCCTTCCTTATGCCCCTTTTTATTTCTTCTGAATTTAGAAGACTTTTATACTTTTCTAAATTTATATATATGTATTGTTCCCTCTTAAACCCACTCCTGATGAAAGCAGGTTACCAGAACTACAAGCCTTCCTTTGCAATCTAATTCCTCTGTATCAATTCTTCCTTTTGTACCTCAAATAATTACTTTTTAAAGCTGTTGCTAAATGTTTTTACTTTTTAAATTAGTATCATTCTCAGATTTACTCCAGTCTTTCTTATAAACTACCAGATTACAGATAAGAATCTTAAACATCCATTTTACATATATAAAAAGTAAACTGTCTTTCCTTATGGGTCCCTTATATTCATTATATTATGTTAAGGTCCATGAAGTCACTAGGAATCAGAGGTGACTGAACAACAGCAACAAATAAAATAAAAATTGTATATGCCTTGTATTTCTCTTGGTTTTTAAATGCTGAATCTTCTGTTAAGTTCAAGATTTTTTTAACAAAGTATTGAAAGTCTGAGAGTTTATCAAAACTCTACTCCCTTCATTCAGGATAATATTTAGCTTTGAAGGGTATGATATTATTAGTCAGAGCCCCAGTTCTTTTGCTCTTCAACATGTTGTGTTCCAAGACCTATGGTCCTTTAATGGCTCTGCTGCTAGTTCTTATATAATTCTAATTGTGGAACCATCATATTTAAATTGTTTTAATCTTGATGCTTTTAATGCTTTTCCTTGAGTTGGGGGGTTTTGAAATTTGATTACGGTATTCCTATGAGTTTTCCTCAGAGGATCTCTTTAAATTTTAGATTGATGATTTTTTTTTGTATTTCTACTTGACCAGCTTCTTCTAATGCTTTGGGACAATTTTCTTTGATTATTTCTTGTATTATTGTGTCAAGAATCTTTTTGTGATCATAACTTTCAATTAGTCCAATTATTTTAAAACTTTCCTTTCTTGATCTATTCTCCAAATCTGTTGTTTTTCTTATATTTCACTTTCTAATCTATTTTTTCATTATTAGTATTTTTGTTTAATCATTCCTTGATCACTTATAATTTAACTGGCTTTACTTTGCCCAGTTCTAATTTTTAAGGTGTCATTTTCTTAAGATTCTGAATCTTGGGAGTCAAGATGGTGGATTATAAACAAGACTTCCTCATGGCTCCCGCTCCCACCTCCTCCAATACACGCAAAAAATGAATCTGAACAAACTTTAGAGCTACAGAACCCACAAAGTGACAGAGAGAAACTAACCTTCACTGAAGACAGTCCAGAAGGCAGGAAGGAAGGGACCATCACAGCTCTCTGGGAGCAGAGCCCAGCCCCATATAAGCCCAAGGTTTTTAGCCTCAGGGAACCCCAACCACCCTTGGCTAGAGGGACTTCAGGAGAGCAGATCACCAGAAGCTGTGGCAGTTTCCAAAATTATCAACCTATAAATGCCAAAGACAAAGTGAGAGGTCAGCAGACTTTGGGAACAGGGTGTCTAGGAGTGTGGTCCGGCCTCTACCCCTGGAGGGAGAAGCAGCTGAGGCATGGTAGCCACAGATGCATGGCTGCTTCAGAACCCCTGGTCTGCAGATTGTAGGGGGACCAAGTAACCAGTCTGAGGGGTAATTGCTCTGGTTTGACCTGCTAGGATCTGGATTTCTGTCTAGGGTGGAGGTCCTGGGGTATATTACCAGTGAACCAGAGCATGTAGAGGCTTCAGAGAGGGCAGGCAACCCATAGCTCCAGCAGCTGAGAAAACCCCAGTGATTTGGAACAAAGCTCCCCTCTCTGGAAGCAGAGTTCTACTGTGGCAAGAAGCTCAAAAGTCAAGTAATTGAGTGACAACATGAGCAAGCAAAGGAAACAAAGCTAGCTCAGCAATCAGACTCTGGATTCCTTTTTTGGGGACAAAAAGTATCAAAGCATGGAACAGGAGGAAGACAATGAAGTCAGAACTCCTGCACCAAAAGCTTCCAAGAAAAATGTGAACTGGTGACAGGCCATAGGGGACTTTAAAAGGATTTTGAAAACAAAATAAGAGAAGTGGAGGAAAAATTGGGAAGAGAAATGAGAATGATGCAAGAAAATAATGAAAAGAGAGTCAACAAATTGAGTGAAGAAAATAACACCTTAAAAATAGTCTAACTCAAATGGCAAAAGAGGCTCAAAAAGCCAATGAGGAGAAGAATGCCTTAAAAAGTCAAATTTGCCAGATGGAAAGAGAATCTCAAAATCTCACTGAAGAGAATAATTCCTTCAGAATTAAATTGGAGAAAATGAAGGTTAGTGACTCTGAGAAATCAAGGTACTATTAAATAGATCCAAACAAATGAAAAAAAAATAGAAGGCAATGTGAAATATCTCATTGGAAAAACCACTGACCTGGAAAATAGAACCAGGAGAAATCATTTAAAAATTATTGGACTACCTGAAAGCCATGATCAAATAAAGAACCTAGACATCATCCTTCAAGAAATTCTAAAGAAAAATTGCCCTGATGTTTTAGAATCAGAGGACAAAGTAGAGGTTGAAAGAATCCACCGATCACCACCTGAAAAAGATCCCAAAAAGAAAATTCCTAGGAATATTATAGCAAAGTTCCAGAGTTCCCAGATCAAGGAGAAAATATTACAAGCATTAAAGAAGAAACAATTTAAATATTGTGGAAACACAATCAGGATAACACAGGATCTGGCAGGTTCTACACTGAGGGATCAAACAGCTTGGAATATGATATTCTGGAGGTCAAAGGAGCTGACATTAAAACCAAGAATTACCTACCTAGGGGTGGCTAAGTGGCACAGTAAATAGAGCACTGGCCCTGGTGTCAGAAGGAACTGAGCTCAAATCTAGCCTCAGATACTTAGCACACACACACACATACACAGAAAAAGAAAAATAGCCATGTGACCTTGGGCAAGTCACTTAACCCCAATTGCCCTTCCTTCCACCCCCAAAAAAAGAAAAAGAAGAGTCACCTACCCCGCAAAACTGAATATCATGTTTAAAGGGAAAATATTGTCATTCAATGGAATAGAACACTTTCAAGCATTCTTGATGGAAAAAAAAACAGAATTGAATAGAAAATTTGACATTCAGATACAAGAAGCAAGAGAAGCATGAGAAGGTAAACAGGGAAAAGAAATCATAAGGAAATTATCAAAGTTGAACTACTTAAATTCCTACATGGAAAAATTATAATTGTAAATTATGAAACTTCACTCAGTATGAGAATAGTTGAAGGGAACATATACACACACACATACACACATACATATATATGTCTATATAGTAGAGTATATGGGCATATGAATACATATATTAGTGTGTATACATGTGTACAGGGATACCTAGACAGAGGACATAGGACCAACTTAATAGGAAGGGATGATACTTAAAAGCTGAAATTGAGAAGTGAGAGAGGCATATAATGGGAGGAGAGGGAGAGAGACAGAATGGGGTAAATTATCTCATGTAGAAGAGGTAAGGGAAAACTGTTACAATGGAGCGGAAGAACAGGAAGGCAAAAGGGAATGAGTGAAACTTACTCTCATTGAATTTGTCTTACGGAGGGAATGACATACACACTAAATAGGATATCTCACCCTACAGGACAGTAGGGGGGAAGATGGATGGAAGGGCAAGTGGGTGAGGAGTTGGAAGCACACAATTTTGAAAAGGGACAGGATCAAAGTAAAGAATAGAACAAGTGGGGATTGGAAGAGGATGGAGGGAAACATAGTCAGTCTTTCACAATATAGTCACTATGGAAATGTTTTGCAGAGCTTCACATGTACAACCTATACTGAATTACTTATCTTCCCAGTATGTGTATGTGATGACAGAGGAAGGGAAAGAATCTGGAATTCAATGTTTTAAAATCAAATGTTTAAAAAAGTATACATATTATTATTAATTTTTTCTTTACATGCTACTGGGAAATACGATATACAGGCACTGGGGCACAGAGATCTATCTTGCCCTACTGGATAGTTGGAGGGAGATGGGGGAGGATACAGGAGAGAGCAGATTGGGGGAGGGAGTATTCGGTGGGATCGCTGTGTTGGGTGGTGGGTAGGGAAAAGGTGGGGAGAAAATTTGTAACTCAAAATCTAGTGAAAATGAATGATCTAAACAAAAAATAAACATAAAATTTAACTCAAAAAAATTCTAAATCTCCTTTTCTAATTGGTTAACTTTTCTTTCATACCCTTCTTGTTTTTCTTAGATTATTCTAATTTTCTTTTTATTTTTTTTCCTCCATCTCTATCATTTGATTTTTGAAGTATTTTTAAAGATCTTCCATGAATTCTTTTTGGGCAGGTGTCCATTTGACATTACTTTTGGGGGGTTTCTTTACTTCATTATCTTCCTCTGAAGATGAACCCTGGTCATCTCTCTTCCCATAACAGATTTGTATGGTTGGATTCTTTTTCCTTTGCCTGTACATTTTATTTTGTGGTAATAGCCTAATTGTTTATAATCACCTCTAGCTCTGGCATATGGGCAATGGTGCCTCTTGCCTGGGATCTTCAGTTCTTCCCTTTAGCCTTGAACCAAATCCAAACCTCCAACCTCCTGTAAGTATCCATAATTAGGGACTTTCTGCCCCACTGCTTCTGCTCTCACAGGGCGTGCTTGTTAGTTCTTACCCCCACTGCTCTTCACAGAACAGCTGGGTCTGGCATTCTTTGTAAGCAAAAGTTCCCTCAGTATTACTGGGCTCAGACACCCAACTTGCCTCACTCTCCAGGGGGTAAAAACTCTGATGGCTTGGACCAAGGCAGACTCTCAATCTAACTAATCCCAGGGTTTACCATTTCTTTTTTAAGAGGCTAGCAGCTTGTTATTGAAACAGAATCTAGTCTAGAGGTGTTTACTCTTCACAGGGATAATACCTAGTCTTGGGATTTTTCTTCTGATCTTCTCAAATTATCCCAGGAGGACCCAGGTTATACCCCTGTTCTTATTTATCTTCACCCACACTTTGTTCCCACTGAGGTGCTATTTTAACTCTTTTGTGGGGGAAAAAATCTTGAGAGCTCAGAATTTTCTGACCTACTTCAGTATCTTCCAAGAATCCTCTCCTAAAATCAAAATTTCAAAGCCTCAGTGTTTGTTTGTAGTTAGATGGGCCAAGTCCAAATGCAAAGAAAAATTTAGGGCCATTACAAATTAAAGCATTTTAATATAGGTCTTTTAGATTACTTACAAATAATGAATTCTCACTTAGGGAGCAAATTGGTCAGTCTTTCCTTGGGTATTCATTCATTTAACCCTTACTTTGTGCCATACAACATGGTAAGCACTGTAGATACAAATGAATGCAAAAATAGTAGACATCCCATAGATCAGCTTCTTACACCATATACCAAGAAAAGGTCAAAATGAGTATACAATTTAAAAAAAAGATAATATTATAAGGAAATGTAGAGAACAAGTAACAATTTGTTAGATATATGGAGAAGAGAAGAATTTATGCCCAACGAACAGATAAAAACATTATTAAATTAAAAAATAGATAATTTTGATCACAAATTAAAAAGCTCTTGCACAAAGTCAATGCAACCAAGATTAGAAGGGAAGCAGAAAGCAGGGAAACAATTTTTTACTGCCAGTGTCTCTGATAAAGGCCCCGTTTCTAAAATATATCGAGAACTGAGTCAAATTTATAAGAATGCAAGACATTCCCCAATTCAGAAATTGTCAAAGGACAAAAACAGTTTTCAAATGAAGAAATTAAAGGTATCCATAGTCATATGAAAAATGCTCTAAATAACTATTGATCAAATAAAGGCAAATTAAAACAACACTGAGCTACCACATCACACCTATCAGGTTTACTAAAATGGCAATTGTTGGAGATGTGGGAAAATTAGAACATGAATGCATTGTTGGTGGAGTTGTGAACTGATCCAACCATTCTGAATAACAGTTTGAAACTATGTCCAAAGGTCTATAAACATGTGCATGTCCTTTAATCTAGCAATGCCATTACTAGGTCTGTATCCCAAAGAAATAATAAAAATGGGGAAAGGATTCACATGTACAAAAATATTAATAACAGCTCTTTTTGTGGTGGCAAAGAATGAGAAATTGAGAGGATGACCATTAACTGGGGAATGATTGAACAAGTTGTGATATATGAATGTAATGGAATACTATTGTGCTATAAGAAATGATGAACAGGCAGATTTCAGAAAAACCTCCAAACACTTGCATGAACCTAATGCTAAGTGAACTGAGTCAAACCAGGAGAACATTGTGCGCAGCAATACCAACACTGTGTGATAACTGATAGATTCAGCTCTTATTAGCAATGCAGTGATGTAAGTGAATTCCTTCCAAAAGGCTCATGACGAAAAATGTTCTCCACTTTCAGAGAAGAACTATGGAGTTTGAATGCAGATTGAAGTATACTATTTTCTCTCTTATTTTTTTCTTTCTTGTGGCTTTTATCTTTTGTTCTAATTCTTCTTTTACAATATGACTAATATGGAAATACATTTAATATGATTGCATGTGAATAACCTATATCAGATTGCATTCTGTCTTGGGGAGGGGGGATTTAAAATTCAAATCTTAAACGTGAATGTTAAAAACTAAAAATAAATATTTAATTATATTAATTAATTAGAAAAATAGTAGCCATGTAAGGATTCTAATGGAGTAGATAACATTTAAATAATAAAGGATATTCACAGGTATGAGTAGATGGAAGGCATTTTTTTTTAATGGGTAATGCATTAACATCTAAGCGGATCCAAAAGGATTCCTGAATAAGGTATGATTTGAGCTACATCTTTAATCAAGCCATAGAAACTAAGGTGGGGGTCAGTGGAGGTAAGCATTCCAAGCTTGTGAAAGAACTAGTTTAAGAACAGGTATGCTTGAATTGGAGTTTGTGTTCCAGGAAATGCAAGTAGGTCGGTGTAGCTTCATCACAATATACATAGAAAGGTGGCTTGTAGTTAGTGTTATACATATGGTTTTGGAATCAGGAAATCTTGAATTTGGATTCCTGTTGAATTGAATCATTGTTGTTTTTCACATCCATACAAATAATATGACCCTTGTCAAGACATTAATCTTTTTCTGGCTCAGTTTCTTGATCTATAAAGTCAAGGTATTAATAGCACCTAGCTCACAAGATTTTGTTAAGTGTAAATTTAGATAAAATATGTAAAATGCTTTGTAGACTTTATGTATTATAAAAATGTTTGCTATTATTGTGATACTTGGAAGCAGGAGACGTAGTGAAAATAGTAGTAAGTAGTAAGATAACTAAATATGTGTATATAAAAGTATGTTAGATGTGAAGAAAAAACTTAAGTGTAATAGAATGATATTCTGTGAAAAGGGCTATCAGGTAGTCCAATAATTCTTAAATTATCTCTCTGTGATATATTTTCTATGTTAGTTTTTTTTTTTTACAATGAGATGTTTCATAATTTCTTCCATGATTTTATTCTTTTGGTTTTGTTTTATTGTTTCTTGATGTCTACTGGAGTCATTAGCTTTTACTTACCTGATTCTAATTTTTAAGGAAATATTTACTTCAGTCAAGTGTAGTGTCTCTTTTTCCATTTTGCCAATTATGCTTTTTAAGGAGTTATTTTTTTCAATGAATTCCTGTATTTCTTTCTCCATTTGAACAATTCTGAATTTTAAAATGTTATTTCTTCCTCTGTTTTGTGCATAATTTTCCTTCATTATTTATTTAATGAAATGTCAATTTCTCATTCAAAATAAGATTTTGCCATATAATATGTTATTCATGCAGTATGAATTTACATTGCACAATTATTGGTATAAAAGTTCTTATTTATGAAAAGGATGAAATATTGGTTTCTTTTCCATAGAAGTTTATTTGAAAACATAATATAACCTCTTTATCTTCCTTTTCCAAAAATCTGTTCATGCATCTGAGCCTTTGGAAAAATAAAACAAAAGTAGAATTTAGGACATCTGGGTGCTTGGTTATTTTTATTTTGGTATTTATAATAGTCTAAACTAGGAATACATGCAATTGTTATATTTTCAATATGGAGCAGATGGACAAATCCCTAAAATACCATGGGCTTTATCACTGTGGAATGCATTTTCTTTTCCATAATGTAGCATCATCATAAACATTATTCAATTGAACAAACATTAAAAAAAGAAAAGAGCAAAAAGAATTAAAACTGTTCTATAGTTCTTTTTCTAATTATCACCCCTCCCCCAGTCCTGCCCTTCACATTCTGCTAATAATATAAAAGAAGTTTAAGGAATTGGCTGTTAGAATTTCCTTGCAATTCTTCAGTTTTAAAAATATACACACAATCACCTTTCCTTATCATTACTCCCAATAATGCATTTTCAGAGGCCTTGGAGCCAGAAAGCTATGGAGTTGACTCCTGCCTCCAAGACATTCTTACTGTAGTTGTGTGACTGTGGACAAGTCATTTAATTTCACCAGAATCCTAGATCTACATTGTCAAAAAGGATTAGATCCATGGATTTATGTTGCAAGATGGTAATTTCATTAATTAAGAAATGGTTCTTAAACTGGAGTCCACAGACTTTCCTTTGTACCCTCCCAAGTTGCTCATTGGTAGATTTCAGAAGGGTAATGACCTTGGATGGGAAAAAAAATACATTTTAAAATTTTCATTAACTTCTAACTTAAATTTATCAATTTCTTAAATTATTAAAATCATTTTAGGGAAAGGGTTTACCACACTGCCAAAGCAGTCTCTGATATACATAAAAATAATTAAGGACCCTAGAAATAAAGGGATATAGTAAGGCTTAGGTGACAGAATAATCACATTTTTACACTTACAGCACACAATTTTTAGTTATGGATCCAATACATAAAGGCAAGAAGGGGTTGGGGTGTGGAAGGGATGCCTCCAACTTTAGTAATCAATATTCAATCTTTCTGAATTCCTAGTCAATCAAAATTACAATATAATCTCTATTTTCTGTGGCTTCTGTTATTCTCAGGTCTCTTATTATGATTTAGTAGTAGTGGTCACTTACATGTTTAAATGCATTCAATCATTTCAGATGAAGAGTGGTACATGACAATACAGTATAATTCTTTCCATGAACCTTAAGTTACTAGAGAAAGAGTAATGCTGCAATTTAAGTGAACAACACAAATAATAGTATCATTTGCTCTCTCTCAGCCTGGAATGGCCAGGGAACTCACCATTGATACAGTTTTAAGCTGATTCATCTGCAGATCTGTAGACACAAAGGTTTTTCTAGGAGAATTCTTGCAATCTAAAAACCAGGGCAGGTTTCCTAGAATAGCTTACTTTACAATAAGAAGCTAAAATTGTGCTTTGCCTTGATTTAATTAGGTTCTGATCTAATAGTTGCATTCATACAATTTTAAAGAAGCTTTTTTAAAAAATTCAAATAAGACAATTAATGAAAATTGATTGCTATTATCCCTTCCAACCCTCACCCTTAAATTACTTTACACTTACTTTGTCTTTATTTTATATTTACTTATGCATATACATGCTGTTTCCCCCAACCCTCATCTTCCTAAAAGTATAAGTTACTTGAGGAAAGGGAGTATTTCAATTTTTTATAGATCCGGCACCTACTATAACATTAAGCCATACTAGATGCTGGGGAAATAAAAGTAAAAATAATATGTGCTAAATAAGTGCTTGTTGAATGTCTGAATTGACAATATATTTTAATTTAATTACCTTGAAGGCAGAAGGACCACTACCTAGCATGGTACCTTGAAAAAATATGCTTTAATAAATGTTTGTTGAAACACACACACACATACACACACACACACAGAAAGTATCTTGTAGACAGCTCATTTTTGTTGGTTTTTATTGTTGTTGTTGTTCTTGGTTTGGAGGGCAGGGCAATTGGAGTTAAATCACTTGCTCAAGGTCACATGGCTAGTAAGTGTTAAGTGTCTGAGCCCGGACTTGAACTCAGGTCCTCCTGACTCCAGGGCCGGTGCTCTATTCACTGTTTCCTAGCTGGCCCAGAGAGTTTATTAACATAGCAGATTGCTAGTGTTTGGGCCTTTTTTTCTGTATTTAATTTATAGCTCATTTGGGATCTTTATACAATCTCTATGATGGAAATTTTTTTTTTATTATAGCATTACAGAGATAATTTTTGGTAACCAAAGACTACGACTTGTAATGGAGCATTGAATATTGACAGATGTGAGTTTGTTTTCTGGTTCTGACACTTAGTAGATGGGTTACCCTGATCAAATAAGTTATTAACCCTTTCACTTCCCTCATGTATAAAATGGACACAATAATATTAACCCAAGGTAGTTGGTTTCTGTATAGAAAGCATTTTGAAAACCTTAAAAAATCTATATATCTATGAGGAGTTCATTCATTGATTTAGCTATTCTTTCTATTTGTTTATTTTTGACTTCTGTTTTTAACCAGTCTAGGAAGTCCTATTGGGAAATTCTTTCTATCAATGTAAATATTTATTTCTATTTTTTTTCTTTTTTTGAAGGGGGGAAGGCAAGGCAATTGGGGTTAAATGACTGAGGGCAGATTTGAACTCAGGTCTTCCTGACTCCAGGGCCAGTGCTCTATTCACTGTGACACCTAGCTGCCCCCCATTTATATGTTTTATGAATTATGTAAATCATTTGCAGTTTAGAGTCTTAGAACATTATCTATGGCAATAAACATTTAAATGATTCACTCACAGTCACAGAATTTTATGTATCAAAGGCAGGACTTGCACTGATGTCCTCTGCCATACAACTGAAGATTATTATTAACTAAATTACCTAATTTCATTTACATACTTTGTGGTGCCTCATCTATTATCCAAGAATAGATAAGAGATTGTGGTAAGATACTTGGACTTCAAGTGGTATGTCATTTTAGAATTGAAGGATAACTCAAATATGATATACTCTATGTCCTTCTTTAAAGGAGATAGAATTAACAGCAAGAGAAGAAGCTGTCCATAGTCATTTTATGGATGAGGTTAACCTCAGAGAGGCTAATTGATTTATTCATGGCCACACAGATTGTAAGTCTAATGGGCAAGATCTAAATCAGTTTTTATGACTTCAATATTTCCAGTATCCTATCTATTACACTTTGCTATTTCTCAAGTCATTTACTTTCTTTGAGCCTCAGTATCTTCAATATGAAGATAATCTTCTTTTCCAAATGAAAATAATAATAATTGTTGATCCTATCTCACAGAGTTGTAAGGAAAGCCTTTGTGGAACCTAAACTATTATATAAATGCAAACTATATCGATTATGATGATGATGATGATGATGATGATGATGATATAGCATATCCTAAAAGTCTTTTAAGTTTAAATGCTTTAAACTTTAAAAAACTGCACTAAGATTTTGGGACACACACAATGGATAGATTAGATAGATAGATAGATAGATAGATAGATAGATAGATAGATAGATAGATGGACAGACAGACAGATAAAGACACATATGTATGTATATACACACATGTTTGGGGCATCTAGGTGGCACAGTGGATAGAGTACAAGGCTTGGAGTCAGAGAGACATGAGTTCAAATCCAGCCCCAGAAACTTATTAGCTATGTGACCCTGGGTTAGTCACTTAACCCAGTTTGTCTTAATTTCTGCATTTATAAAATAAGCTGGAGAAGGAAATGGCAAACCATTTCAATATCTTTGTCAAGAAAACCCCAAATAGAGTCACAAAGATCTGGACATGACTAAAATGACTGAACCGTGACCACAACAACTATATGTGTGTGTCAGTGATTTTTAGGGGGATAAAAATGGTCATAAAAAAGGAAAGTTACAAGAAATATCTGATGATGTCAGTTTTCTGGGACAAGTAGTTAAGAGAATGGATTTTGTATTATCTTAACAGCACTCTTCCTGGTTTTAATTCAGCTGATCCTTGGTTAAGTGTGGTGGCTTATAGCTCCTTACTATCAGTCTTTATCTGGGACAGGGACAGAGTTTCCAGACACTGTACCTTCACATAAAGGAGCTGAAAGATTACAGCCTAGAAGGTTGTGGAAGAAAACATGGTGAGAAGCAAAAGATATGGATACCGGAAACTGAAAGCAATGGCAACATGACCCACAGAAGGAAATAGAGATGCCATAATGGAAGTGTAACCCAAGTTATATATCCAAAGTTGATAGTTTTCAAAGTGATTTTAAGAATACCCATACTTATGAAGGTTACACAGAACCAACAAATATGGATTCAACACTGGTGTATTTACAATTATACTTTTAAGTGATATCCTTTAATGTATGTACATCATTCTTATTTTGAACACTATTCAGTTTGAAGTAAGACTTGACTCCTTTCCCACCAAATGGCAATTCCATAATGAATACACATACCAAATAGGAAATAAACCCAATTATCCATACTGATTTATTTAGGTGGTCTTTTTGTTTGTTTGTTTGTTTTGGTTGTTTATGACTCTTTGTGATCCTACTTTGGTTTTCTTGGGGGGAAAATTATTAGAGTGGTTTGCCATTTCCTTCTCCATCTCAATTTACAGATAGGAAACTGAGGCAAACTGGGTGAAGTTACTTGCCCAGAGTCACACAGCTAGTAAGTATCTGAGGCTGGATTTGAACTCAGGAAGAAGTCTTCCTTACTCCAGGCCTAAAACCCTACGCCACCTAACTACTCCATCCAAACTGACAGTAAATATAAATTGGAGAAAGCATACTGAGATAGTCCCAGATCTCACAAATGAAAGCTCCCTAAAGTCTACAGTTATTAAGCTGGATATTGGGACTCGATCGAGGTGCCCACTTTTTGCTTGCAGACTTCTTCCTGGAGTCTCTCTCCCTTCAGTTATCTCAAGAGAGTTTGGAACTTATGTCTTCTTTCATGAAGCTGGAATTATATTTCTTCTCTCTCAAGCTCTTTCCAACTCCACCCCCTTCCACAGGTTTAGAAAATCCAGTAATCAATGTCCACCAAGAGTTTTATGCAAATGGGCTTTGAGCCATTCATTTTAGTGATTATTGCCATCATTATGGAAATTTTTTAGGCTAATCAAAATTTTAGATGTACATTTTTAATTCTACTGGATGGATATTTGTGATTTCATTAGTGTATGGAGATTCCCCATAAGGAAACTTCCTTTATGAATGTGGACTAAGAACCATAGTACAACTTGTACTCTTAGAGGAGGGATTTTTAATCTTGAGTCAATAGATTCCCACCCTCTACCCACTCCCCTCCCCCCCAAAAAAAAAAGATCCATGAAGAGATATTAAGGGATTTGTGTACTCAGAAGGGGAGGATTAAATCTTTATTTTCAGTAATCTCCAAGTGAAATTTAACATTTTCTTTCTCAAATTCCTACATCAGGAATGTAGGCAACAAGCCACAATAGGATTAATCTTCATCATACTGCCAAAAGGGCCCATAGTACACATTAGAACTTCCTTAAGCATTGACAGATTTAATGAAACTTACCCCCAAATTACATAAGAAGTATATGTCAAAGAAGGGATTTGAATCTATAGAGTCCTATCTTTGGGGTCAGTTCTGGATCCACTACACTACACAGCCCTTCCAAAGATGGACACTCTGCAGTGAAATTCACATTATTTTAGTCAAAATGATCATTCACTAAATTTACAGTAGAACAGATTTAGGTATGTCATTGACCATCCTAACAGTTGTTTTGGTCATAGTTGTAGAATTAATTTTCTTACTCTATCACCCTTAGGAAATGCAGGCACTGATGTTCCACAATGAATTTTTGTTTTTAATCACATTTGCTTTTTTCATGAAGCCTAAGTAATTCTGTATACCCACATTTTATTACCTCTAAGACCCTTTAAAATTTGTATGGAAAAGCCTCTGTGCCATATTAAATCACTTTAAAAATAAAAGATGTGGAAAATTTTAAACAAAGCTAATCTAATTTCAAGATTAAAAGTCAACTCACATTTAGGAGGGAGAAATGCTTGATAAATAATGCATATGAATTTTAAAATGTTCATTTTAAAGCATCATCAAAGTAATGAAAGAAGTTATCTTTGAACTTATTGACATACAATTGGCAATAAAACATAGCATATTTATTCAATTTTACTTACAAAGATAATGATTAATGCTTAGAATTTTCATCCTTTGCACAGTGAAATTATTTTGGATTTTCTTCCTCTCATTCTAAACTAAAAAGTTCCTTTTTTAAATAGTTTTCCCTTCAAGAAACTATATTTCTTCCTACCAAAACTTATACTGATGACTGATTCTCAAGGATTTAATATCCAAGAATCAAAATTTTCATTTAAATATACTTACTGAGAAAAATAAACATATAGTTAATTCAAATAATGTGAAAAATACAGAATGGGGGTGTAAAGTTGGTCTTATCCCTTCCCCCCCCCAAATCATGCATTCATTATGTATACTATAAATATAAAATTGCTACCACTAGTAATTATAAGGACAAAATGAAATTGCAGGGTGCCATGTGCAGATCCTTTTACAGCAGTATTCATATTGATTACATGTAATTTTTATAGCAGACCTCTTTTAACTTTATAGGTGAAAGTGGCAATTAGGTGCCTCCACTTTTCTCTGTGCTGTATTATCTAGAAGAGGTGCTGCAGAAAAGCTTTCTGGTCTGAATTATGGCAGATTAAAATAACTATTTTTTCTTATTCTTTTAAATAAATATGCTGAATTGTATTTAGGAAATTTGTGTGAATATAGAGTAGTCAGCATGACATTGCTTATGACTTTTCAAGAATAACATGGTGACTAGTGACTTAAAATCAGTAAATTGAATTGTAAGTTTCCAGCGTGTGAACTCATCATGAATATTTGGAACAGATACAAGAATTTCTGAAAAGTGACATTTTCAAGGTCCTTTTAAGAATACTCATATTAATGAAGGTTTCAGGGAATCAGCAGATTTTAAACAAAGTGGTACCAAGCTGAATCTAAAATCATACTTTTAGATGCTATCCTTCATCTCATGTATATCACCCTGGACTTTAATAGTATGTAGAATGAAATAAGGTAGTCTACCAAAAGAATTGTATTCAATTGCTTAGTAATCATTATTATATAAGGTCTCTACTTTTGCAGTGTTAGTATTAAATGTGCATGTAGGTCCCTTTATTGAAGTTATCAAATGAGTTCCAAGACAGTATCTTTAATTTTATACAAATTTTTGAGAACTATTTTCTGTACAACCTAAGCTAATTTTCCTTTTTTTTAAGCAATCACCTGTAGAGTGAAATAATTGGGCAATCTATATAGGATTTTAGAATTACACTCCAATTCTTCTTTGTAAAAATACTATCTCATAGACCTCAATTTTTTTGGCTTTTGAACCTTCATTAAAGATAATCATAACTGCATATTCCTTTGATCTTATCTATCTGAGGATTCCTTCCTAATATGGAATGATACTCTAAGGATGGATTTAAGGGAAGAATAAAAAATGTATGGTATGAGGATTGTTGATTTTTCTCCTGTACAACACAGAATCTTAACCTCCCCCAAATATTGAAAAAAAGAGAGGGACAGTGCATAGCACTGTATCTTACACAAAGAGGTGCATTATTAATGCTTCTTGTTTTTGCTTGACTTGCTTTGCATTTTCAGATCCTACACATTCATTTTGCTATTGTCATGAGACATTATAATTACTAAGTAATTTATTATTATGTGTATTATGAAGTGGGGCAATTAGGTGGCACAGTGTATAGAGCACTGTGTATAGACTCATATTCCTGAGGTCAAACCCAGCCTCAATCATTTACTAGTTGTGTGATCCTGGGCAAGTCACTTTAACATATATGCCTCAGTTTCCCCATATGTAGAATCAACTGGAGAAGGAAATGGCAAAATCACTCCAGAATCTTTGCTAAGAAAACCCCAAAAAGTTCACAAAGAGTTGGACACAACTGAAATGAGTCAACAACACTATAATAAAATTATCCTATAATTGTTTTGTGATTTGCTATAAACTCCAAAGACCCCTATCACCTTTAGCATTAAGTAGAAAATTCTTAGCTTGGTGTTCAAAGACCTTCATGACTTGACCTCCTCCTACTTTTCCAGAGTTTGCATCCTTTCCTCCCCCCACCCTGATTTGTTCCCCAGAGTACAACTATTTTCCCAAGTTCTAGGATTCCCAGTGCATCCACTTTCCTAAAACTTTGCTCAGGTCCTACACCTAAAATCTTCTTCTTCTTCTCTGCATCTTAGTTTTTTTCTGGTTTCCTTTAAGGTTCAACTTAAAATCCACCTTCTATAGAGGAGGTCTTTCCTGGTCCCCTCCCAACCCTTTTCCCCAAGCCACTGATTCCTTTCCTTTTTAGATTATCTTCAATCTCCTCTAAAATATCTTCTATGTACCTAGTAATTTACATCTATGACCCCCATTAGATTGTGTGCTACTTGAGGGTAGGGACTGTTTTTTTACTTTATATATTCTCTTTAGTTAGCACAATGTGTGGCACATAGTAAGCACTTAGAAAGAATTGTTAACTGACAAATGGTGAGTTTTTCTTTAATCAGTCAGTAGCCACAAGTAGCTCGAAATGAAGACATTTGTCAAAAAACGACATCACAATCATTAGCTGAGAAGCTACAAAACATCCCTGGTCCCCTTCTCCCCATCCCAAAACTTTGGTACATTCTTCTACAAATATTCATAATTAGGAATTGATCACAAATTTAGAGTACACTGGTGGTGGGGCAGAAGAGCTCTCAGGATTGGAAGTCAGAGAACATATATCTCACTTGTGAGCGTAATTTGTAACCTGCATGACTATGAGTTAAGTCCCTTAACCTCCCTGAACCATAGTTCCCATCTGTATAAAGAGGAGGTTGTATGCGACTGACTAGTTGATTTCTAAGGTTCCTTTCAGCTTTAAGTCTCTAATTCCATGAAATGCCACCATTATTATGCAACATTGCTTTCAATTGCTTCCTGGCAAGCGAATTGAAGTTTACAAGTTGTTTTATTGTAAAACCAGAAAATTCCTAATAGGTGTTATTACTTCACAAACTGCATTTTCTCATTAGCCCTAAATGAGACCCCCTTCAGTAACAAATTCATGCATATAATTTAAGATGTCAACTTTATAAGACATAGAAGAAGAATATATCTTTAATTGTAATAATATAAGTCAAATCTCCATACTATATTTAGATGTAACAAAGGTTGGGATATTTGGAAAGTTCTTAATTTTAATCTGTCTTGTTATAATTTCATGACCCAACAGTGAAAGTTCTTTAACTATAAATAGCTCCATTTATATATGACTTCTCTTCTTTTATTGAATTAGTATAGAATCTCAATAGCTACAATAAAAAAACTTGATAAAGAAATAGAAAATAGGTTAGCTTAGAAATAATAGTGTATTCAACTTCTTCACTGTAACCTTGAAAGAGTGATTCTAATTTCTTCTCCAAGAGATCATAGAATTATAGATGTATGACTGAAGACGACATTGGCCATTGAGTCCAACCCTCTCATTTTACAGATGAGGAAACCATCTCTCAGAGTTTAAAGGGTCATTTCCAAGACCACACAGACAGTAAGTAGCAGAAGGATTCCAGCAAAGGTTGGTTACTAAACTATAATTCTTACGCTCTTTCCATTTTTTCATTTAGTTGGTACTCAAACCCAAGAAATTGTGTTCATTGTCATGGTGCTCCAACAAAGTAAAGAAGAAATAGGATAAAGATATTCTCACTGATTCTTAAATGTATTACCCACCATATACTGAATTTGAGCTGATGTCATTTCTTCCACTAATTGAATGAGAAAAAGATATTGCAAGAATGATAGTTAAAGTAGGATGAACATTTTTTTTTCTTCATGTGAAAAATATCATTTCTGGAATGATATGGACAATAGTCACACAAGATAAAAAATGGTGTTTGGGTTCCATTCTTTTACTACTAGAGAGCAAGTACCCATATGGATATAAAAGGTCATTTAGATAATAACTATCAAATATTAGACTTTTTTTAAGTTGAGGCAGCACAGTGGAGTGAAATAAGCTGTGTTCAGAAGACCTAGGTTCAAATCTTGCCTCAGATACTTACCTTCTATGTGACTTCTGGTAATTCATATCTAATCACTGTCTAAGCCTTAGCTGACTTACTTTTTTTTTCATGGTTAAGGTATTTTTACTTCATTTATGGGGTTGTTTTGAAGTACTCAGTAAACTAAAAGCACTACATAAATGTTACTTCCTACTGAAAGGTAAAACAGTTTCACCTGATTGACAGGAAACAATGCAAGAGTCTAGCAAATTGTTAAATATCAACTAACAGGAAAGATGGCTTAATGAAGAAGAATGACTGGGTAATTTGAAACCTGGATTAAAGTACAGGTTTGCTCAGTATTTGTGAGACTGTGTGCAAATTTAATCTCTTATGCATATAAATTTTGTGCATTCTGTTTTTTTAATTGATTTGTCTTCTTTGTGCAAGTACATGCCCAGTAGTAAATACCATACTAGCACCTAGATTCCCAAACACAAAATCCAATATTTTATCTGTTTCATCATCAATTTATTAAAATTTCCATAACAAATCTCTTTTCTATAAGATCTGTATAAGAAGGTTCCAAATGGGGAAATGAATGAATGTGCAAAATATACAGCAAAGTAGGAGAATAAATATTTATTGCTACTGGGAGCAAGATGTAAATTTGTGGAAATGGAAGCAAGTTTAACTTATGGGCTAACTTCAGTTTACATGGGATAAGGTTGCTCATATAAAAATATTCTTTGGGGATTTTGGCTCCTACCCATATCTTCCTTTGGGAACAGCAGAATTTGACATAGCTTGTCTGTACCAAAAATCTCTTGAATTGGAACATCAAAATTAAGCTTTTGTTAAAGTCTCTACCAAGCATGGAAAAAAATGCTCTATGACTGCACATAAACACTAAAGCTAATTATATATTGAATGCAGAACAGTGTGCCTTGAATATGACAAAAACCATAACACAATGGTTCACATGTCAGACATTAAAATTTTATCACAGTCCTTCTCTTTCCTAGGGACCCACCTCCAAAAGACTGAGATAATTCTTATTGACCAGACCTGTACAATTTGGCAGTAGGTGGTGGCCAAAATTAAAACAATCTCAACCTTTTGGGGCCACAGATAGGTTTTTAGTGGCTCACATTTCAAGTAAAGGTATAATAAATGATTGAACTATTTTGCAAATAGACTGAATTTAAAAAGAGAAATTTCAATTACTATCAATTAATGACACTTATTACTTAAGATTTTTATTTATCATGAAAGTATTCCTCTCAGAGTAGAGAAAGACATGCAATCATTAAGTGTAATTAACTTTAATTGAACAGAGACAGCCTACCTGCCAAGTTATATGATGGGCATAATAGTGACTAGTGGAAAGCCAGTTAAGTGGGGCACAGACAAAGCACTCATTTCACCTTTACTTTCTTTTACATCTTCCACATTTTTATGGGCAATGCAAAATCCTTTGATATGTTGTACAGGCCTATTATGTACTCATAGCAGCATTCTGACTTTGAGCCACCCCTACCCCAGAAGAAAATAAACCAGGATATTAATTCTTGTATCTCCTCTCACTGAACTTTAATATTACCTATGGCCTATAAAAGCTGCTATGTTTATAGTATGACCATGGTCTTGTACACGTCCTGTGTCCTCCACACCTATCCCCTTCAGGGAGAGTCAGTTGAGTAAATAGATCAAACTTTCCCACTTACCTAAATCAGTTAGTCAATAAGTATTTAAGTACCTACTATTTGTCAGATCTTGTGCTAAGTGGTAAGGATAGAAAGACAAAAAACAGTTCCTGTTCTTAGGGAGTTCATAGTCTAATGGGAAAATGATATGTAAACAAATATGCCCAAACAAGATATAGGAAAAGTAAATGGGGGAGTAGTCTCTCCAGAAGACTGGAAAAGTCTTCTTATAGAACGGTATAGTTCAGGAGTAGGGACTGGTCATGAATCAATAAATCCCTCTTAATGTATTAACCTGGAATATGAAATGGAACTTCCAAATTATCAAAGGGATAGCATCATTTGAGAGAAAAATCCACATCAATGTAGGATTTTATACCCTGTCTATGGAACTATCATTGAGGTTGGAGAACAGAAAAAAACAAAACAAAACAACAACCTCCAAAAACATCCTTATTAGGAAGGTCAGTTAGGAGACACATCCAACATTAGGATAAGACAATTTTATTATAATTATGACTTTTAAATATAAACTTAATGGAGACTAGAAATTCAACAAAAGTGAATTTCTACAAATCTTGGCTAAAAAGAAGCAAGCTATTGAAAGAAATTAATGTTTTTCTCTTGTATGTAATAACTAATTATTGTATTAGGACCAAGGTTTTCCCCTTTTCAACTTCTTCATCCAGAAACCAAACACTGTGGGGAATTTCTCTTAAAAGCCAAGATCTAATCAGACAGGAAAAGGAATTCCAAATTTGTACTAATGGGTGTATTCCTGCTCATTGTCTTTGTTCAAATAGATCTGGGAAAATGTTGATTTTCCCTTTGGCCAAGACAGGTGATTATAGAAATTGATGTCTCTTTGACCAATATTTGAGTGACTTAAGTCATACAAGAATCTCATTTTCATATAGCCCACCTCCCAGTGAGTTAACCAAAAAGAGTTGGTTGCCACCCCTCAGGAACACCCACTCTTCGAAGGGCATATAAACTGTGATCCAACTGCCAATAGGGGTCTTTGGTCTAAAAGAGACCGCCAAATAACCATACTTTTATTAATAAATGTGCTGACCTTACTATAAAATTATTAAATTACCCAGAAATAATGCCTCTTGAAAATTTTTCAATCATTACACTATGTATCTAAACGACTATGCAACTGTCTCTGCTTTTAGATGAAATAATATATAGAAATCACTTTATTAAAAAATATAATATATTTATTATTGTTCAGTCATTTCTGATTTCTTTGTGACCTTATTTGGGATTTTCTTACTGGAGTGGTCTGACATTTCTTTCTCCAACTCATTTTACAGATGAGGAAACTAGGGCAAACAGGATGAAGTGACTTGCCCAGAGTTGCATAGCTAGTAATATCTGGCCTCCTAATTGAATTTAGAAAGAGGAGTCTTCCTGACTCCAGACCTGCACTCTCTCTATTGCACCACTTTGCTGCTCTAAAAGTGTTGTATAAAGATTAGTTATTGCTATAAGTAATAGGAAAAGGAATAGTGGGAATAAAAATAGTAGCCACAGTCGTGATTTTAACAGGTTCTTTTCTAGTATTATATGGATGTCTTTTTTTTTTCTTTGATGTTATTAAATCCATTAAACAAATCATGGCTGGATCAGCCATTTGGAAACATTTTTTAGGCCCCAAGCACATTTACCCCGGCTATTTTCATACTGAGTGAGTGTACACTGAATGCTTTCACTATCTGATTATTTTCAATCACTCCCCACCCTTCAAGCTATGTATGACCCTGAGTAGCAGGTCACAATTCTTCAAAGCTCCTAATGCTTATTATTTCATAGCCTAACAACTTTTCTAATGAAGCCAAACATAGATAGATAGATAGATAGATAGATAGATAGATAGATAGATAGATAGATAGATAGACAGACAGACAGACAGACAGACAGACAGATAGCCTGGATATGTCAGTCCCACTCAGTAATGACTTGAATTAATTTCTCAGTTATAACTATATTTTGATTACTTACTACATTATTCATATGCACTCTGAATATTAACCATCTTTATTAAATAATGTAGTATTCTTTCCACTTAGAGGGAAAAAAATCCCTTTGCATATAAAGAGCTGCTTTTATTGTGATTTCATGATACATTTGTGCAAAACTTTAAAGGTTTATGAAAAACTGTGCAAGTTCATTTCTATCTCTAGATGCTTCTATACTCATTTCACGTTCACTCATATTGAAGTTTAAGCTATGCTGCTTATAATTTCCTTTCTGCCTGTATGACTCTGTCCACCTGCCTTTTTCATTGTACTGATATGGCAGTACTATGACAAATCATGTCTAGAATATAGTCAATAGTGCTTTTCTGTTAGTAAGGTTACCTTTTTATAATCTACATTAAATCATCTATGCGAATTTCCCCAATGTGAAAGACATTAAGGTGGAAGTGACAGGTAAAAAAGAAAAGATCAATCAGCTCTAGGTTTCAATGTTTTGGGGCCAAGGAAATCCAGTTTTTCCAAGTGCATTACCACTATGGCATTATGTAATAAATATTTTGTTGGCTTATAAAAGAAAAAAAAGGCATATGATTTATTTAAGCTTTCAGAATTGAGACATTCCATTACTATAATCTTATAATTTTCTGCATAAACTGATCATTTTCTTCACATGGTATACTTATTACTTGTGCTCCCCTTAGAGTCAACATTAGGTGATACTACTCTAGATCTCCATACCAATAGAAGGCCACCAGTTGCATTTGACATGTTTTTGTCCTCATGACAGTGTTTCATTGGATGAAATGAGGATGATGACACAACTTTTCAAAAACGTGTACATTTTCAACATTCCCATTAATAAACATTTTGGCTTCATAACTACCTATATTAAGATGAACATTCTCCTTCAAAGAATTTGATTTTGCCATCAAGACACACGCAATTCACTGTCTCAGAGCCAGATCATACAATTTCTTTTAGAGAACTGTGATGGGCATTTTAATAACGAAAGGACCATGTACAGATGGGAGGGACATGAGAAGTTACTAAATGGGAGGGGGGGCAGAGTCAAAATGGAGGGGTAGAAACAGTACCTGCATGTGGCTCCAGCTCTCACCACCTCCAATCCATGTAAAAGGGGACTCTGAACAAACTTTGGAGATATAGAACCCACAAAATGACAAATAGAAGTTAACCTCCCACTGAGGATAGCCTGGCAGGCCAGCAGGAATTGGCCAGCACAGCATTCTGGGAGGCAAGCCTAGCTCCATGCCAAGGTTCTAGCCCAAGGGTGAGCCTGACCAGCTGAAGGACTCCAGATCACCAGCAGCTGTGGTGGTGCAGAATTATCAATACACAGATGCTGAGGACAAAGTGAGAGGTCAGTGCAGTGTGGATTTTGGGACCCAGTAGTTAGGAGTGTATTGGCTTTTGACCTTGGGGCAAGAAGCCACTGAGGGCAGCTGCACAGCCGCCACCACATGGCAGCTTCAACTCCCAGTCTACAGAGTGTAGGGGGACCAAGTGACCAGTCTGAGGGGTAATCACTCTTGCTTCAATGTGCTTGGATCTGGATTGCAGTCTACGGTGGAGATCTTGGGGTGTGTGACCAGCTTGCCAGAGCATGTGGAGGCTTCAGAGAGGGCACCCAAATAATACCTCCAGCAGCTGAGAAAACCCTAGTGTTTGGTATGAAGCTCCCCAGTTTAGTAGCAGAGTCCTACTGTATAAAAAAGCCCAAAAGTCAAGTAATTGAGTGGCAACTTCCCCAGGTAAAGGAAGAAAAGCAAACAGAAGAATCCAACATTAGATTCCTATTTTGGGGACAAAAAAGGATCAAAGCATGGAACAGGAGGAAGACAGTGAAATCAGAACTTCTGCATCAAGAGCTTCAAAGGAAAATATGAGCTGGTTGCAGGCCATCAAGGACCTTAAGAAGCAGATAAGAGAAGTGGAGGAAAAAATGGGAAGAGAAATGAGAACAATACAAAAAAATTATGAAATGAGATTCAACAGCCTGACTGAGGAAAATAACAGACTAATTCAAATGGTAAAAGAGGCTCAAAAAGTAAATGAGGAGAAGAATGCCTTAAAAAGCCAAATTAGCCAGATGGAAAAAGAATCTCAAAAGCCCACTGAGGAGAATCATTCCTTGAGAATTAGATTGGAGCAAATGGAAGCCAATTACTTTATGAAAAATCAAGATGCTGTTAAACAGATTCAAACAAATGAACGAATAGAAGGCAATGTGAAATATATCATTGGAAAAACCATGCACCTGGAAAATAGATCCAGGAGAGATAATTTTAAAATTATTGGACTACCTGAAAGCCATGATCAAAGTAAGAACCTAGAAATCATCCTCCAAGAAATTCTCAAGGAAAACTGCCCTGATGTTTTAGAACCAGAGGGCAAAATAAAATTTGAAAGAATCCATTGATGATCCCCTGAAAAAGATCCCAAAAAGAAACCCCCTAGGAATATTACAGCCAGGTTCTGATATTCCCATATCAATGAGGGAATATTACAAGAAGCCAGGAAAAAAACAATTTGAATATTGTCGAAACACAATCAGGATAACTAAGGATCTGGCAGCTTCTACCTTGAGGGGTTGAAGATCTTGGAATATGATATTCTGGAGGGCAAAGAGGCTGGGATTAAAACCAAGAATCACCTACCCAGCAAAACTGAGTATCATGTTTCAGGGGAAAATATGGTCATTCAGTGGAATAGAGGACTTTCAAGCATTCTTGATGAAAAAACCAGAGGTTAATAGAAAATTTGATATTCAGATACAAGAAGCAAGAGAAGAATGAGAAGGTTAACAGGGAAAAGAAATCATAAGAAACTTATCAATGTTGAACTATTTACATTCCTACATGGAAAAATCATAATTTTAACTGATGAAATTTTTCTCAGTATGAAAATAGTTGAAGGGAATAGAAATATATATGTATGTATGTATATATGTATATGTCTATATTGAAGGGTATACAGGCATACGAATACATATGTGAATGTGTGTATATGTGTTTACAGGTATACATAGATAGAGGCACAGTACCAATCTAATAGGAAGGGATGATACTTAAAAGGTGAAATTAAGAGGTGAAAGAGGAATATAATGAGAGGAGATGGGGAGAGACAGAATGGGGTAAACTAGCTCATATAGAAGAGACAAGGGAAAATTGTTACAATGGAGGGGAAGAATAGGAAGACAAAAGGGAATGGGTAAACCTTATTCTCATCAAATTTGGCTCGGGGAGGGAATGAAATACACATTAAATAGGGTATCTCACCCTACAGGAGAGTAGGGGGGAAGGGGATAAGACAGGGGATGATGGAAGGGAGGGCAGGCTGGGGGGGGGAATTTAGATGCACCCACTTTTGAAAAGGGATGGGATCAAAGTAGAGAATGGAACAAGTGGGAGTTGAGATAGGAGGGAAGGAAATACATTCAGTCTTTTACAATATATCTACTATGTTAATGTTTTGCATTAGCTACACATGTACAACCTATAATGAACTGCTTATCTTCCCAGTAAGTGTGTGTGACAAGGAAGGGAATGAATCTGGACTTCAAAGTTTTAAAATCAAATGTTAAATATATATATACCCTTTTAAATACTATTTTACATGTAATTGGGAAATAAGATATACAGGCACTGGGGCATAGAGGTCCACCATGCCCTACTGGAAAAATCGAAAGGGGTATGGGAGAACATATGGGAGAGGGCAGATTGGAGGAGAGAATATCCTGTGGGACTGCTATTTTGGGGTGGTGGGTAGGGGAAAAACGGGGAGAAAATTTGCAACTCAAAATCTGGCAGAAATGAATGATGTAAATCAGAAGTTATAAAGCATCTGAAAAATGAAAAAAAATTAAAAAGAAATAAAAAAAGAAGTTATTAAATCCAACCTCCTAATTATACTACTAGGAAATTAAGGACCACAGTGGTTAAGAGACTTGCCCTAAATAATACAGTTAAGAAGTAGCATAACTAGTATTTGAACCCAGGTGCTCTGACTTGAAATCCATAATTCTTATCATAATATTATTGTTGTCAGGGGTAGGGAAAAATCAGTTGAACTGAGGAGTTGAAGCAATTTTTGAATGACTCATACAACAATCCTTAGTACTGAAGGAAAACACAGATTTAGACTCAAAAGTCCATTGATAATTTGTCATATATACATATACACACATACATATATGTGTGTGTATTTAGAAAATGTATTGGTCAATAGGACATATTTTGCTTTACCTACATTTTCACTGAAACTTACCTAGTTAAGCTTTGATAGAGAGGAAAGAACAGCAGATTTGATATCATAGGAACTGAGTTCAAATTACAGTTTTGAAATTCATGCACTCTGTGCATTTTGCAAAGTCATTTAACTTCATTTCTTTAGACCTAAGCTTCCTCATTCACAATGTAGAAGTTGGATGGCAATATCTATCTTAAGGTTCCTTCTGGCTCTGATTTTAAGTAGTCAAGATGATGGCAAATATTCTGTTGATGAACTTCTCAGAAACTTATCTCCCTGTTCTTTAAATGACAAAAACACAATATGTCTCCTGGCCAATATTTTAATTTTTTCCAATTTTGAAAAAGCAGATAGAATTTTTTCTCTAGTGGCAGAGTTTTCAAGAAGTCACTGCCATCTCCATGATACAATAAAGCATCAGAATAAAACTTCAGTGGAAGTGGAAATAAAATATCTATCGATATCTATCTATCTATCTATATATATATACACGCATATATACACACATGTATATGCATACATAAACAAGTGTATATACACACAAATCAACATATGTACATGTGGGGGCATTTTGTGTAATATGGAAAAATATTTCCTCTTGTTGAAATGGAGGTCCCTCTCTGTGTCTGTCTCTATTTGTCACTGAATTTCTGTCTCTCTTCTCTTTTCTTCTTTTTCTTCTCTCTGTTTCTTTCTGTATCTCCGTGTCTCTGTCTGCATCTGTCTGTTTCCTCTGTCTCTCTGTCTCTCTCTCTTTCTGTCTCTGTCTCTCTCCCCCTCCCTCAGTTTGACCTGAGATCCTGCGATCTTACCTTGCTTTCATCAGAAAAGCTCATCCAATTTGATGTGATTTTCTGGTTTATTCCAATCTGTAGAACTTTTCCAGTTCCTGTTAGCTGTTTTCCTTTGTTAAATGAATTTACTCATTATTCACTATTTCTTTTAGTCTTTTGTCTAACCAGTGTTTCTGTGAAGGGACCAAGTTGGCAAGTGTAAACTGTAAGTTACTCTTCCCCTTAAGGGATAGGGAAAAAGGTTGAAGCTTTTGTTTTTAACCCAAACATGGTACAATGTTCTTAATAGATGGTACAGGAGTTCCAGTCTACTAAACAGTATAGAAACAAGTAAAATAGGGAAATGCAATAAATAAGTTGTGAGATGCACTGCCACAGTGTGTATAAAGGATCATATCATGGACATGGTGTTAAAGGAAATAAAAGTGTCACAAACTATAAATAATTCTCAGAGTCCAACAATAAAATCTCTGGTTGAGTTCTTTGCTAACAGCTAATGGGTGAAGTATGCTTTCCTTTCAAACTGACACCATCCATTATTATCCAACATTTTCTCATTTCCTACTAGGATTTATCAAGACACTTCAGATGTTAAATAGTTCATCACCTACAGTAAGGTCCTTTACTATGAAAAGGCTGTTAGAGAGTAAAGCAGCAAAGTTACTTTTGCCAAGTTAGCATCTATTTATCTCCACAATTGTGAAGTGTTTGCAAAAATGGCTGTTATTTTATTCCATATTTTATTAGAGGTCTGCTCAATTCCTTATTAATAATTTTATTGTTGGTAGCCAAAGCATAATGCTCCATTGCTTTCCTACAAGGTACAATAAATCTTGATTTTTATTACTAAGCCTTATTAATTAATTGATTAAATATTAATGGTTAAAAAGCAATTTCAATACAGAACCTGCATGGCTAATACACTAGTACTCTATTTTTCAAATACTATGTCAGGAAGATTAAAGTATTTTCAACCCATATGTTGTTAATCTAACTAATGGAATAACAAATATAGAACTGAATCAGTTAAATGAGACTGAACAATAGGCATTTATCCTCACACGTTTTATCTACTTTGAACAAGCTGCGATTATTCTGTTCTTCTAAGATCTAAGTTATAGTCTTAAAATGCAAGTCTGAGAATAATTTCATCTTAAATTTTGCTCTTATGTGGTATATTTTTCATTTCTGGAAATCCAAATGATATTAAATGAATTGTTTTATGAATATTTTGTTTTTTTTAAATTTTTAATACATTATAAAATTTTAATTTTGTCATTATAATTCCCTAATACTCTTTCTTTCCTTCCTTCCTTTCCTTCTTCTCTTCTTAGACATTTGTTATCATATTTTAAAATGTTCAAATGACAAAATTATAATTAATACATTAGTGTAAGAATACACTGACCTAAACCCCAAAGTCCTCATTTTGTTTTCCTCCCTAAAATATGCATGGCACAACTTGTATCCACTCATCCACCTACATATGTTTATTAATACATACACACATATACCTATATCTATGACTGTCATCTATAGAGATAGATATAGATAGACAGACAGACAGACAGACAGACAGAGAGATAGATAGATAGATAGATAGATAGATAGATAGATAGATAGATAGATAGATAGATAGAT
>NW_027187324.1:5198755-5251586 GCF_028583685.1 Petaurus breviceps papuanus
GATAGATAGATAGATAGATAGATAGATAGATAGATAGATAGATAGATCCAGGAGAAGAAAAGAGGAAGGGGATGGGAGGTGGGGGAGGGAATTTAAATGAAAAGAGAAAAGGGGAATGGCATGAGGGGAGAAAAACAAAAACTTAAGATCCTTTTTTTCATGTTATTACATTGTGCAATATAGACCTCAATATTCTATCCATGGATGGTAAGGTGACAATGTATGTTTTATTCCTTTTTGACCTAAAACCAAAAAATTAAAATATTATCAAAAATTAGGTGATCTTGATTAGATTAACTTGGGATATTTCAAACTAATTTCATAAGAATTTTCTGGGTGTCATGCAGTAGGCAAATGAAAAATTCAGGGTTACATTTTTTAATATTAATCTAGGATGTCAATTAAAATAAAAATAACATTAATGCTAACTGAATAATATCAACTTGAATTTCTATGATAATATTTGAAATTTAAGTCTATATTAACCATAAAAAGATTTTCTAGCACTCTATTATGAAGCTGAAAATTATATAATTATGATGGTTAAGTCTGGCTCCAGCAAAAATAGGAAAATATGCACCACCCTCCCCTCTTTACAAAGGTGTAGGACTGTGGGTATGGAACATTTCATATACTGTCAGACTTTATTGATGTGTTGATTAGTTTTACTGAAACATTTTTTTGGTACTCACTATGGAAAGGAAGATATATTAAAATGACATAAAACAAAATCTACCAGTTTAAAAAAATCAACTTCTATTTTAGTAAAATACACCAATTTTTAACAGACAATAAAGGACCAGACTTTGATTTAAGATCTATGTTCAAATGCTGACTTCCAAGATGGACAAGTTATTTAACCTCCCAGTGCAACATACCCCTCCTAAATTTCAGAAAAAGGAGATATTGTGCAAAGAATACCTCATAAAGATCAAAATTGAGTTCTGAGAAAGAAAACAAAAGTAAAACCAAAAAATATTGCATTCCTAAACTATGTAAATTCATTGACCATATATATCAGACATTAATACATGTCAACCAATCAGTCAACATTTATCAAGATGCTACTATTTGACGGACATTGTGCTAAGCATTGAGAATTTATGTCAGTATGTTGATGATTATGAATATATTTCATTATTATTATCAATTATCAATCATTATTTAATTGATATATATATATATATGTATATATATTTATTAATTTCCTACCATGTTCCAGAAAGAGTTGTAAGTATAGGAATACAAGTAAAAAAGTGAGATAGCCCTGATTCTTAAGCCTAAATTCAAACCCTAAACCTAATTCTGAGTTGGTAGTGACAAGACAATAGTAACAGATAACAATAGTAATAGAAGGACAGTCCCAAGGTTTTACCTGGTAACCTCTCAATGTCAAAAGGAATCAAAGAGGGACTCCAGCACACTGAACAGACCCCAAATTATGAGTTTATGGTAAGATTCAGTTACCTCAATGAAGCTTAAATTTAAACAGTATGGATTTTTATGCCCTTAAGTGACCAGGAAGGCAAATTAAGGAGGTAGGGGTCAAGTCCAGGGAAGAGCTTTGTCACCTTTTAGGAAAACATCTTCCTTGATAGGGCAAGAGTAGAGTCATGGTACTAATTCTTATGAGGATGGGCGTGGGGGGAGGTACAAGGAAAACCTGGTAGATACTAGTTTAATATCCAAAGGCAGGTAGATGGTGCAGGTTAGAGTGCCAAATCTAGAGTGAGGAAGACTCATCTTCCTGAGTTTAAATCCTGCTTCAGACACTTACTAGCTGTGTGATCCTGGGCAAGTTACTTAACCCTGTTTACCTCAGTTTCCTCATTTATAAAATGAGTTGCAGAAGTATAATGCCACACACAAGCAGCTTTCCAGAAGAATGCTACTGTGAACAGCTTTTAAAATTCTGATTACATAGTATAGTGAACACTCTTTTTATTCAATAACAAATCAGAACAAAACATTTACAGATAATCAAGATACAACATTCACAAGGTTACAACTTATCACAGAAAATAAAAATACAATATTCATAATGACATCACTAAAATGGCCACAGAGTTTTCACCAAAGTGGTCACAATAGTTTTCAACAAAGTACAATCATTTAGTAACTCAATCATTCAGTAATCCTTAAGGGGGCCTCCTTAAGGGTCACAAAATATAACAGTCAAAGTTCTCCACTCATGAGGCACACTAAGTTACCAATCAGTCACTATTCAGTTATCAGTCACTATTCAATCATCAGTCACTACTCAGTAACCTCTTAAGGGGCAGTAGAAAATGCACAGGTCATACATCCCTAGATCACAAGTAAATCACAAACTCCTCAGTCAGTACAAAATATCCAAGTAAAGTCTTCTTTCAGTTTGACTCAAGGCTGGCTCTCAGTTTCCATGGTTCCTCTTCCATGGTCCCAGCTCCAACTGTCATGTAGATTCAAAGGCAGGCAGCTCCCATTTACTTTTCCAGCTCTTTGTCCAGTTCCCTTTCCATATTGAAGTTCACAGTGTCCAGTCCACCTCAAGTCCTTCACAGTTACTATTTCTGTGAAGACAAAGCTTAACAGAGCCACAATAATATTCACACACATTGTTGCAAAAACATCATCAATTCATTTTCTGCCTGTGAAATCAACTCAGACCCACCAACAAGGTCTGAGAACTCAACACAAATCATCAACATAGAAATCAACACAGACCTACAAACAAGGTCCAAGAGGTCAGAATAAATCATTAGTAAAGTCCCAGGACCGCCAAAACCCTCCTCCAGGACTTCTGTAAACATTCAACCAGAAAATCCTCTTTCAGGGTTTCCAATAAAGTCCTAGGGCTTCTGTACAAAGCATCACAAACAAACATCAACACAGAGCAGACAAACAGAGTGCCAGGACACCACAAGTATTCCCCTTGACTCTGCCACCACAAGAATCCTCTTTTTAGCCTCTACTGTCTCTAGCCCAGGGGTCTCCTCATATAGTCATTAGCTCCTCCCCAGAAGTTCGAAAGTTCTAGGGTTCACAAGTTGTAGAGTTCACAAGTTCTGTTTCTTAACAAAATGAAGTAACAGACTAAAAACAAGGTGTTAATTCAATAGCTAAAACAAGGTGTGAACTACTTCTGGGCTTGCCATTACAAGAAGGAAGTGGCAAATCACTCCACTTCTTTGCCAAGAAAACCCCAAATGAAGTCACAAAGATTAAGACCCAACTGAAACTACTGAGCAACAACAATTAGTCTTACCATATTTCCCTGCCAGAAGAACCCTTGGGCTCTTTAAAATTTAGTTCATGATTATCAAAGTTTCAACTTTCTGTAGGTAACTAAAACTGCCAAGAATGACATCATAATGCACAATTATAAAAAAAGCATTTACTAAAAGAGAAGGGACTACTATCCTACTTTGATTAGCAAGCAGACAATAATATCCTATCTTTCTGTGAGTTCTATTTCTTCTTCCTTGCCCCAATAAAAGTAGTTGCTATTCTGCTTGGTGAACACTCTAAAGTGAAGTCTCAGGAGAAAAGAATTGAGAATTTATTTAAAAGTAGTGTAGTCATCTACTTGCCCAGTTCCTTCTCAGGTTATATATAGCTTGCTGTCTGAGGCTAAGATCCCTGTATCTAGTCTTCATGCCATCTCTTCAGAGTCTGTGTAATATACAGTTTTCCTTCCACTCTTCTGCTAGGCTTCAGCTTTGTTGCAAAGCATCATTCTCTGTTTAACAAGTCCCTCTACTTCCTGCTTGACACACAAAGCCTTTGCTGCTTGGTTGGCAGAATCATCTCACTGTCCAGGAAACTCTACATTCCAAATGAACAAAAAATTTCTAATAAGCTCCATCTAAGCAAAAGAGTTACTTGTCTGCTTTTGTAAATGACTGTGTTCCTTTCATAATAACACAAGTCTTTTTCTTCCTTGGTAATATAAGAAATTGAGGGCAAGCCTAACCACCTCTAGTATAAGAGAATGCCATCTAGGGCATTACTCAACCTCTCCAGACTTCAAATTTCTCAACTATAAAATAAGCACATTGAACTAGATAACCTCTGAGGCCCCTTCCAGCTTTATGTCCATGATCCTATGAATTTTTGTCTGCCACACACTTATGAAACAGCTTATTCCATGACAAAATGGGTGTTGGCTATGATTTCAAAAGCTTTTTTCTCTTCTACTAAGACATAAATTCAAAGGTCTTAGAACATCCTCATAAAATGGTTGATGGGCATATTTGTGTCCAAAACCATGTTAAATAACTGGTATTAGAAGCTGCTAGAATATAGAATGCTGAGCCTGCATTCAGGGAGACCTGAGTTCAAATCCAACCTCAGATGTAACTTAACAGCATTATCCTGAGTTTCACTTAACCTCCATTACTCAGTTTCTTATCTGTAAAATGGGAATGGTAATAGTTCCCAGGGTTATTGTGATTATAAAAATGAGCCAATATTTATAAAACACTCAGCAAAACTTAAAGTGATATATAAATTCTAGCTATTATTATTTCAGACATATGTTCTGAAACCATAATGTGATATCATCTGGCTAAATGTCAGGTGCTACTCTCAGCTGAATTAATTTGCGAGTGAGGAGAATCATTGACTTCTGATTGAGATATAAAACTTTAGATTCTGATTCATGCCTAGAAAGTTTCTCATGCTGATGATGGGAATAAAGATGTGTCTTGACTTCCTGGACAAATTCCAGGCAGGATGATTGCATTTTGTCTCCCTATAATAATGTCTCTGTGAATTCCACATCCTATCGAATGTATTAATTTCATAATATGTTATTAGGTATCAGAATGTCAGAGCATTGCAGTCTGGTTGGATTAATCAGAAACAAGATACTATGTTTTTGTTCCCAGATCAGTTCTTATCTTGCAAAACTAACAAAAAACCTCTGAAGCTACCCATTCCTTTGCACAGTACCTACTTTCAAGCTACATGGTGCAAATGAAGAAGATATTCAGCATCATATTTGTTGAGAATATGTCCCCAAAGTTCCATTTACCACCAGTCCCTTACCTCCCCACGAATATCTTTGTATCAAGGCAAAGCTTAAACTTGTAAAATTCTTCAGTGTGGTTAGCATAAACATTTGATTTTGGAACTGCCATTTGATATGTTCTATGGCTAGATATAACTATCCAGGATCATGACAACAAAGATTCAGGTTTGAAGAGAGGTGTAGCTAGTACACCTCTGACTTAGTGTGGAAGCATTTTTAGTAAATGTCAACAAGACAAATCCCCATAAATTCCAAATAACTTTGAATTTGATGCTTTCAAGATAGAGACACCAAAAGGAAAAGACTGAAACTATATATTCCTCATTGTTCTATATGAACTTTATCAAATGTGAGGAGGAAAAACATCATGATATAAGAGAATACCATATAATTCTTTAAGTTTTGCAAATTATTTGATATATCTTGTCTTATATCTATATCTATATAAACTGTGATCTCCCATTTGCCAGTGATATTTTGCCAGTTGAAACATCATAGAAACTCTTCAATGGAATCCAAAGTTATTCAAAAGACCAGAGTAGCTGCTCAAAGTAGAAAAAAACAAAAAGTCAATGAATAATGCATGTTGCTTGGATTATGAAATGCCAATGAACTAGAAACATTGAGTTAGCACTCACATATGCACACACATACACAAAAAAACAAACTTTTTGGCTAAGTGGATAGAGGGTTGAAAAGCTGTCTTTGGAGTTGGAAAGGTCTGGAATGAAGTCCTCCGACAACTAGCAGTGAACCTCTGACATATACTGGCTATTTAATCACGGGAAATTCACTTAGATTCTCAGTATCCTCGACAATAAAAGTTTATCTCTAGTTACCAGTCTGCAAATCAATGAAATCATTGGCATGAACATCTCCCATTCTTCTTCCACTTACATAAAACAAATAGATATAATTATCTAGGACATAAACCACATATGGAAAAGGAATTAGGTCCAGAATTGAACAGAAGGAGAAAAATGGCTTTCAATTGCATTTGGAAAATTGTTCAAGACTTTTATAGGACTATAATATATTGGAGTCTATCCTGTATTGTTCAACACCTTCATAGGATTATATCATATCAAGACTCAACTAGGTGACCTTATTATGCCTGGGTCTTGGGTTGTCTTTTTTCTGTGAAATATTTGATCTGAGAAACTCTGAAACAATCTGGAATATATTTTTCTTAGTACTTGGTTTCAGATTTGCAAGAGTTTTCATATATTTTCTCACAGTGAGTAACATATCTTAGCCCATATGTTTGCCTTATTGCAACAAACATCAATTATGCCTATGTTTAGAACAGCAATATTTTGACTGGAAGGATTTGCAGTATCCTTAATGCCATCACTAACAGACTTAATTAATCTACAGATATTGTTAGTTATAGTTTACCATTGTCATAGCTAATGAGAGTAAAATGAACCCTTCTTTCATTTCACATGGCACCTGCTGCCCTAATACTGCCAGAATTCTGTCTCTATAAGCTTTCCAATACCTCATACTTCTTCTGCTTATTTCTTTGCCATTCTGCTACACCTAGGGTTAACCTGTCTATCCATCTGCTCTTTCCCATGCTGTTGCACCTGGGGTTTTATCCTGCCTCAATCTAGTGGAGCTGTTAAATGCAAAAACGTTTATATATATATATATATATATATATATATATATATATATATATATATATATATATATATAAACATATTCAGCCAAAGCCTGCACAGAAATGAGCCTTAAATGGTCTGATGCTCCCTCTGCCTACTGATCTCATGTATATTAATATAAAGAATAAAACAAAACAGAAAAGCGCGGCATTACACTTAATGAAATTGCTATGGCTTACCCAATGTGAATGGCAGTTAGACTTGATTTGCTTCTTGTTTTTCAGAACTCCAATTGACAGATGAAACTATATTAAAAGAAAAAAATGACAATAAAATATGTTAGATCTATTGATTCACAGATGAAGCTAAGGCCCTGACTTATCTTCCCTCCCACTACCTCTAGCTGTGAGATTGTCTACATAAAAGCAAAAAAGGGAAACAATGACCTCCAACCCTATTGGAATGGTACATTCTAGGTCCTGCTAATTATTGACACAGGTTTCTACTACAAGGCCATCAGAAGTGGATACATAGATGACACTGAAGATCTCAATCAAAACGTTTACTCTTCACCAGAGTCCCTGTAGGAGTAACCCCTACCTCTCCCCCACGTTATTATATCCCCCTCTATAGAGGCAAGCAGAAAAGAAAAGCATGGTTTGCTTTCAGGAATGGAATTAACTTGCTTTCCAACCATGGATTGTACTTTCACTGCTCATCATAGTAATTGTAGAAATTTATTTTAAGTGTTTTTTTTTAATTATTCTGAATTTAACAAGCAGCAAGTGAAATTAGTATTTGCATGTACAAAGTAAAAGATTAAAAAAAAAGGATTTTATGTGAAATTCTGACTCTATTAGGCTAGGTGATGCAGTGAATAGAACACCAGTCCTGGATTCAGGAGGACCTGAGTTCAAATGCCCCCTCAGATATTTAACACTTACTAGTGGTGTGACCTTAGGCAAGTCACTTAATCCAAATTGCCCTGCCTTCCCCCCTCCCATAAGCAAAAAAAAAAAAGGTGTGTGTGTGTGTGTGTGTGTGTATGTGTGTGTATGTATATGTATGTATACATAACTGTTTGACAAGACTTAACTGGCCACAAAGACCCTATGAATTGAAGTTTTTACAAGACTGGGAAGAAAAGAAACTAAGGAGAGATCCAAAGGTGAAGATGTTTTTTTAACATATCAGCTAAAGTCTTGAGGACTCTGTAGAGAGAATAAAGGGAGGAGAAGAAAAAGGTAGCAAGTATCTGCCAGCAGTAGCAGTGTTACTACGTTAATTAGTGGCCATGATATGTGTTTATTTCTTCAAGGCCATGAGGTAGGGCCTCTAAATGGGCAAGTGGAGCAGTGTGTGAGTGTTATCCTGACCAGTGTTCTAAGAGGAAAATAAAAGACACACAGAATGACTGGTCCTTATCTCACTCCTCCTCCCTTACTTGAGTCACCTCCCCTTCCAGTTCTTCCTTACTAATTCTAAATTTCTTCAGAGCATTGCCACGTATCTTGACTAAACAGTTAAATATTCCGGTGTTACCTTTGGCATGCTGAATATGAACCATCTGAGCCTCCACACTGTGTCTATGTAGTGTGTCTGCAAAACAAGTAGCTTGTCCCTAAAGATGTTAGGACCTTTCTGTCTTCCTCTCCACTTCAGACTTCACCTTTCTTGTGCTCAGACTTTCAACATACAGGAGTCAAGTTGTAACTTCTCTCCCCTCTCCAGCTCCTCTATATTGTCAGTTTGGAAGGATGTTCCCCCACTCTGTGACCTGGGAAGGCTTTTCTTCCCTATCTGGTAACAGATGAGCTTTTCTGTCTCGCTGGAAGGGCAAAGTTTCAACGGAATTTGTATGAACCTAACTGTATACCCTCCCCTACTATAGGTTAAACCCTGCACCAGTTTGCCCAATCCATGAAGGGCATTCTTACAACCTCCCAGCTGCTCTCAATAAACCAACACCTTATATAAAGGAAATAGTTATCACTGAATGAGTCTTCTAAAGCTCAGAAGGAGGAGCAGTAGCAGGAAGAAAAGAACCCATGTCTCAGTTCATTCTTGACACAAGAAGCATTTAGTAATGGGTTTCCTTATTATTCAAAGTAAGCAGTCAGTTTTTCCCTCTGTCTCGATGCAAATCTTTTACACTTCTTCACTCTGTCCTTGCCTTTTCTGTCTTTACTTCAAGGCCAAAGAACAATATATTCCAGTACAAATTAAACAATGGGAAATAAAAGTAGTTTGATAGAAAGACAAAGATATAAAAAACAGTTTCTGTCAGAGCAGAAACTAAGTCTCCACAAATGTAAAAAGCAACCCACCCTCACAACCATTGTTCATGAAGAACTATAACATCATTTCTCTTATGACTACATTTGTTTGTATCTAGTTTGTTCTTGACATAGACTTCTGTGGACTCTCAATTTGGAGGCAGGAGTTCTTTGTCATGACAAAGTTGCAAATCCTAACTTAGATTGTCTAATATCTTCATTTAATATGAACTCCAGAAACACTGAAAGGCAACATTGGCATAGCAGATGGAGAGCTGACCTTAGAGATAAATGAAACTGACTTCCATTCTTGACTCTCATACATACTGTAGGGTTGACCTTGGGCAGATCATATAAGTTCTCAGTGCTCTAGGCCAGATCTTCTTAAATTTCTTCCATTCTTGACCCTTTTTCAAGGCAAGGCAGTTTTCTTTTTTGTTGCATGGCCTGAGGGCAAAGTTTGCATGCTCTGTGTTCAGAACCAAGGCTACAGTGAAGTTGTGATGCCACATGACCAAACTCTGAACAAAACACTTCAGATTCATTACATGGTTGATTTTTAATTAATTTTGGTTGCTGCACATTCAGAAACTTTTTACTGTTGCCGAACTTTTTGTGGCCCCATATAAGGTGTAATCCATAGTTTAAGAGGTTATGCCTAAGCAAGTCTCTGTGATAAATTGCAGAGAAAGTCATGACCTCTACTAGTACAGGGATTTCCTTACAATGGAGCTCACTATATGTAATGGGAATAGGAATTTGAAGATCTTCCCTGCCCCTTAACAGGCCTAGGGGAAGGGGGGGGATTTGAAAAACTCCTCTGCTCCCTGCTTGGAAAGTAAACTCTGACCCCTAATAGGCTGAATGTAATCACATGGAGCCTGTGGTGGAAGGACTTTGCTGAAGGGAAACAGAGCCCACAGGAAGCTGTCAGTCAGAGCTAGACTAGATGGCTGGGGAAGAGTACACTCAGGCAAGGAGTCAGATAGGCTCATGAGTAAATATTGATCTAATATTGGTTTGGGGGAAGGATAAAGGATTCTGTGACTCTCTGTGTTGTTATGGCTTGTTAAATTCTTTACTACTATGATGGAATCAGCTTAATCATTTTGAGATTTGGTTTTCTGGTGTCTAAATAAATGCTTTGCTTCTGTCCTCTATAAGGAGAGTTTGTTATATTTTGCTATTGAGCAGAGCCATGAGAGAATATTAATAGAGATGGTCTTTATCATGATCGTGGACACTATAAATATTGCACTGGTAATATACTATACCATTGAAATCACAGGTCCAGTCCCCATCTCTCCCTATATGTAGAAACATGATGTAATGATGAAATAAATTACAAAACACCATTCAAGTCTTGCATGGTTTTAGATTTTAGTTACATGGATGCAATTTGAAGGTCAATAAGAACAAAATAAAGTAATTTTTTAAAATGAAATCTGTGTCAACCATCCATAATGGACATATTCAACTCCCCAGTTTTTAATATAAGATTTAAAAAGATTTCTAGGCCTGCAACAAAACAGCATATATGGCAATCACTGCATCTGAAAGAACCTTAGGAGGAAAGGTAGAGAATATCCCTAAGTGTATGTGTCAAACACCTTCTTGACAGAAGCAACTTAAGAAAGCTCTTAAAGACTTAAGAAAGCTCTAATGACTATGGGAAGTCATTAGAAAGTTATGCCAATATTTTGCTTGTATATAAAGTAGAAAGCAACTGGCAAATCATCCAAATAAAGGAAACAACAATAACAACAAATGTATGGAAAGAAATCTAGTGAGAAATTATGTAAAGTAGTAGAGAATCTAGTTTTGCTGCAAAAGTGGAAAGTAGCACAACCAGTAATGATGCAAAGTTATTCATTCACTCAATCACTTCACAGTGTACATGAATTACTAGCAACACACTTTATCATGTTCATTGCAAATGTAAGCTTTATTCTATTCTTCTTAAAAGATGGCATTGCATAGTACTAGTAAATGATGAACACACCAGTGACTCCTCTAAATATAGTACAATTTATTTTTATGGGCTTTATGCAAAACATTACCAACTTGTATCACTAAAAATCAATGAACTTTTACAGGAAAATAAAATGTGTTGATTGGGAAGCACAAAGAATGCATCAAAAAGTCACAGGGATGCCAAAAACAACTAATTATCCAATAAGTAATTATTAAGTTTCCCCAATATTTATATTCCTTTATTATTGTTATTGTTGTTATTATTTTTCCAAAGCTTTTGACTCAGTTTATGCTGATGGCTTATTCATATAATCTGAATGTGTAAGATATATCCAAATAGAATTAGGAAGCTAGAGATTTTGACATCCAAATGGAAAAAGGGTCCTCTATTTTTTCTTTTTGTTTAATTTTATTTATTTTTGTTACATTTCATGGTCCAAACTGTCTCCCTTCCTCTGTACCTACCCTTCACTAGAGAAGGCCTTCATTTGACACGAATTTATAAATATATGTAAAAAGATACTATGTATAGTTCTATTTATCAGTACTTTCTCTGGAGATGGATAGCATCTTCCTTCATAGGTCCTTTGTAGTCAAGGATCCTCTAAATAAAACATTCTTACCAAACCAATATTGTGAAGAATAATTAAAATAAAACATGCACAGAATATTTCAGGGAGATAGTTTAAAGATGTAATCATTCTGTTTAGTCTTAAATGCATTAACAATTCTCCCAAATAGAACTAAGATAATAGAATAAATTAAAGAGGAACATGAACCAAATTATTTTTCATTAAAATCATCTTATATACTTGGCTAACACTGAGCTACATGATTCTCCTAAAAATATATTACAATTTACCACAATCACTAAAATATAATGTTGTTCTATGAAATAAACACATCCAAGGACAATTTTTAAATAGTGTGACCACACCAATGTTATATTTTATGTGTTATTTGGAATGAAAAACTTTCAAAGGAAAGAGACTAAGGGTGATTAATGGTTCTGTGGGAAGGACCACCTCTAGGGTATATGGGGTCCCTATCTATATGAACAATTTTATTTTAAAATGTATTACAAATTTAAGGAGTCATATAGGTCATACTGACATAGAGGAACAAGAATGGGTAGCTTATATTGACCTTTTCACAGGTATCAATGAAATTTAACACACTGAACTGTACCACGCCAAAATGACTACCTAAATTAGGATTACTGGGGCAGCTAGGTGGTGCAGTGAATAGAGCACTGGCCCTGGAGTCAGGAGGACCCGAGTTCAAATCTGTCCTCACACTCTTAACACACAAAAAAACTAGCCATGTGACCTTGGGCAAGTCACTTAACCCCAATCACCCTCCAAAAAATAAAATAAAATAAATTGAAAAATAAAAATGAAATTAAAATAAATTAGGATTACTTCTACAATCCACAAAGGAAAGATGACAATAAAAGAACAAATCCACCCTCACCCATTCTCCTGACCATTTGCAACAGTATTTCTCAGATATTCCAGGAAAATAATCTATACCATGGCAACTCAGTTCACTCCTATGCTAAAGACCTCCAACACACCATAAATATCCATAGCTTAATTTTCAAAAAGCATTTTCAATATCATTTGATAGCTGTTAAATTAAGCTATAAGTTAGAATATTAAACTGTTCCCATTAATATAGAAGTTAGAAAGTATCAAACAGCCTGCTATTTCTCCCCAATAATACACATTCCAAGAAAAATTGATAATGTTGTCCCTTTTGCAATAACATTTGTCTAAGAATAAAATATTTATCATGGATGAAAATTCTGTTTCAGTACATTTCACATGAAAAAGGTCCCTCGTAGATTATTCTAATAATGACATTAAATTTAATGAAATATGCAGTTTTAAAGATAATTTCATTGTACTACAGGCTAAAGTTTAAATTATTTTGAGAAATCATTTTTGTGTTGATCATACAAATAAGTTAGAGAATCAATTATTGGTCCTTTCTTTTTATTTATTTATTTATTTTTATTAAAGCAATTGGGGTTAAGTAACTTGCTCAAGGTTACATGGCCAGGTGTTTCTGGGTGGGTGCTAAGTGTCTGAGCCCAGGATTCGATCTCCAGGTCTTCTCAACACTGGAGCCAGGGCTCTTACTCGCTGTGGTACCTGGCCGCCCCTATTGGTCCTTTCTTTACAATTCACAGCTTGTTTTTTGAAATTTTACAGACAATAATTCTATTTTTCTCAAAGCTAAAATAAAATTAAAATTGTAATTTAGATATATATTATATTTAACTAATTATAATTTCTATAAATTAGAATTATAATTTAAGGAAATGAATTCAAGTAGAACTTATATTTCAATAGCAGATGAAAATAATATTAAATAATATTATTGAATAATAATATTAAAAATTATGCATATTTTTGTATTATTCTTTATGATAGTTTAAATACCCACAAAACCCTCAAATCCAAATATTTCGGTCTAGGTACCATTGTAACATTACAAAACAGAAGATACCCATGTATACAATATGATGAGCATGCACACTTTGATGACAACCACCAATCTGTCTCTTGTTTAGGCAGACGGATTTAAAATTTTAAGTTTATCAAAGTTAGTCATAACAATTATTAAAATATGTTTAGGGGCAGCTAGGTGGCACAGTGAATAGAACACCAACCCTGGAGTCAGGAGGATCTGACTTCAAATTCGACCTCAGACACTTGGCACTTACTAGCTGTGTGACTTTGGGCAAGTCACTTAACCCCAATTGCCCTACCTTCCTCCCTCCAAAAAGGCAAAAAAAAGTTTGAAATAAATTTGAAGAAATAGTGGCTTCTTCTGCAATTTTTTTAGAATCTAGGTAAAACACTTATTTTTTTTTAAGTGATCCATGTGGGGAACAGTAGCAATTTGAAGAAGCAAATAAAGGACATCAAAAGCAGTTAACTGCTCAAAACGCAGAGAGTATGTGACCAATATCAATATTTAAAGATATAAAAATTAACATTTTAGTTATAATGATAGTTTTTTTCTATTACAAAACAAAAGAGATACCTTTTTTAAGTGTTTATTTCACTTTCATCTTCTTGTTGTCTACTGTTGTATATACTTCTTAATGTAATATATTAGTATGGTAGTACATACATATTATTTATAAATAAACTTTTTTAACTGATAGGGGTGCCCTTTCAAAATAGTTTGGAGACCATTAGCCTAGAGCACTTAGAGTTTAAGTGACTTGTCCATGTTCACACAGCTAGAATGTGTCAGTGACCAGCATGCCCTAAGCATTTCAGTAAGCTTCTTATATTGAGCTGAAAATTATTCCCATCACATCAAGTACTCCCACACCTGACACAACAAAGACTGAAAAATATGCCTATAAATCCAAATGTAGAAATTTAGATGCCTAATCTAGGTGATACATACCATCCAGACAGCTCTAGACTTAGGGTTTTAAAGACCTAATTTGAGTCATGCCTCAGACACTTACTGACTGTATGACAGAAGAACAAGTCACTTAATTATTCACATCCTCAGTTTCCTCCCTTTTAATATGGGGATAATATACCTATTTCCTAGAGTTGTTGTGAGGACTAAATGAGATGTGAAATGTTTTGCAAAAATGAGGTTATAGCCTAATATCTTCATTCAACTTACAAATACAGTTATTTTAACCACCTTGTAACACTTCAAAAATATCAAATATGAAAGCAGGATACCAGGACAATGATTTGTCCCTGAATTATTTCTGTCTGTACTCCATTAAAAATGAGATATTTATAATAATTAATCATTGTTGTATTATAAAGCAGTAGCCATTAAAATTACTTGGTACTGGCTAAGAAATAGAGTGATGGATCAGTGGAATGGGTTAGGTACATAAGACACAGCAGTCAATGATTATAGGAATCTACTGTTTGATAAAACCAAAGACTCCAGTTTCTGGGATAAGAATTCACTATGCGATAAAAACTGTTGGGAAAACAGGAAAATGGTATGGCAGAAATTGGACATAGACCAATATGTTATACCATATACCAAGATAAAATCAAAATAAGCTCACAATTTAGATATAAAGGCTGATACTATAAACAAACTGTGAGAGTAAGGAATAGTTTATCTATCAAAGCCAATAAAATCAAGAGTAGGAAGGAAGCAGAATTTTTACAACCAGTGTCTCTGATAAAGGCCTCATTTTTAAAATATACAGAGAACCGATTCAAATCTATAAGAATATAAGTCATTCCCCAATTGATAAATGGTCAAAGGAAACGAACAGATAGTTTTCAGAGGAGGAAATTAAAGATATCTATAAACATATAAAAATGCTCTAAATCACTATTGATTAGAGAAATTCAAATCAAAACAACTCTTAGGTACCATATCTCACCTGTCAGATTGGTTAAAATGACAAAACAGGAAAATTATAAATGCTGAGGAAGATGTGAGAAAATAGGTACACTAATACATTGTTAATGGAGTTGTGAAGTAATACAGTGATTCTGGAGAGTAATTTGGAACTATGTCCAAAGGACTATAGAAATGTTCATGTCATTTGGCCCAGCAATATCATTTCTAGGGCTGTATCCAAAAGAAATCATACAAAAGGGAAAAAGGACCCATATGTACAAAAATATTCATAACAGCTCTTTTTGTGGTGGCAAAGAATTGGAAATCAAGGGGATGACCATCAATTGGGGAATGGCTGAACAAGTTGTGGTATATGAATATAATGGAATACTATTGTGTTATAAGAAATGATGAGCAGATGGACTTCAGAAACAGCCTGGAAAGACTTATATAAACTGATGCTGAATGAAGAGAGAAGAACCAGAACTTTTTACACAATTACAGACACACTGTATCTGTGTTAACTAAGTTTGATAGACTTGGCTCCTCTCAGCAATACAAAGTTCCAACACAAATCCAAAAGAGTCATGTTGGAAAAAAGTTATCTGCATCCAGAGAAAGAATTACAGGGCCTGAATGCAGATTGAAACAAACTGTTTGCTCTCTCTTTTTTTTCTTTTGTTTCTTCTTTCTTGTGGTTCATTCCATTCATTGGTTATAGTTCTTCTTTGCAACATGGCTAAAGTGAAAACATGTTTAATGTTAAGGTATATGTATAACCTATATAGAATTACAAGCCATCTTGGGGTTGTGGGGAAGAAATGGAGGGGGAGAAAATTTGGAAATCAAAAGCTTGTGGAACTGAATGCTGTAAACTAAAAATAAACAAATTTATTTAATAATAATCATTGTAATAACAATAATAAAATACATGTAAATCATATTAACTTATATTTTTCTTTTTCAGTCAATTCAATCATGTCCAACTCATTATGACCTTTTTGGGGGGATATTCTTAACCAAGATACTGGAGTGGTTTGTCATTTTCTTCTCCAGCTCATTTTGCAGATGAGAAAACTGAGGCAAAAAGGATTAATGTCTTGCTCAGGGTCACACAGCTTAGTAAGTATCTAAGGCCAGATTTTAACTCAGGAAGATATGTCTTCCTGACTTGAGGCCCAGCACTCTATCCACTGTACCACCTAACTGCATTCCAAGTTATATAGTGCCTCTAAAAAAAACAAACAAAAAAAAAAACCCAAAATAATTAATCAGCTTCTTTACCTTATACATTTTTTCTCAAAAAATGTCAAAATATCACCTCAACTCTGTAAGTATAAAATTCTTAATATAGGCCTAGGGTAATTAGAGACCAAAAGAATCGGGTTAATGGACAAAGCTGATGCTTAGAAATACCTTAGTTTCTTCCAGGCAAGACACTTTGAACATTAAATAATCAATGAGGAAGCAATGGCAATATATGTGGAGAGACATTATGAAACAAAATTCAATGGGAAAAATGTTTAAGGCAAACAATATTTATAGAATTATAATCTTAATATATGCCTTTGAAATTATTAAATGAACCACAATAGATTTGGAAACTATACTGATAAAATTTTGAACAATATTAACAAAATACAGGGTCCATCATTCTAAGTCAGCCAAAGAATGACAAATACTTCTTCATCCAAAAGGTGAATTTCTAACAGATATTCTCAGAGTATAGGATTAAAAGGTTAAATACTCAGGGGAATACTGTTGGAACAAACAGATCACATCACTAAGGAAAAGCAGAGATTGACATTCGGTTCTCACCTCAGGGGGATTTTTAGAGTAGAAATGAAAGTAGCCTAACTACCAATGGCTCAACTATGAAATGGCTCAGATGCAAGGGTGGAATCAAAAGACCTTCTATGAATGACATCCACATGAACTCTATAAATAATATGCTGACTGAAAAGCTTTCAACAAATGACCACATCATGAATAGCTGTTTATAGAAATGGTGGTATTTATGAAGGAAGATCAAGATTGGGTCATTGCCTTAAGAATCTATTGAAGAGTTAGTCACAAGAGTTTAGGTTTATAGGTCAATGAAGATATGTAAAAAGAAATGTCAGAACTGTATAATATTACTATAGGTTGCAGAAATTTATTGTTTACCCAATACCAAGCTGAATATTCTTGACAATCTAATCTTCTATCTCTGGTCCTTTGCTGAGACTGCCCCATTCCTTCTCTCCTCCTTCCCCCCACCAGCAATGTATTCTCATTCCAACTTTCCATCTTCAAATCTTTAGCTTGGGCTTCTTATATTTTACTCTCCTCTATATGCTCTATGATTTGGCAGCATTGGCCTTCTGACGGTTCTTTGCACATACCACTCTATCTCCTGACTTCTTGTCTTTTAACTGACTGCTCACAATGCCTGCAATGTTTCACCTCATTATCATTGACTTCTGACCTCCTTAAAAACTTAGCTCTCATGTGCTCTACTTGTATTATATTCCCCCTATATTACCATCTTATTACATTATATAAATATTTTATGTATAACTAGAGTCTGAATATTCATAGGCCCCCTAAGCATGCTCACAACTGCTGTAGCTTTCCATGAAGAGAACATGGGAAGCTTGCTTCTAGGAGAGTCCTGATGATATATATGTAAGGGAAATGCTTGGGAGGCACCAGAATAAGAATGAATATTCTTTAACTGGTAACAAATGTCTAACCATGTGATAACAGGAACATTTTTGGATTGTCTACATAGCTACAACTGGCTTAAGTTAGCTAATGGCATCTGGGAATGTCCTAGATTGCCATTATATAAGTATATAATTGTTTGTTTTCTTATAGGAAAAAAAAATAGTATGTAAGCTCCTTGAGGGCATGGTCCTTCTTTTTGCCTTTCTTTGTGTTCCAAGTACCTTGCACAATGCTTCCACATAGTAAGTTCTTTAACATTTTTTTTCTTTAACTGACATAGGAGGCATTTAACAGTAGCTGATTGGCCCAGTGAAAAGAGTGCTGGACCTGAAGTCAGGAAGACCAGAATTCAAATCCCCTCTCAGACACTTACTAGCTGTGTGATGCTGAATGAGTCACTTAAGCTCTGTTTGCCTAGAAGACAGCTAGGTGGTTCAATGATTAGAGTGTTAGGCCTGAAGTTAGGAAGACCTGAGTTCAAATCTGACCTTAGCCAAAAGTCTTCATGGTTAATTGATTAAACAATCACATGAAAGATTGTTCCAATGTCAATAAAAACAACTCTGATATTTTCCCTCACATCAAACAAATTGAGAATAATCAAATAACAGAAAATAGTCAAAGTTAAAGGTGTTGCTATTGTTGGAACTATAAATCAGTTCACCATTCTAGAAGTCAATTGGAATTGTGTGGAAAAAAATATGATGTTCCATTCTATTACAAAATATTTCTAGTAATACATTTTACAACCTAAAATGACTGGAAGCAAAGTGGGTTTTGATTGGGAATAGTTAAATAAATTATGGCACATACTTGCCATAGAATACAACTACTCCATAAACAATAACAAATATGAAAAAATAACTAATATGAGAAATTTAGAGAAATGACAATAAATATTAATGGATATAGGTTAAACAATCAGAACCAAGGGAAATGTGTGTGTATGTGTGTATAATTGCTTCAGTGATATAAATGGAAAGAACAGTAAACTGAAACTGATTATTTGTTGTTATAATGACAAAAACTGAACCCATAGAAGAGATAAGGAAATGCATATACCCCTTTTCCTTGATGAGGTAGGTGTCTATGGTTATGGGATATTGTACTGGCTGTCAGATATAGTCAAGTTGTGGTTTGATTTTGATGAATTGTTTTTCTTCTTATGTTTGTTAGAAGGGAAGGCTTTGGAGAAGAAAGGGGGAGATGAGTTTGAGAAATGAATGTTATTCTATAAAAGGAAAAAGGCAGTAATAAAACTTAAAGCATCTGAAGAAGGATTCACTTCAATAAGTACTTTGTAAGTATAAAATTTAATGAACATAAAGAGCAAAAATTGATGGAGAGAAAAATAAGAGACCCAATTAAAATATTATTTTCATAACATTTAAGAATGAAAATGAAAGGAGAAAAATAAAGCAAAGGTGTGTATGTTTGTGTGAGAGAGAGAGAAAGAGGGAGACAGACAGACACAGAGATACAAAGACAGAGAGAGGAGAGAGACAGAGAAACACAGATAGAGAGACAGAGACAATGACAAAGAATGAGGAATTTCAAAACATTGCTGTAACAAACTCTTCTCCATTAATGACAGTATAGCTAATACATTTGGACTTTGACATCACAGTAACCAATGTATTCAGTCATAACCATTTATTAAGCATCTTCTATGTGCCAAGCACCGTGCTAAACTCAAGGAGTTCATAGTCTACAGGTGAAATCATGTAAAACCTAAGCATGAACAAGATATATGTATGCAGAATAAAGTGAAGATAATCTCAAAGAAACATTAAGGAAGACTAAGAAAGGCATCTTACAAGAGGATGCTTACTTGAAATTTATTTGAAGGAAGCCAAAGAAATCAGGAGGTGGAAATGAGGAGGGAGAAAATTCCAGACATGAGAGACAGTCAGTAAAAGTGTCTTGAGTTGGGATATGGCATGTTCTGTTAGAGGAACCACAATGAGGGTAGTATCACTAGATATCAGAATATTTGATGGAGAGTGTCTTGGTTTCCTCATCTGTAAATTGAGCTGGTGAAGGAAATGGCAAACTACTCCAGTGTCTTTGTCAAGAAAACACCAAATGGATTCACAAAGAGATGGACATGACTGAAACAACTGGAGAACAAAAAGATATAAAAATCCTCGAAATGCAATACTGTGGACAAGGTTAGGTCTATAGTTAATCAATCAACAAGTATTTGTTAACCACATCCTATATGCTAGGCACTTTGCTATCTGCTGGGGATATAAAGACTATTTAAATTCTATTGAGGATGCAACATACACAGATATGAGCAAATAATACCATGCATACAAAGCAAATACAAAATGAAGAGAAAGGGTAGGGGACACGTAGTATGGATCAAAAAAATGTCTCCTGAGTCGAGATTTGAGAGAAGATAACAATTGTAAGAAGCGGAGGGAAGAAGGGATTGCAATGATAGGGAATAAAGAGGAGATAATCATTTAGGGAGACCAAGTAGACAAGTACAGTTAGAATATAACACGTAAGAAAAGTAATTTTAATAAACCCAGAAAGGTAGATTGCAGTTTGTGAAGGGCTTTAAATGCCAAACAGAGGATTTTATTTTATTCTAGAAGTCATGGAGAGTCATTGGAGGTTTTTGAGCACGAGGATAACAAAGGTCTAATCTTTGCTTAAGGAATAAAGCTTTCTGGCAGTCATCTAAGGGATGGATTAGAGAGGAGAAAGGACAAGGAAGATCTCTCCTGGCAGTGATAATTTTGAGAGTATCGAGATATTGATTCTTGAGATTTCTACAAAAGGAAGGACACTTTGCACAGCTGTCCCTCATTCAAATCAAAGTCAACTACAAGTCATATTATCATTTCCTTGATTACAGGGTCCTCTCTGAAAATGAAGGACAAACACAACAAGATGGGGGATACTTAATGCCTGAAAAAAACATGGCAACTATGATGAACAAAAATAGACAACCAAGAGAGTATCAATAAATACTGACCCACCTGTGTATTTTACCATCTCTAGAAAATTTTTGTGAAAATAATCTACACATAAATCAAGAACATACATAAGGACAGTTTGAGAAGAGAACAGGGACATTGTTATGGATTCTTTTCTACAGAAGACATCTTTACAATCACATAATTGATGGAAAGTTGTAGAAAATAAAAGATCCTACCATTTCATGACAATTGAAAAACAACTATTTGATTCAGGACAAAATGATTTGCAGGTTATTTTCCAATAAAGCACCTCTTATGTCTATGTAAAAATCATAACAACTCTCCTTGAAAGATATGACAACTGACAATTCTGATTATTAATACCAAATAAAGCATACAACAGAGTGGTATATAGTTGTCAAAGGTATTTGCCATACCCATGTAGTACTTTCAGCACAGAGTCCAAATGGAAGATATATTCTTCAACTCTCTATAGATGGTCATGTCCTCCAGATGATTCTCTTTGTAGATGACACTGTGTTGATTATATCAAACCTAGGAAGACAGAAGAGACTCCTGAGGGACATCATCATTCAAATGTTCACTGAACCACTCATGAGAAAACAAAAAGCAAATGAATTAAAAATATCTATTGTTTCACAATATGATATTCAATTAAATGGGTAATACTTGGAGCTGATGCATTAGGTTGGACGAATAGAAAAGAGAATGCTTAGAATTAGCCAGAGGTCAGTAACAAACAATAATAAATGTTTATTGACTTATTCACTGACAATGAACTAAGTCTAGAATTGACCTGTAGAAGAAGAGACTGTTGAATTGTCTTCAAGAATCATAAGGTTTTTTAATGACCTCAAACTTTTTCCATGAAACTAAGAACCATCATTCTAACAATGACATTCTTTCAGTGATGCTGTATGGCTGAGTCAGAAAATACTATTCTCCAGAGAATTAAAGTTAGAATCACAAAAACAGCCATGGACAGACTTTGCAAAGGCATATGTAGGCTGTAGCATGTATCCAAGGGACAACTGTACCAGGAAAATAGTATAATGGGAATCATCATACATATTTATGACTAGAAAAAGTGAGACCAGGTGTAGTATTGTATGTTGATAATCCCTGTTTTGGGGGGAGACTGAAGCTAATACAATTCTTGGAGTTTAGGGATTCTGTGCTGGTTTTAACCACTCTGGTGTCTTCATTATCTGGCAATAATATGGTTAAGTCCCTGGGGGCAGAAATCCATCAAGCTTCTTTAAGATCAGACTACTACACTACCAGTCTGAGATAGGGAGAAAAGAGAGGAAGGAAGGAAGGAAGGAAATAGATTATTGATGTTGCAAAAGTGAGGGGGTAGGGGAAGTGTTCAATGTTATTATGCACAGCATGTTTTCTTCATTGATATCCATTCAAAGTCAAGAGATGTGGAGGAAGGATCCAAAATGGTAAGAGGACCCTCTATGGTAAGCTTATAGTTAGAAGGAGTACTCACAGGTTATTTAAATCACCAAACTACCAGGGAATAAATTTAATTATAGCTCTTATTTTTTATGATTAGCAATTATAGGGAACTAATTTAAAACTACTTTTAAATGTTTTAAAATTAGTTTTATTCCCTTAATTCTTTTAACAAAATCATTTATTTCTCAATTCTTTTTTCAAAATGGAAAATGAATATTTCCTTGTTTCTTCTGTGACAGTACTTAAAACAGAATATTTACATGCAAAATATATATCCAATTTAAGCAAATAAATTAAGTAAAGTACCTTTCTTTCCCTAGTATGGGGGGGAAGTAACTTTTCCCAAATGAAACACAATTACTCCTTTCAATTTTACTACTTTCTATACAACACAAAGACCCCCAATCTAGCCAATCATATGGCAAAAAATATGAGTTTTTTTGACATTAATAATAGCAGAACAACCACAGACCTAGGAGTTTTAGTATCTATTACATTTCTAATTAGTTATATAACCTTGAGTAAGCCACTTATTTCTTAATCATTAAAATGGCTAAAAGTTGAGATTGATGGTGAGAAAAAAGGTTCACATGTAAGTGAATGCTAGGTTCTGGGAAGGCATAAATACAACCTTTGCTTGTGAGGAAGAAAAGCATGGATTGTTGCAAATGTTCCACTAGTATGAGTTCAATCAAAAATATAAGTGGTGGGGTATAGTGAGAGTAAGGTATAGTAACTATTATGTAACACTGTATAGGAATGAATAATGATAAGGTTTAGCAGAAGAAACACAATTATAAGGGATTTGAATATAGTGAGTATAGATGTTTTTTAAGCATCTTTTGTCAAGGCACAAATGTATAATAGTAAAATGGAAGCTGAAAAAGAGGCAAGATAGAGAAAAGTGAAGAATTAAAGCAAGACTAGAAGAATATATATATGTATATATATATATGTATATATATATATATATATATATATATTAATGTAGAATGGTTAAGATGGGATGGGGGGAAGGATACAGCTATCACTAGTCATTTGTCTAGAGGAGAGTAAAAAAAAAAGAAATTAAAAGACAAGGTAAGAAATGTAAGTAACTTCTGTGAGGGGGGGAGGAAAGTGAGAAGATTCTTGCTAAGTAGTGACTTTCTTTCCTTCCAGAGTTCCATTTCACTTGGGATGAGAGTACCTACCAAGAAAGAAATTATTTAAATTAGTCTGAGCACAACAGTAATTTAAATAATAGGTTATAGGGATAAGGAGATTGAAGGGAATTTCAGAACAGTTAAGAAACTGAATTTATTTTGGCAGCTATATCAGTATAAAAAGAATTAAAACTATGAAAAAGATTTGGGGTTGATTATACCAGTTAAACCAAGGTTAAAAGGAATGTTCATTCCATAGTGATTGATTTAAGAATATACCTATATTAACAATCCAGTAAGAGCCACCAGACAGATAAATCACTCACCTCCCTGGGCCTCAGTTTCCTTATCTGTAAAAATAAATAGATTCTGAGCTGCTACACAAGTCTTGATCTATATCCAAATATCCAACTTATAGATTTAGAGTTTGGACAAATCATATATGATCGGTTATTTTTTTCTACTCAAGACTCCACTATCTTCACCTCTTCCTCCTCACCAGCCTCCCTTCTCTACCAGTTCTTACTTTTCTAGTTCCCCTCTTAGTGTTAACTTTCCCTTTTAGAATGTAAACTCCTTGAGGGCATGAAACTGTATTGCTAGACTATAATTTGTATTCCCAGATCTTATCACTGTTCTTGAAACAAAGTGCTTAAGATATGATTTTTACATTTTTTTTTATTTTAGTGGTAGAAGAATCATAGCTAATATAGGTGATACCTCAAAATATGTTAGAATTATGACTCAATAAATAACCTTTGTGTGATGTTCAATGAGGAGTTGTGTTTTAGGTGTGGAGAACAAAGCTTCAGCTATGCTTCCAGCATTTTACAAAGAATTATATACCAGTTGAAGAGTTTTAATAATGAGTTGGATATTCAGGCCTTTGATCCCCTACAACTAATCTCTGAATTTAGAAAACAATTAATTAATTTAGAGGGCACTGGCAACTCTAGAAATCTTTCAGAAGTTTATTTATTAAAACGGGATCAATACTCAATTATCAAGAATAATCCATTTAAATCATCCCTCCTTTCTCACTCATTTGGTTGTAGTATTCCTCTTTTTTTCCCAACTATTCATCCTTCTGCATCCCCTGACACTGCTTGTTGCAACAAATATTTCTGATATTTGCCTCAGGGCAAACAAACAAACAAAAACCTAGCTCATTGTAAACTTTTATGAAAAGGGAAGCATAATTATGCCAAATGTCCTAGGGCTCTAGATAATAAAAGAAAGGTAGAAGTAATTGGGCCAACTTCAAGGGCTCAGAAGGAAAAGGGAAAACAGACAAACATTTGAGACTATACATTTTAAACAAAAACAAAAAAAGTAGGTAGATCTCTAGGGATTTTAAGAGAAGGCTGCCATGGAGGATTTCTGGAAGATATTGGGGATTATAAAAACAAGACTCAGATGACACTGAGAAAAACTTGAGGAGAAAATCAGATAGGATAGCTAGAGATGAATAAGTCATCAGTAGAGAAACAGTGAGGAGACAATAAATTTTGCAGAGGAAGAGATAGATGACACTTCAGAAGAGATGACTTTGCCTAATATCCAGTGGTAGAAAGAAATTTTAGAGTCAAGGAGAAACCAGAGGAATTAATGGGCCAAAAAAGCTAAAAGACAGTAATGAGACCATTGTTAAGTGGAAGGAGGGATACAGGAGACATGTTAGAGTATGAGACAATGGTAGGAATAAGAGATAATGTGAGGCAGGTAAAAAATAATAATGATGATGATGAAAAGTAGCTAGAATGTATACTTGGACAAACTTTGAGAAATAGTGGAGGATAGAAGGGCCTGGTATGCCATGTTCCATGGGGTCACAAATAGTTGGACAAGACTGAGGACTGAACTACAGCTAGAGTCTAAGCAATATAGGTATGATGGAGTTAAAAATGATAAAACAGGAATATGAAATGGAGAAAAGAGAAAAGGTATCTTTTTATGGAACAAATAAAAAGACATTTTAAATAGCAGCTGCTGTTGCTTCTATACCTTTTTCCCCCAAATAAAGAGAGTGAGATATATAGAAATGGGGGGAGGGAGTGCTCAAGGTCAGCATAGTCAATGGCAAGTGGAAACTAGAACCCACTGTTCTTCCTCTGTTAGCTCTCACTATTCTTATAATCATGGTACTCAGGAACACTGCATCCTGATAAATTTTTTTGTGAGTAAATAGGAAAGAAATTCTGGAGCAGAGAAAAGGGGTCAGAATCAATTAAAGCAAATGAAAATAGAGCAGTATTCTGTAGGAATCAAAAGGAAATTTAGAATTGATGAGGCAGTGAGGACTGGTAGGAAGGACTCGGCATTTTCCAATTATCTTGCATTGGCCTAAGTGGCAAATCCCATTGGGTTCTGAAAATAATGCCTTGCTCCTTTTTGGCCTCTGATTTATAGGTGGGTCTTGAAAGAAATAACATAGATAAGATAGAAGGCTAGAAAATTTATTAATCTCTGAAAGAAGATAATTTATAGGTAATTATAGTAAAAGAAACAAGGCTAGAACAAAGACATAAAATTGATTAAAGTTGATAACTTGATCTTTACACTGGTATATAAAGTAAATGAGTCATTTTGAATTACATAGTATTTTATATTTGCTTACTACAAATTACTTGGAGATATGAAAGTTATATGAGATAACCACTGAAAGATTATCAGACTACTGTTACAGATCCCAAAAAAGGTTATCCTTGTTTTGAACATTCCCCGGTAATGGGAAACGAATTCTGTCTCTCTACCTCTGTCTCTCTTCCTATCTATGTCTCTCTCTTTCTTCCCACCCCTTTCCTCAGCCCCACTCTATATCTGGGAAAACATCTAGTTGTTAAGTAGTCCTTGCTTATATCAAAACAAATTCTGCCTCACCATAACCTCAACATAAATCTTAATTCACTTTTCTGGACTTTTCTAGAATAAATCTAATAATTTCTTATATGTATGGAAATCCTTCAAAATATTTAAATGATTTTATTACCTCCACCATGTACACATAAATGGTCCCAGTTATTTCAACTTATTTTTGTATTTGGAATATTTTCTTTCCATATAGGATCATTTCAGGTACCATCCTGGTCATCCTTTTGTATACTTATTTCAGCTTGCAATGCCTCTTATACAATGTAAGTAGCACCTAGTACTGGACACAGCAGTAAAGAGGTGTTCTGAGCAGTGCAGAACTACCATCTTCCTTGCTCTGGACATCATACTTCTGTTAAAGTAACAGTTTAGCTGTCATGCTGCTAGCTCAAAATGAGCTTTCAGTCCATTAAAACTTGTAGATCTGTTTCACATAGACTACTTTCTATCTATTCCCCTTCCTTTTTATTTTTAGATAATTGTTTCAAATCCAAGTACTGGACATTATATTTATCCCTATTAACTTTCACTGTGTTGACTTTAACATATTGTTCCAATCTGTCAAGATCTTTTTGAAGCCAAATTCTGCAATTCAATCTGTTAGCAATCCTTATACACTTCATCTCTCTATTTCCACTCTAAGGATGAATAGACTATTTCAAGGCCATACAAGAAAAAAAAAAGTAAAGTACAAGCAAGAATAAAGATAGTCTTCAGCCACCCTAGCCTATGGATGGAGAAGAGAGGAGAGTGGTGGGCTTAAAAGATCAAATTGAACAGATTAAGATGGAACTGACAGAGAAATCCAATGACAGAGATCTTTGAAGACTTGTTTCAAGAACAAGAAGAGGCAGAGAGAGCTTTGACAGGATGTAGGATAATCTCAAGACACCAGTCAAAAGGTAAAGTAGCAAACAATTGAGCAGCAAACATCACAGCTCAAGGTGTAAGCAGTAGGATCAAGCTGTTGAAGAGGATAAGTGGTCCTGAGTCTGGGTTCATTGCTGAGTTCTATAAGGATTTGGCAATTGAAAAGACCTTTGGCTGCAATTTCACATGGGGAAAAAATGAAATGACCAGAAATATAAAACGAGGAACATTCATAATAGCATTTCTGAAAGGAGAATAAAAAACTATTAGAAACCAAAGGCCTTTAACATTAGCAAATAATACCAAATAGTTTCCCCTGAATCCAGCTACACAGCCTGGCAAGACAAACAGAAGGTATGATATGCAAGAGACAAGAATTTCCTCAATCAATGTAAAGTGGCACTTTCTATACAATAGTTTTAGAGAACTGACTGGGAACAATTAGGAATTGTAACCTCCCTAGGGAAACACAGTCCATATGTGTCAAAGGTGAGACTTGAAAGTGGTCTTCCTGACTCTGAGCAGAATGCTCTATGTATAAAATCTACACCTTTCTCTTTAAGACCAGGCAAAGTTATGGTGTACCAGATAAGTCTCAGACATATTATAAATTGCTAATACATGAGCATGATCATATATCACTGGGTATAGTGCCCCCTAGGCTGAGTGGAGTTGTAACTTAGTTGAGGGCTAAATTTCTCAATATGGGAACACTGAAAATGGGTTCCAATCCTTGTTCTACTATGTAATGAGTGACCTTGAGAGCCTCTACAATGAGAGTATTTGACTACATGACCCCTAAGAAGGAAGAAAAGGAATCTAATAGGTAAAGATGAGGAGTAAGTACATTCCAAATGGGTAACTTCACCTGACTGCACAGAAATGCTATGTGGTAATAGCAGATTAAGGAAAAACTCATCATCTAGTTTAACAAAAACAGAGAGTGCATGAAGAGAAGTAATGCAAATGAAGTATGAAAATATAAAGGAGACCAGTAGCAAATTTGGCTTGTGCATCTATTTTTTAGATAGTATCTCCCTTGTCTTTGGTGGAGAGTTTCTCCAGAAACTAAAGCAAAACTTAGCCCTTTTTGGTAGTTCCAGCTGGAGGAAAGGAAGGAAGGACCATCTCAGCCAGTACTTTTAAGTAAAGGGGGGAAAATGAAAATTTAAGAGCACCAAGTTAATTAAAAAGAGTGACAACAACTCAAGATATGGCATCTGATGAAATTTTGGTTTTGTTTGGTGTTAAAAAATTGTAACTGTATGGACAAATGCAAATATATTACATATGCATCTATGAGGTTCAAATTAGGACATATGAGAGAATATAGAAAACATAAAAATAGTAGCCAAATGCATTTATAGGTATAGTAATTAAGAACTGGAGTAGTTTACATTCTTTGACAAATTTTATGTCAGCATTTTGATTTAAACATATCTAGACAGAAGCTAAAAATGAAATTCAAGGGAGCATTAAATCAGTGAAAAGGATGTTACCCTGAAATAGAAATTACATTAAACTTATTTCCCCAAACCATCCCAGCAAATTTCCTAATACAATGCTAGATCCTTAGGTAAAGTTTCTAGGCTTAGGCATCTAAAGATAGTTCCTCACTTCCCACATGAACCTTAAAACATTCCGTCTTGCCTCCCATGGTACTAGACAAATTCTTGGTTACTCAGAGTCTAACTCTTATGAAAATGAGATTTGGTGAAGGTTTGCAGTTTTCTTTCACTACTCACAGAGGTGTCTTGGTTTTTTCTCTTGAGCAACTTTGAAGAGAGGAAGAGAAGTCATCACATGCCAGCATTTCTGCTGTTTCAATGAAGAGAACAAATGTTCCTATAAAACATTTATTTTCAATTGGAAGTCATAAAGTAGCTTTTGGCTTTATTGTGCTATAGAACTAATATAGTGTGACATTTTATACCAGCTTACAATGGATGGCTGAAGTGGAAGTCCACTAAGAAAATTATGCTGAAAGGTTGATATGAAAGCATCATGTACTGGAGTTGACAAATGGATGCCATTGTAATTTATTTTATTTTACTTTTATGTGTATGCAGCTACTTTGCATCTACCCATTTTCCAAATCTGATTTTGAAAAAGTCATACTCAAGCTTCAGTGACTATGTATCCAATATTGGAAGAATGTACTACAAATTAAAACATAACAAACATACCATGTTTACTTTAGACATGACAATTCAGGGTCTACTTATGTGAAGTTAGTATAATGCTTTAAAACACCACATGATTTTATTTGAAAAGTTGTTTTTACTCTTTGAGTAATGTAAAGAATGCAATCCTATGCCCTAGAGAAAGAACCTCATGGAATTCTTTATCTCTCGCAGAAAAAAAAGTATGTGGAAGATCTAATTAGAGGAACACATTTGTGGATTAGAGTGTAAAAAAACAAACAACTCTAGACTACTTTTCCCTATTCATTTATTAGAAATAGAATATATTTATGTCCTCCTTTGAAGAAATTGGGAATTTTACCAAAAGAAGAAAAACCTCTGGACAAATCCTTAGTATCCTATCCTCAATACAGGGGAAAAAAAGGTTCAAAATTGTTTAAATGGTCCCATAAAGCCATTCAAAGGCTCCTCTAAGGCAGTGTTATAGGTCAGTGGTGATGATCCAGAAACAATTATATGGGGTATGTTGTTTTATGCAAGTTCTATTATGATAAAAAAAACAAAATAACAAATCTATGCCAGTGCTAAAATTATCATTTCATTTTTCTTCTTTCTTAATAGGACTGAGTTAGCTTGAGAGTGCTTTGCTCAGAATACTAAAATTCAATATCATTTATAGCATTTTTCTGCAAAAGATTAGTGGCAGTAGTTTGTTTCTGTTTTGGTGGTGGTTTATTTTTTTTTATGGCATCCAATAAGAACCACAAAGCACGAGTAATTTAATTCTGTCTCTTCAAAAATTTTTCACATGTATATTTCCTTGATGATTAACAGACAGGAGAAAAGCAAGAAGAGAAGCAGATAGGTAGGTCTTATTATAGCAGACCAGTATGCCTTTGTTTTCATTTCCTTTCTTTTTTGTTTCTGTGGGATGGTTCCCTGAGCAAGGAGAGCTGAAATAAGTTCATCCTCTCCTGCCCTGATGAGATGGTGCTGGAGTACAGCCAAAGCATAGGGTTGACTCCATTTTGATCATCTGACAAAGCTGTGGTCAGGCGATTAGCAGCTAAGCTGCTTAGCCTAGGAGCTAACTGGAAACATATGGATGTAGGTGAGTTAAGAGATAATCTGGTACTTCAGAAATCAAGGAGAAAGTAAAACACAGATCATTTGAAAGGGAAGCAAACCAAACCCGGTATTGTGGTGTGACCCAAGAGAGTCCTCTAATAGTTAATAGTCAATATTAGCATGAAATTAAACATTCTAGGTCATTCAACAATTATCAAAAGGAAATTTACTATACTTAGCCATGGCTGAAAAAGAATATACATTGATGACTCTGTGTTGATGCAACTCCTTGAAATTTCCCTGCCTCCAAATTAATAATAATAGCTTGTAGAAATTAATACTATGCTGCATCATTTAATAATCAGTATTTCTCTGTTATCCATCCTATTCTCCATTTTGTCAAACCCATTTCTCAGTCTAGCTCAAAATATACTATCTCTGAACTAAAGGCTAGGTTTGAAGAATGTGATCATTCTTAGCCCCAGGACATTTACTACCCAATTTAAAGAGAGACCTTTGTTTTATTTACAGGTAAACAAATAACCTACTTGCCCTAGGCCCCTCCCCAGGATATGGCTCTCCAGCCCTTACCTACCCTTTTCAAAGTTAGAGGTGATTTGATATCCAAGAGGAAGGCTAAGGGGAAAGGAGGACCTGACTGAGGATTCTGATTTTCTGACCGAGACTACTAGTAGTGGCAGAGGTCTATCAAGCAATGAACATCCCTTAATTGTCAGAGAGTGGCATGATCACTCACACTTGAAGGTCAACTCACTTTCCCCCTAGTTGCAACTTACCTTAAGGCTTTTTTAACTACCTCCAAAGCCCCACCCCCCCTTTCAAGTTTCTATAGGGTCTCAATAAACATGGTCTTTTCAGTTCCAAGGGGTCGCTGACATAGTGAGGAGTCCAGTCTGACCTATTTATTAACAGCCATATGCTTCACTGTTAGTAAACTATAATCTTGCCTTGGATAAAATGGTGCATCAGCTTGCCTCAATGTCACTCTACCAGCCACAAACTAGTATTGATGTAATCCTTTAAGGTTTACAAAGCACTTTACACACATTTTTTTATTTGATCCTCACAACTGTCTGCAGTAGGTTCTATTATTTTATTAGGGAGGCAATTGAGGCTGAGCAAGGCTGATATAAACTCAATTGACTAGTAAGCGTCCAAGGCAATATTTGACTTCAAATCCTCCTGACTCTGGTTCCATTTTGCCACCTAGCTGTGTGTAATTATTATTTTGGTTGCCTATCATGCTGCACCAGCAGAAAAATCAGAGGGAATCTAGAACTCTTTCATACTTATGGGACCAGGGAATAATATCAATTGTTTACACTTTTATTTCCCTGAGCCAATAAAGTCTTAAAGGTGGTTTCAAAACTATTTAAGGAAAAAATTAGCCTAACTTGCATTGAGAGGGTGAGCTAAGATTTTATATACCACAAATATGAGGCAAGAGTGAATGAATAAATAAGCAATGAGGACAATATGGAAAACAATTTGGCTTATTCGGCATGCCTGAAGTGTCATAACATGTCTGAACTGTCATCTTTTATGCCAGGACAGTGCCCTGACTTCTCTTCTTGGTAAAGCCATAATGCTTTGAGCTTCAAATGAGTTGTGTTTCAGCAGTCAAAATTTGTCAGTTCTAGTCTTGGCTATACCAGGTACTGATGACATCATCATCATCATCATCAACAACCACCACTATTTTGAGATAGGTTCCATTTGCTACAGAGTTAGAAATTCCTGACTCTCTTCTTCCTTACTGCTGTTCACTTTAAGAAAAGAATGTCAGTTAAGAAACCTCAATATAGTCAATACACTGAAAGATACCAGCAAGATAGGTGTAGAATCTAAGTGCTCACTTAAGATTTGAATCATCCTTGTAATACACCAAGTTAAACTGATATAGAAGGTATGTGCTGATTTAAACAGAAGAGACAAAGAAATGATCTTGAAAATGAAGGGAACATGTGTACATGGCCACTAAGCCATTTTGTATAACCACTAGAAAAACTCTCTATCATGAAGGATCAAAGGCTTGGGATAATTTACAGATAAGAATCCATACATACCTTATTGACTTGTATAATCTTTCTGAGATAGTTAATGAGATCCTATCTATCAGCTTAAACTAGTTGTAGATAGCAAAGTTGAATGCCTAATATCTCTACTAATAAATTGATTTCAATAACTTTTTTAAAAAAGAAAATATATCTTATCACTTCTTAGGCAATAGTGAATCAAATAATGGACAAATCAAAAAGACACTTGCTCAGAGAAAGGTATTATCTTCTTCCATATGAGTCTTCCCCTTGATTGTAGATAAATAGGAGAAAAGCAAGGGAGGAAAGGAGTCAGGAAAGGCTGGGTTAAACAGATTAGCATGACCATATCTTGTCTTGCTTTTTGTATCTGTGTGTTCCCTGAAGTAGATTATGTTCAGGGGGCACGTTGCTATGCGCCCTGAGATCAGAAGCACACATAACAGCAAAGGAAGCATTAATATCAGACTCAGAGGAATATTGCAGTCAAGACAGTAAGACACTAACGTGGAAGGAAAGTCAAAACTTTCAGTCAAGTGCTCATTTATCCCAGTCTGGTGTTAGGTCTCACCAATGTTCACCGTATTTCATTTAGATTAGTCCTGTTACTCCTTTCCAATTATCCACATATAAATCCACAGATTTCATTTCCCTTCCCCTTTTAGAATGTAGTCTCCTGAAAAACACATAAAAGGGTACATCTTTTTGGTTCAGTTCCCTAAAGCTCTGATCCAGAGGAGATAAATAAATTCACATTAAGGTCAATTGAGGAAAAAAGCCCAGACACTTTAAAGGAGAGATTTCTTTAGCGTACAAGGTCCTATGATTCTCCTAGCTATGAAATTGTAGAGTTCTGATTCTCCAATTAATTTTGCATGCTAAATGAGATGAGGTACTGAGGGTGACAAAAAGAGACCTGATCAAAATCTATTGTTTGATAAAGCCCAAATTCTAGTTGATAAGCCTTTGCTTATTATTATATTGTATTAATTTGTCCTAGTTGAATAGCTTATCTGTGAGTGTGGCCCCAATGCTTTGAGGGATTGATTAAATCTTACCATAGGTCTGTGCTTCTGTCACTCCAGGTCATCATTTGACAGTAGAAATGAGTCGACAGTGTCAATGGACACTGTTAAAAACTGGGATAGTTTTGGTTAGCATTTCTGATCACCTATTTTAACTGAGATTATTGATTTCAACAAGTATTTACATTCTTGTCCAAAAGGAAAACAGTCATATTGACTCATAGTTGAATCTTAACTTTAGCAAACCTAGCCAAATTTATTTCCACCAAAAAGATATTGAGTATTTGACACCATTAGACCTTAAGACTTTTGTGTTTAAAAAATAATGATAATAAGAAACTACACAGGAGGAAACAGGGTGAGTTCACAGGTTTAATATTTAATAAAATATTCTTTTCTTAAACAAAGACTATTATTTATCTTATGACAATGGCTCAGACTCAACAGCAGAACAGGGGGCCATGGCTTGAATGCACAAACTCTTGCCTGTTAAAAATATCACAGTGAGGACTAAAGCCAAACTCTATTTAGGGGAAATGGGTTTTAAAAGACCATAGCTCTTTGTCATTACCCTAGACATAAATAACCTTAAATGCCTGAAATAAATATTATTTAGCTTTCCTAAGGCATACTGGCATACCACTCATTGAAACAATTAAACAACAAGATTATAGGGAAAGATTTACTAGGTTTTTTTGTTTTAAATCCCACAAGTCAATTTTCTGCATGGAGAATGAAAATTCTGGCCTGGTTGTTGCACATCAGCTCTACATATCTCATGACAAAAGAGACAATGACTAAGTAGGGGACATGCAGAGGAGGACAGCCAGAATGATGAGTAGTCTGAAAGCCATATCTTATGAGGGACAGTTGAAGGAACTAAATGTGTTTATCTTGTAAAAGATGAGACAGTAAATTATATATATATATATATATATATATAGCTATCTTCAAATACATGAAAGTCTGTCATGTATGTAGCTTATTTTATTATGCTCAAAGGGGCAGAACCAAGACCACTGAGTGGAAGTTAATAAAGGAAAACATTTTCTTTCAGCATAATAAAAGTTTTAATAATTAGAGTTGTTAACCATTGGAATGAACTACCTCACAATGCATAGACTGGATGAACATTTGATAGGCATATTCTATATGGGATTACTGCATAGTATATGGTTAGAATCTAGAAAAGACTTCAGGGATTATCTAATTTAATACCTTCAGTCTCATAAACAAGGAAGACCAACAGGACTATAGAATCAGGACCTAACACAAGAAGTGAGACCTGGCTATAGGTTGAATAATTCCAATTCCTATCTTTCCATTAAACCATATTGCTCCACAAGATGGGATTACAGAAAAAATGAACTGAGGTGATCTTTAATGTAGATTCTAAACTCACCTACCCTGTGTGCCTTTTTGTCAAAATTCCATACTAAGACATATAACTAGGGGAAGGACACACACTCACACAATTTAAATCAGACAATGTAACTATATATAGTATACCTCATGAAATTCCAAAGGCTATCTAGTTTTCAGGTTTCATCAATTAATCATTCAATACCAAATTTATGTATTTGTCAATGTCAGACAATCAAAATATTCTATTAGAATTAGCTATAAAATATCATCTAGTATTATAGTATATATCTAAAGGAAATTTGGAAGTTATTTAACTTAAGATTTAAATTAAACTAATTGGGTCCTGTAGTGCACGCATGCACATACACACACAGAGTATATGTTGGGAAACATGTATTCCAAATTATAGACTTAAGAAAACTGAGAACTAGAAGGGTTAACTGATTTGTCTAAGGGTACATAGTTAGTTAGCAAGACTAGGACTAACATCTTTGTCTCCTTTCCTTTGGTTTCCTCAACTGTAAAATGGGGGTTATCATCACATCTACCTCACAAAGTGATTGTGAGGATCAAATGAAATAGCACTTATAAAAAGCACTTAGCATAAAGCTTGGCATACTACACATGCTATATAAGTATTCCCTTCTCTTTCCCTGCCCTCTCTGCTAATGTGAAGTACAGTGCTTTTTCAGTAAACCAATTCCTCTTTTGATTTTTTTTTCTATATTTGAAGTACATGCAGTTTTATCTGACTTCAGGGTTAAATATCATATTTTAATATTTTAGTGCAACATTCAAACCATTATTCAAAAGTCAATAATATACCTTTTGTTACACGTATTAACAAATTATCCTTTGTTTGAGATTTCGTGGCTTGCCTTGAACCTTTAGCAGCTTCTCTATCTTTGTCTTTTCCAACTCAAATGCTTCATTATATCCTTTCTATCCTTCAGCACCCTCCCTGTTATTTTGAACTCCTCCATCATTTTTCATGTACTCTTCGGGTTCTATTTCCCATGATTGGCACTCACACTTTATTCACCTTGAAAACTACCTTGCCTGTGGAAACCAATGGTAATTGTGCCATTGTTTCTATTCATTAGGCAGACCAAATCCATGCTTTTTAATGTAATAAAAAAATGTTTTAACTAGGTGACTTATTCTGTATAGCAAATGTTATGTTATATATGGATTTCTCTCTAACTTTCTAGTTGTGATGGGATTATTTTAGTCAGACAATTCTTAAGGTTGAAGTATTTTTCATTGTTTGTAATTCTGTATTAAATTCCTATTGTCTCTGCGCAAAAAGAAACTCATGGAAATAGAGGGTTCTCAAAAATTAGCAGGTCACAACACAATGCATCTTTTTCTATCGGCTTTTACAAATTTCATACTGACAGTTAAATTCCATCACAGAAATATCCAGTATGAGGATGAACCTGTTACATTGATTAAAACTTAGGATCACAGTATGAAATGCAATTATTTAGTAATATAAAAAAAAATAAAATACACCCATAGATGAAAATGTAGTAATGTAATTAATTCCTCCCTCTGAGTATAATTGAACTGTTTTATTTAGCAGCTGTTCATAGAAGTAATACAGTATGATTCAGGCACTAGCCTCATTTTTACACTAGGAAAGTAAAGCAAAGATTTTTTTTCTTTTGGCATAGCAGCAGAAATATTTCCATACATCGAGACTTTTGGTTAGCGGTATAGTTACCATTTGCAGAACTCATAGTTATATTTAGCTAAGTCTTAGACTATAGATGCTCTCCAATAAGAGAGGGGAAAAATCAGCAAAATTGGTTACAAAAATACTCAATAGAAGAGTGAACTTTTTCCATGATAATATATCGACCTTGGGTCCTATATATGTTCATAGTCTCCATCTGCTTTCTCAGTCCTCTAACAGTACACAATTCATCTGGAATTGTATTGCTCTATGTAATTGAAGCATATCATATTTTGTTTTTTTTGCTTTTTTTTTATGTTGTTGATTCATTTCAGTTGTGTCCAACTCTTCCAGATCCCATTTAGGGTTTTAGGTCCACAGTATTTTAGATTGTGCTACTTAACTTTCTATGCAGGATCCATCTATGATAGTGATGTATATGCTGCAGTATGCCCTTTGCCTTTTTGCAAGCACTATTTCAACACTGATTCTGTTGTTTGACTTCCTTACCATCCCTTCTATCACCCCAAGGGGGACTCTGAAGAAGTCGCTCATTAAGTTAAATGTTCCACAGTAATTATAATGATGTCTGGCTTTACACCTAGATGGAATAGGAAGATCCCCATAAAGTTGATTTCAGGGGTGACAGGAATTCTTCTTCCCTATCCTCAAATAGCCTTCCCCAACTTCCCCCCCCCAAGCCTAAAATTCAGATAAATGGGATAAAGTCTTGTATCCCATGACAAACCTGACTTAAAGTACAAAAATTCTCTGCCAGCTAATAGATTGACTTGATTTCCTGCTGAAATAAAAATCACTGAGATCTTTCTCTTGGATCATAGACAGAGCTGGAAGGGATGTTAGTAATCTGATGCTTCCATTTTATAGATGAAGGATGTGAAGCACAAACTAGTAAAGTGACTTGCTCAAACTGCACAGGTGATAAACAGTAGTGCACGTATTCAGATGTAGGTCTTTTTGGTGCTTACTGAACACTACTAATTTAAAGCTTCCTTTGGTGTGGAGGAATGTAGAGGTGAATTGTGGGAATGAGGAAATCAGGCAAATTGTGTCTAGGTCTATTCTGCATATCTATCACACATTGTTAACAAAGGATATTTGTTTGTCTGAGTACCAACAAGGTATAGTATTAACTTTTTTTATAGTATTAACTTTTAAGTTTTAAAATTCCATTCTCAAACAAAGTATTATTTATCTTACAGGCTTTCTTGAAACGAAAATTTATTATTATATATTTAGAATCCTCTCTTTTGTTCTGCTATTCACACAACATCCTTTTATTTCTTTCTAGCTTTGTATTTACATTCCAATATTTAAGTTTATGGTATGATTTTATTTCTTTTCTCTATTCCGTATTTGTGTTCTAGAGTTTGAGTCTAAAATAAAATCTAAAATTCATAAAAAAAGTTTTAAAATTCAATTAAATGAAGAATGATTTAATGAAAAAATTGAGAGCCAGAGAAATTACATGGAAGAGCTATGCTTTGAACCCAGGAACTCAGAATCCAGAGTTAACATACTGATATCTTTAAATTTTTAAGCATCCAGCTTTGTGTACACTAAAGGTTTGGATTTCTCGGACAATTCTCCCATTTGTCAGACGTTTTGTCTTCATGTAGATACAACTTGCTATGTAAGACCTCTTATGTAATAGTAAGGCAGTAGTTTTATCACTGTCCATAGTCAAATTTATATTATTGTTACAATCATTTAAATGCTTGTGTTGACTCACTTCTTAAAGTAAGGGTAGGAGAAATGTTGCATTTGGTAACATGTTATAGAGATTTCCCTTAGCTCCTTTTTGGTTAATTTTGTTCCAGTATGAGTTCAGAAAAATGAAGACTTGCTTGTGTTAGCAGCAATAAAAATGAAATGAAATATTCTTATCCCACTGGCTACAGGCCTCATCATTCAAAGATCCTATTGACAAAAAAAAAGTATAAACATTTATCAAAAGTTTATACTTTCTTGAACTTCATCTTCAATATTGTCAGCCACACATAGACTCTCATCAATCATATTCTTAAAAGTGGGTTCTGTGATATTTTTGATTGAAAAAAAGTTATTTTTATTCAGGTAGTATGATGGATAAAAGCAAGAGTCCTTTTTCTCAGAGTAGCATTTCCTGGAATAGGTGTTATTTTTATCAGATTTTTCTTTCATTTAAAGAAAAATAAATATATGTATTTTAGATTCCATTTTATGTGATACAAAATAACAAAGAAACATAAATTTTACTTCTCTCTTTTTTCTCATTTCCCTTTTCCTCTTCCTTTTTTTATAATTCACATTATGTGAGTTATTGAAAGTGCTATAAGACTTTTCTCTCTTTCCTTAATCCTTATTGGTCTATTTCTTATATGCTCACTGAATTATTTTAGATCCAAATCCAAATGTGGAGATAAACATAAAATAATTACTGTCTCCCACATACATACCACTGTGAACCCAAGCACTTCCAGAAGTAATATGATTTAATGAAAAGATCATGGAACTGGCATGAGGAGAACAGAGTTTTAATTATTTGCTTGCTCTCCTCTCCCCCATTACTTTAAATTTATTTTGTATAACTGTATTTATTCATCAATGTATACAGTGTCTAACTTCCCTCCTTCCATCCACATATACAAAGCATAATGTAATATTCTTCAAGTAAGAATAGTTTCTAGTTATTAATTTGGAGTTTTTACATACCTACTGCCTAGCACCTGGGCCTAAAGGTCACATGTGGCCCTCTTGGTCCTCAAGTACAGCCTTCTGACTGAATCCAAACTTCACAGAACAAATCCCTTTACTGCAGTTTTGAGGCCACATATGGCCCCTAGGTCTTCAAGTGTGGCCCATTAACTGAATCCAAACTCCATAGAATAAATACTTTTATTAAGGGCATTTTTCTTTGAAGTTTGGATACAGTCAGTGGGCTGTACTTGAGGACCTAGAAAGACACATGTGGCCTTGAGCTATAGGCTCTCTCCCTACCCCAAGCCTAGCATGTAATAGGTGCTTAATTAATATTTAATAAAAAGGAATTTGAAGTGGGTTTCATTCTAAGCTTACAAAGTAATTAGCTGTAATTAGGATTAATCTCTTTGCATCCCCCTTTTTATCATTGTTACAAAATGACTCCTGGTGCAAGGTGGAGAGGTTAGGAAAGAAGAGAATTGTAATTTTCCCCCCCATTAATATTTTAGTTGAAACTGTTGTGTTGAAACAGAGAATCCAATTCAAACAAAAGAAAATGTTTATCATAAGACAATGAAGAGGCAAATGGTAAGTGCGTTAGTAGACTGCAACATATAGCCAATGAGAAAGATTAAAGGAGACAATGATTTCAGAGAAATGAATGACAGGAAAAGATGATAATCTGGTCACATGGCAAGAGAGAGAGACTACAGGTGAATTTCCCCAGTGTTTCACTTTCATCTGTGTGAAGTCAGGGAAAAATAAGAAAGGTCTTCAGCATGTTGGGTAGACCTACTGCAGTGATATTATCAGAAGCTTTGTACAATAGTGGCACAGGATGAATATGCTCCGATGGGTTGCAATCTACAATCCTTGGAGAGCATCCAAATTGATAAAATCATGGATCTAATTCGGTATTTTGAGTTCAATATTTCCTATCTACTTCCCTCTTATTCTCTTTAAAAGCTTCTGGCTGCAACTGATGTGATGTGACTATGTCCTGAGGACACCAAGATGTCTACCAAATATCAAATTTCCAGATACAGTAACATCCTATAATGACATCTTGCCATTAAAATGATGCCAAGGAACAGATTTCATGTCTATGTCAGTCTTCCAAGTTATAATTACAGAGTCCCTATGCAAAATTAGCTATGTAGTGAAGGTGATTTAATTCATAATGTAATTAAATCCATTGAATGGTGAAAAGTAAATGAGGCCAATTTATAGTGTTTGCCAGTACCTATATAATTTGCTGTAATTTAACTTTTTTCCTTCAAATTTTGGGTATTTGAATATATACAGGTTGAATGTGGTCATAGGAATTTTTAAAAAATACTTTCATCATATTTTCATTTGGCAATAAGTCCATTGTAATAAGCAAAATATTTGACAAAAGCCAGACTAGAAAACACTTAGACCCAATGATTGCAGGTCCTTATTTCTGTTTCAGAACAAGGAAGTGTGACATGGTTTAACTTATTGATATGGTCTTATAACACTGTAATGTGATATAAGCAATATTCTGTTTCTTTCCCTGGAACGCGACAAAGATGTGAAGGAGGAATCATCTATGGATCCTCTAATGCCTTCAGGAGTTGTCTAGCTCCTTTTATTTTCTCTCCCATCTCACAATGTGAAATTCTAGCAGGACTCACTGAAGGAATTTTGTATTCCTGGGGTCTCAGAAATGGTTATAGGACACACAAAAACCTAAGAAAGGACTCCTCCTCCTAACTCTTTCCAACCATGTTACTGGTCAGCTGAGCTGCCAAACTGCATCCAGTCAAACAGGAACAGTTTTCATTGACTTTTAAGTCACAACTGGCTAGCCCAATCAGCCTATTAGTGATAGTGGACAAAAACATTTTCTAAGTCACTGACTATATCCCCTTCCACTATCTCATTCAACTGAACTCATTCAACTGAAGATTGTGCCAGACAACAATATGAAGTCGGAAATGTCTATTGCTATTTTGGGAATACTTTATTTTGTATCTTCATTCTACTTTGTAAATAACTGGGGGTGGTGTATATGTGAGAGAGAGACAGACAGACAGACAGAATCACAGACAGAGAGAAAAAGAATTTAGAGTAAGGAAGGAATGGTTAAAGTTAGAATTGATTGATCATTGGTATATTACAGAAGGGAGAGGTGTAGGTACAGATGAGTAAATAATAATTAACAGTAAAGGTACAGTCCTTTAGGTTCTCCCTTCTCTAGACATTGACAGATTCATGTTCAAATTGCAGGTAATTTTGAATATTATCTTACTTATGTGTCTCGTTTGACCTAATCATTTTTAAAAACTGTGGATATCTAAAATTAACGTTGGTCTGGTCATTTTATTGCTCATCATGCTAACAGATTCTGGCAAGGAATAATGTTGAAACAGTAAAATATTAATTGTGATGAAAATTAATTTAAAAATAAATGAAAAGAAAGCTGACAAGCACCAGAAAGCAATCTCTGCCACATTCCTGAATCAATACCTAAAATAAAATTTAAAAAAAATCCTTCCAGAAAAGTTTGGTGAATAAGCTCCTCCAAATGATGGTTTGCTCTACTGGGGCAAGGAATAGGCAAGGTCTGTCTACAATCAAAATGAGCTGTTGATCAGAAAATGGCTTTCACGTTACTATTTAATTCTGCTCCTGTCTATTGCAGCTGCCATTTCCTTACCCCTTTCTTGATGATTCCCAAGCTCAATGAAGCTTTTGGCTTGTCTTGAGTCAGGTATTACCCATTGTTTTCACTAACTGATGCTACCATTAATGTCTTGGGTGGCCCCAAGAGATCCCCTAGCTCAAAAGCCTTGGATATAAACTCTATTTAACCTTTATCCTCTGGTTTCCTTAAGTACCTTCAAAACATTTCCCAGCTGTGTTACAGTCATGTAGCACATGGGAAATAAAATCTCCTCAGTAAATGTTCCCAACTCAAAACCAGGCATTGTTAGAAATGTAGTTCATTTCCTGACTTGCCTATGCCTGTAAGAGGTATCTGAAAGGAATTCAAAAGACCTCTAACTATGAAATAAACTTTAATCATATATTTTGAATGAGCACCCTACACCCTGTAAATTATGTGTTGGGAATAAAAGTCAATTTTGTGGAATTTAGACATTTTAGTTTTGTTAAAAGGAGCTGCTTCCCAAAATGCAGTTTCCTAGGGAGAAAATGGGCATTGGGGTACTGGACAGAGAACTGGGTTAAGAGTCTGGAAGACTTGGTTGTATAAGTACCCCTCTGACACACATTGGTTCTTTATCCATGGTCAAGTGGTGACCTCCAGTGATCCAGGCATCGCTCTAAAACTATGAATTACAGATTAATGTGCATACATATATTGGTAGAAGAAGGTTTTCTAACCAAAGTTTCCCATTTTATGAAATCATAGGTAAAGGCATGAGCATAACCACATGGTGACACTTCTACTCAACCGCAAAAAAAAAAAAAGACAAGAACAAGACATGAGAGTAAACCCCATTTACTTTAATTATTTATAGAGTGTACATTGAAGAGCTTCAGCTGTTTCTAAAATAAGCTTAAATTTGTATTGCTAAGTATTACCCATTTTTTCCAACTCTCAAGTACCAAAGAAAATATAGTTTATGGACTCTAGAAGAATTTAAAACATGGCAGAGATTTTGTGCTGTCCATCTGAAGAATTAGATTATCTGCTTAAAGAAGGCAAGACAATTTACACTCCCTGTTTTAGAGAACCAAAATTAATGACCACTAACAAGAGGCCATCATTGACAGAATAGACCACAGAGGGGGAAAAACATGGAAATGGCATCAGGCCTCAGGTCCTATGTCCTATGCAAATTCACTCCAGCTCAACTTCCATCTAAAGCTGCTAAGACCATTTCCTTGGTTGGTGGTTATAAATTTTACTACTAAATGAAACTTTCGCTGTGCCATCTGAGATGGTTATAATTATAGATAGTTAGGTTCCAATGTGTAGGAAAGTTGTCTCTTTAATCAAAAGTAACACCTCAGAGTTGATACTCAATAAATGTTTATTGAGGATGATGACACTTTCACATGTCTCTGGAGCTTCAAAGACAAAAGTAAAACAACTTCAGACCTTGGATAAAAATTGGATTGCCACATATCAAAGTACACTATTGAATACCTTGTGGAGATGGACAAGGTGTAATGGAACCATAAATTTCTAAGCCATTGATGATTAAGCAGGAAAACATTAATTATCACTTTTTTGTGTAGGGTTATTTAATCAATCAATAATTAATTATTGAGTTCAAGCTTATTAGCATGCAATAATGTAAACCTCTAAGTTAAGGAAGAAAGGTGCCTCCCTCAGCTATATTCCTGACTTCCCAAACATTGATGAGAAAATTGCTCAGTCACCTCTATTTTTTTTAAATTTTTGCCTCTTATTTATTTATTTATTTGTTTGGTTTTTTTTACCAACTTTTGCCTTTTATTCTCTCTCATCCTAGTCAATCACTTGTCAAGTCTTGGCAATTTTACCTCTATAAATCTCTCTCATATGTTCTCTTTCCTTTTGTCACAGTTCAGGCCCTCACCAGCTCTTTTTTTTTTTCTTTTTGGAGGGCATTTGGGGTTAAGTGACTTCCCCAAGGTCACACGGCTAGTTTTTGTGTTAAGTGTGTGAGGTCAGATTTGAACTCAGGTGCTCCTGACTCCAGGGCCTGTGCTCTATTCACTGCACCACCTAGCTGCCCCAAGCCCCCTCCCCACCCCCACCCCCCGTCAGCTCTTACTTTTGTGGTTGTTATTGTTCAGTTCTTTCAGTGCTATCTGATTCTTCTTGACCCTATTTGGGATTTTCTTGGTAGAGAAACCTGACTGGTTTGCCATTTCCTTTTCCAAGCTCATTTTACAAATAAGGAAACTGAGGTCAAAAGAGTTAAGTGATTTGCCCAGCATCATATAGCTAGTGACTGTGGCTGGATTTGAACTCAGATCTTCCTGACTCCAGACTCAGCACTCTATCCTCCACACTACCTAGCTGCCATGCTTAGCTCTTAATAAATTATTGTAATAATTGTCTCAATTCACTCCCGCCCAAAAGAAATTCCTCTTTAGCAGCAAGCACTCTAGCATATCCAGGATGGCTGCTAGAACAGGTTCTTTGATCTGCTTTTCTAAAGGAAAGAGACTCAAAAAGGGTTAACAATTTTACTTTAATCAAACATATATCATTTACCAAGTTCAGGGGGAAAAGTCAGATCCCTGAACTTCAGAGAAAATACAAACAGAAGTTACAAGCAGACAAAAATATAGAGATACAAAATAACAGAATTCCATAGAGAGGGCTTCTAGCTGTCTGACCATTCTACCCATACTTAGTCACCAGAGAGAGAAGCACCAACATCTGGGTTTTCAAAGCCAGGGGGCTCAACAGGTGCCCCCGTCTCATCTGGCCAAATCACATAACTCTTCCCAAAGCGAGCCCCAAAGCAAAACCTCACCTCAGAGGTATATATAGCCTGCTCCAGCGTCAGAGAACATCACAACCCTACCAATCCACTTGACAACAAAGTAACAACAGTTGTACCTTCCTAAAAAACAAACCTCCCTCAAAGCAAGCGTCTCCGTTGGGCTCTGCTCCACCCTATAGCAAACTTTGCCCCCACAGGCTCCATGTGACCACATTCAGTCTATTAGGGGGCACAATATATTTTCAAATCAGGGAAGGTCTACAAGTTCAATTTAGGCTTATTAAGGAACAGGGAAGATCTTCAAATTACCATTACCATTACACCCAGCTTCCAAAGAGATTTCCTAGAGCACGGGTCTGTCATTTCACCTGCCTACTTAAAGAAGTAACACTTTTCACACAAATAAAGTCAGATCTAACTAATTGGAAAAACATCAATTGCTCATGGCTGGGTTGAGCTAATATAATAAAAATGACAAATTTAACTAAACTAAATTATATATTTAGTTCCATACCAATCAATTTACCAAAAAACTACTTTATACAGAGAGAAAAAATTATAACAAAATTCATTTGGAAGAATAAATGGTCCAGAATATCAAGGGAATTAATGAAAAGAAATGCTAGGGAAGGTGGACTAGCTATACCAGATTTTAATCTGTATTATAAAGCAGCAGTCATCAAAACAAATTGGTACTGGCTGAGGAATAGAGGAGTGGATCAATGCAATAGACTGGGCACATGAGATTCAGCAGTCAACGACTGTAGTAATCTATTGTTTGATAAACCCAAAGACCCCAGTTTTGGGGATAAGAACGCACTTTTTGACAAAAACTGCTGGGAAAACTGGAATACAGTATGGTAGAAACTGGGCATAGACCATTATCTAATACCATATACCAAAATCAAGTCTAAATGGGTGCATGATCTAGGTATAAAGGCTAATACTGTAAGCAATCTGGGAAAGCAAGAAATAGTTTACCTGTCAGATTTGTGGAGATGGGAAGACTTTATGACCAAATAAGAATTAGAGAGCATTGTAAAATGCAAAATAGATAATTTTGATTACATTAAATTGAAAAACTTCTTACAAACAAAGCCAATGTAACCAAGATTAAGAGGAAATTAAGTAGGAAATTGGGAAAGAATTTTTACAACCTATGTCTCTGATAAAGGGCTCATTTCTAAAATATACAGAGAAGTCAGTCAAATCTATAAGAATACAAGTCATTCCCCAATTGATAAATGGTCAAAGGATATGAACAGGCAGTTTTCAGAGGAAGAAATTAAAGATATGTATAAGTATATGAAAAAATACTCTAAATCACTATTGATTAGAGAAATGCAAATCAAAACAATTCTGATGTACCACATCTCACCAGATTGGCCAAGATGACAAAACAGGAAAATGAAAAATGCTGGAGAGGATGTGGAAAAATTGGAACACTAATGCATTGCTGGTGGAGTTGTGAACTTATCTAACCATTCTAGAGCAATCTGGAATTATCCCCAAAGGGCTATAAATAATTTCATACCCTTTGACCCAGCAATACCACTTATAAGGTTGTATCCCAAAGAGATCATAGAAGTGGGAGAAAGATCCATATGTACATAAATATTTATAGCAGCTCTTTTTGTGGTGGCAAAGAATTGGAAATTAAGGCGGTGACCATAAATTGGGGAATGGCTTAACAAGTTGTGGTATATGAATGTAATGGAATACTATTGTGCTATAAGAAACAAGGAGCAGATGGACTTCATATTTACCTGGAGAGGCTTATACGAACTGAGGCTGAGTGAGAAGAGTAGAACCAGGAGAGATGTGTACACAATTACAAACACAAAGTATGTCTGATGATCAACTTTGTTAGACTGGACTCTTCTCAGCAATGCAGGATTATAAGTCAACTCCAAAAGACTCATGATGGAGAGAGATGTCTACATCCAGAGAAAGAACTAGAAAGAACTGAGTTTGAATCCAGATTGAAGCAAACTACCTGATCTTTTTCTTTTTCTTGTTCGTTTTTTTTTCCCTCTCTTTCCCATTGTTCATTCCATCTGACACAATCTTTCTTTATAACCTGACTAATGTCTAATGTGAAAGTTTTTACAGATCTTATACTTAATTGTATGCCATCACGGAGAGAGGGGGCAAGGGAGGGAAGGAGAAAAAATTTGAAACTCAAGGAATTGTGGAACTGAATCTTGTAAACTAAAAGTAAACAAAAAAATTAATAAAGACCAAAAAAAAAAATAAAAAAGTCTAATGATTCCCTATTGCCTCTTCGATAAAATTCAAACTACAGTATTAATAAAATTTATACTTTCTTACATACATATATAAAATTCAAACTTTCTATCCTTCATATAATAGTTCTGTTCATGACATTACTTTTTCAATTGTATACATTTTCACTACTTGTCACACAGGTCTGATGTGGGCCCTCTTCTCACTAATACCTCTTAAAACTTCTCTTTTTCCTCCAAAATTCAACTCAAGTTCCTGTTACTCCATGAGGATTTGATTCCCCTCATTTTGGGTACTACCCCACCAAAAAAAAATAATCTTGCACTTATTTTACATATATTTATTTTACAAATTTTTTTCTCCCTCTCTCCCTTGCCCCCTCTCCCTGTGACGGCATACAATCAAATGTTTATCCTTATATTACTATGCCTGTATCCTTTGGTAAGACAACATGCCTGGACCTCAGTTTTCTCAACTGTAAAATAATGGTATTGGAATAGATGACCCCTGGAGTCACTTAAACTTGAGGTTATAGATCTGTGGTCCTATATTCTCTGCTCCAATAGAATGTAAACCACATGAAGGCTAAGACTGGTATTTTTTTTTTGTCTTTGTGTCTTTAATGCCTATCACAGTTCTTGACACATAACAGGTGCTCCAAAAATGCTTTGCGATTGTTATTCTGCTAATATGTGATTATCAAAAACCCAGGACGTTAACAAGTTAGCTTTATATGCCACAATGGGTCCAGAATTTCAATTCTGTCTTTTATCTGAATCTGGCTAAATTGGAAGTAATATTTTCAATGTGATAAATAGGTATCTTTCAGTAGAGAATTTATAACTTAATATCTTTACTGTTTCTAGATAGTCTTACTGATATGTCACCAGCACCTTCTCTGGGTAAGCTTGGGGCCTAAGAAAAAACATAATATATGTCCTACTTCCCCGATGAAAATACACACCAATGAAATCCACACTCAGTGGCACTGAGAGTTTGAAAGCAAATGACAAGAACAAGGTAGAGGGATGCTGGGGAAGTGTCTCCCAAGGTCAAGATTAAAAGTGTTAAATGGGAAGTGAAGGGATAAGAAAGACAAAAGGAATGGTTCTATTGAGAACAACAGTTTTGAATCAAGCTGGTGCTGTTCTACAGATAACACACAAAGCCATTCTCTTGATTATCCACGACCCCTTAGGGATATTCATTATCGTGGCTAGAGCAGAAAAGGGGAAGAGTTTGTTATCCTGGACCTCTACACTACCAATTCTCAATGGTTTAAAGGTAATAATGTCACTTGATAATTATAGCCATTTATCAGTATGTGTGAGCATTCAAGCTTTTAATTTTTCTTTAAACAAAGTTACATGTTCAGAATTCCTTCTTCCATAAAGACACCCTTTCAAAGACACTGTTTGGAGAAAAGTTTAGGGATACTGTGATGGAATTTTGGTGACAGGGACAGGCTCATCAAAGATTGAAGACACATGTGGAGATTTCAGTAGGTTGGATTATAAATATGAATATATGTTGAAGGGGAAATAAAAATGTCATACCCCTGGTCCCGGTTTCTCAGAAGTACCACTGTGAAAGCAATTGGGGAAAGAAAGAGTAGGAAAGAAACTGATTGGTCATGAATACTAGTATTCTTTTTTTTTATCACAAGCTACTTGTACCTTACCATATTCCTACCACTACCAGCCTGAGTCACTAAGCAGTACTGGCCACCTGATCCCCAGGACAGCACAACACAACACCACACAACACAGCATGACACAGGGACCTGACTGACATGATTTACTGCTCCCTGAGGAGGGTTCTGCTTGCCACTTTCAATTTACATTGAGTGCTCAGTGAGTCTGTTGGTGCTGAGGGAGTTAGCAATTTTAAAGGCTTTAGTGACATATTTGAGACTATTAAACTACCTTGAATTTATTAAAGTCACTCCATATACAACCTCAAAGGGCATTCAGTACTTATGAAACAATTTTCACTTTTAGACACACACATACGTTGCTTAAGTTATTGTGTGAAGCAAGGATGGACTGATGCCAAGGATATAGAACTTGGAGTCAGGGCATCTGCACTCTGCTATTGCTACTATAAGCAAATTCTAAGAACTGCAGTTCCATCATTTTTCAAATTATTTTAACATGTGCTCTATGCCTCTTTAATAATTATTGTGACAGTAAAATGATACAATAGATCAAAGAGATTGAGAGTGTTGAAAAATTGGCAGGGTTATGGCATTTCATTAGGCATTGCCCTTGTACAGTAAAGGAGAAGATTTGGTTCAACTTATAGAATTATTATAGAGAAATGAGGACTTTTTCTTCTACCCAGATAGCCTAAGCCTACATAATGCTTCCCTCCATGATTGTTACAGAGCATCTTCATTGACCTGCAGGTTAGAGAATGAATAGAAGTCAATAAAATCTAAAAAGCTGTGGGAGCTTTAAGGAAAGCTGAAAAGCTGATAGAACAAATATAAGCATTTGACCTTTGTTCAGTGCTCAGAGGAGATAATCAGATTTCAATTTCAGACCTTGAATTGGAATTATTTAGTATTCTAACAAAACAGTATGATTTTGTAATGATTAGATGACTTTAAAGGAGAACCTATAGAGAAAGGCCAAAGGCATGATGGTGATTCATTATGGAGGAAAGGGATCTATGCCACAATCTAATAATGGTCCTGTCGTATAATTTAAATTTTAAAAATGCTTTTACTTTCATTGTCTGAATATTTCAAGGAAAAGTGAAAATTAGAGGACTGACATACATTTATCTTCTCTAGTTCATTTATTATGTGTAGACAAAGGGGAATCAAAATAATCATCTTAAGTTGTAAACTTTTAGTTTTTAATTTTCATAGGCATTATTTGTGTTAGTGCACGTCCATATATATCATGTAGAAAGCGGATCCCTTGATCAATTCTGAATATTTTAGTTTGTCAGGGACAAAAGTCTAAAGCTGGGGTTCTTGACCTTTTTGTTTGCGTGAGTCATGGGACTGGTGAAGATGACGAACCCTTTCTCAGTATTTTGAGTATGTTTATAAATACATAAAATGTATGTAAACACACCAAATACAAAGGATTCATTCCAATTCAATAAATATTAACTGCCTGCTATGTACCAGCCACTGTGCTAACCACTGGGAATACAAATAAGAAAGACAGTTGCTGCCCTCAAAATCTTACCATCTAATTAGGGGAAGACAACACCAAAGGATTACCAAGTAAACCAATTATTTCACATTCTCTTTCTATCTCCATGCACACACATGAATGTACACACACACACACACACACACACACACACACAAATCTATATTTTAAAAGAACAGGTTTACAGACCCCAGATTAAGAATAAATACTACAAGAGCAATCGGTTCAATGTATCACTAATTTTCTAATTTATTTTATAATAGTGTTGAAAAAGAATTGTTGATAAAAAGAAACAAAGAAGAAATTTGATAACTTGGCTTTGCAAAAGAAAAGATGGCTACTTTGAAGTCCACTTCCCCTACCTCTACTGACAAATAATGTTGGAGATTCTGGTATTTTTGAAACTGAGAATATTAGAAACAGAAAAACAATGCAGAATATTAAGATAATTTGGTATTAGATATTTTACTCTGGATTATTCAAATAATATATTCTACCTTGTAATTATTTTTTTGCTACATGAACCTGTATTATTATGATTTTCCTTTATAATACAATACTATCTATTCCTTTCAAGTAATTTACCTCAAAAAAAATTTAAGTGCTTGTAATATGCAAAACAGTGCGCTAGGCAGAGGGAGGGCAAAGAAGAGATCTAGAGAAATATCTCTAGAAAAAAAACTGAGGAAGGAGAGATCACTTTTAGTTGTTGGATGGAGTTTAGAGATCATGGAATGCTTATGAAGAAGGTAACATCTGAGTTAGGTCTTTTGTTAAAGGAGGACCAGATACCTGGTACTCTGTCAGTTCATGAATTAACAAAAAGAAGTTTACTTAACCCTAACTCAAGGGTGGAGAACCTATGGCCTTAAGGCCACATGTGGCTAAACTTTCTATGAAGTTTGGATTCAGTCAATGGGCTGCACTTGAGGACCTAGAGGGCCACATGTAGCTTCAAGGCCACAGGTTCCCCACTCCTGCCAAAAGAATCAAGGATACCAAACAGGGACATAGGAAAACAGCTTCTGGACCCTGTTTCCTGTGTATAAATCTACATCTGATTATCAGGTCAGGTTTTGATGATTCTATGATTCTGATAGTCTTTGAACATCCAACAAGTCTGAAGGATCCTGATCATATATATTTGGGTTTTTGATGACATTAGGTAACAAGCATGCTATGTCAATAGACCCATTAACTACCAGAAAGCTGCCTCAAGGAAGATGCTGGCTTTTAGAGAAAATCTAGCCTTGCCTATGTTGAGGGGAGAGAGGAGTAGCTGGTACATATCGGTTCTATCACACCTTGATTTTAGGGTCAAAATGTCACACTCAATAGGTTCATTCTTACCTTTGTTCTTGTTTTTTTCTCTTTTTCAAATATTCTCTCTCCTCCCTTCTTATTTATGTAAATCTTATTTAGGCTGAACTCATAACAATTCTTCCAGTCTACAATCATCTTTCCCTTCCATTAACATTTCCCCTTGTACTTATGCTCAGCTTTTAAATGTTTGCTAGATTTTTCAAATATGGCAGATCCATTCACTAGCTAGATAACATCAACCTGAAAGGGGAATTGTATCTTTTCTTAAATTATTATTCCCTCTTCTCTCAGTAACCTTTTTTCTATAATGACTCTGTTCTACTAGATGGTTTCAAAGGGTTCTTCCAGCTTTAAATCTATGATTACATGAATTGTCCTAGTTTGACAACATAATATTATGTTCAACCTTATTTCAGTACAAATTGAAATTTTATATAAGAAATCTGTTTATATACTTTGATATTACTTGTATATGGCCTTGATTTAGGCCCCTCACACTGCATTCATGTAACAATTCATGATATAATCTATATCACAAGGACTACCCTGTAAACTCTTTTGAACTCTGCAGGCATGGAAAAACAAACAAATGGCAACTGTTTACAATCTGACTGTACTTGGCCCTAAATGATATTAGAGCTGTAATCAATAACCTCTTCTAGAAGGGGAAAAAGGTTTGGGATTTAAATTAGAGTTGTTCTGCAGGAACACATTATAATTTTGAACCAACTATAGAAAATGACTTATAAAAACCTGAGTAATGTAACAACACTGAAACAAGTCCCTGCTAAATGAAATAGTCTATTACATGCTTCCTTATTTTAAGGCAAAGTCATAAATGTTTATTTAGTCTGAATGTAATTAAACTCTTCTTTAAAGTAATTTTTAATATCTTTTGTTTTTATAGCACTTACATTGACTGTATTTATCTATACATTCCTTTCCATTTAGCCATCCCAAACACTTTTTTCTTAAAAAGTTAGTAAATAAAGAAGAAAAGATACAATAAATCAAAACTGATCAATACATTGATAATATACACAATGTTCTATAACAGTAGAAATTCTCATGTTCATAAGGAATAAGGGGAAGAGTCTTCTCTTATATCTTCTTTGGAGTAGACTTATTCTTTGCTCTTTTACAACACTGAGTTTTGATTAATTTATGGTGGTTATTTTTTTCCCTTTGAATTATTGTCACCATTATGTGTGTATACATATATATTCTTTGTTTTTATTGGCTCGAATTTTCACTATGTATTAGTTCATTTACATCCTTTCAAGCTTCTTTGTATAATTCATTTTTTTAAATTAGAAAACAATATTATCACATTATATATATATATATATATATATATATATATATATATATATATATAT
>NW_027187324.1:5251596-5265485 GCF_028583685.1 Petaurus breviceps papuanus
TATATATATATATATATATATATATATATATATATATATATATATATGTACATGTATCATAATTTACTTAGCCATTTCCTAATAGATGAGAATCTACTTTATTTCCAGGTCTTCTATAGAAATTGCTGCTTTTAATATTTTAATATATGAAGACTTTTTTTCTTATTAATGACCTCCTTGAGGCATATGCATAGTAGTGGAATTTTGGGGTCAATATATGAACACTTTAATCACTTTATATACATAACTTCAAATTGCTTTCCAAAATGATTATACTAATAAGAGCTCCATTAAAAATGAATTAATGTGCCTATCTTTCCACTACTCCTCTAACATTGACTACTCCTATATTTTTATATTGTTTTTTACCAATTTGTTAGGTATAAAGTAAAACCTCAGTATTGGATTGATTTGCTTTTCAGTTATCAAAAACATTCATTTATATGATCTTTTAGAGTTGATGCCTTTTCTTTAAACATTTCTCTGTTAGTGAATGTTTTTTGATCTTATATATGCATTTGTTGTTTTAACAGGGTATCCCCAAACTCTGAGGTAAGCTATCAGCTCTTATTTTTTTTTTCTTTTTGGAGGGGGAAAGGCAAGGCAATAGGGATTAAGTGACTTGCTCAAGGAGATGTGGCTAGTAAGTGGTAAGTATCTGAGGCTGGATTTGAACTCAGTTCTCCTGATTCCAGAGCTGATGCTCTATTCACTGCTCCACCTAGCCACCCCAACTATCAGCTATTCTTAAAAATTTTTATTTTAACATTTTAAGTACAAGCTTTTAAAATATAACTTCCCTAAGATTCTTGGGAGATCCCATATATCTTAGCTGAGTAATGTGATATAATAATCCCCCCCTCCAACTTTTCAGTGCTTCCCTTATTATCCTAGAAGCACTGACTTTGTTTATGGAGAAACTTTTTCAATTTCATGAAATTTAAATAACTGTCTTTTATTTTGACGTTGCCTCTATCCCTTATTTTGTTTAGAATACATTTTCCACCCCCCTAGCTGTGAAATTTATTATCTGTTTCTCCTATAATGTTTTATTGATTGCTTTAATATTTAGGTTGCATATCTTTATTTGATTTAGTGTACAATATGGCATGAGATGTTTGTCTAAGCTCAATTTGTGCCATGTTATATTCCATCTTTTTCTAGTAGTATTCATTAACATGGAATTCTTTCCTAAGCAATTTATGTTGGAGGCTTATCAAACACCCAGTTTCTAAGTTCCATTAATTCTGATTCTCTCTTGCTTTATCTATGACAAAAAGTACCATATAGTAGCTTTGGGAAGAGTTGAGTCAGTAGCCTTGGGAAGAAGGTGGGTTCCCAGTTCCCAGAGAACTCTTAGATAATATTAAAAATTAAACAATGTAGAATAAAAGGAGCTGGCAGCAGCAGGTGGATCTGAACAATCAAAAAGCAAACAGTAGCATTGGGACATTCAGACCCAGATAAGGACACATCTAGGTTGGACTGAAGGGGGTTTCAGTATTCTGGGCTTTTTACTACTCTTGTTTAGTCAACCTCCTTTATTATGAGCCTCAGTAATAATTATGGTAATGGATTGAGATTGCTTTGCGCTGATTGGTTGGCATTAATAAGAAGATTGTGAGCTTGCCTTAACAATCAATGGTAAGGTGGGACAGTTGAGAGGGTGTGGAATTCCCACATTAGGGTTTTATAATCATGCCATTCCCTTCTGTAGGGTGCTTCTCCCTTTTGGCCCTTTGTCAGATTGGGGACTCCTTTTATCACCAGATCATAATAAACTCTTTTCTACTTTCTACCTTAAGAAGCCTCTGAGTTTAATTTAGACAAGGGTCTTTACTATCCCACACAAGAACATATCTGAACTCAGGTCTTCCTGACTCTAGGTCCTGCATTGTAATCTAGTGAGCGACCCAGCTTCTTCTTCCTTGCCTAGTCTGTTCTATTCACATACTTCTGTCTTTTTCAACCTGTACCACATGGTATGGAAGAGTGATGTTTTGTAATATAATTTGAGACATGGAAATGCTACTACCCTTTCATTCTTAATTTTTTTCATTACTTCTCTTACTATTCTAAATCAATGGTGTCAAACTCAAATAGAAATAAAGATCACTATATTGTACGTAAGGATCCCTGAAGGTCACATGCTGACTTAGTTTTAAAGTGTAATATGGTCCATGTTTTATTGGATTTAATTTAGTAAATATTTCTTAATTACATTTTAAACTTGTTCAGGATGTACCAGGGAGCATTGTGGGCAGCATTTGGCCCATGGATTTCTTACTTCCATTCTAAATATTGTGTTCTTCCAAATGGATTTTCTTCTATAAAGTATCCCTTTGAAGATGTGACATAATATTAAAATTTAAAGTAGGATTTCTGGTGCCAAGACAGCAGATGCCCTCCCAAATTTCCTTTCAAACAACAAGAAAACTGTCTCAGAATTGATCTAGGTGTACAGTTTGGCAGGAAAGCTCTGTCTCACTGGGGTGGAAGGGGAATGATCACCCTCACAGCAGGGATCCTCCAGCAAAGGCTCCAAGCCAGGGCCAATCCACCAGTGAGGCCCCACTCCTCCTGGAAATCAGCAGCCCTCTAGGAAAGTAAGCAGTCTATGCAGCAAGGCCCCACCCCTTAGTAGAAGCTACCAGAAAGACTTTGACCCCATTTCTGACCAATAGTGAGGCCCCACCCCAAGCATAGCCAACAACAAAACCCCACTGCTGGTGCCTGACAGCAGAGACACTTTGTTTCCACAGCAATCCAGCATCAGGCCCACACCACCTGGGACAGACCAGCAAGAAGATCCTTCCTCCAAGACCAGCCACCAGAAAGACTATTACAATATCAACCCAGCAGCAAGGCCCCACACCTGGGGCAGGCCAGCAGCTAAAAACCACACCCAGGGAAAGCTAACAGGAAGGCCCCACCTACCAGTATAAACCAGAAGGGAAGCCTGCTCTGCAGAAAAAGCAAACAGTTAAGCCCTGAAACCTAATGAAAGGCAGCAGTAAGACGCAGAGCCCCAACACAAAACACTTAGGGACAGTGCAGGACCTGAGCCCAACTCTCACGTAAAAACATTAAGTCACAAAAAAGGCAGAAAACAATTAACAAACAAAAAAAAAAAGAACTTCTCTATAGAAAGTTACTATGGTGACAGGGAGGAGCATGGCATAAACTTAGAAGAAGACAATGAAGTCAAAATAACTACTTGTGGAGCCAGGAAGAAAAATATACTCTGGTCTCAGGTCCAAAAGGAATTCCTAGATGGGCTTAAAAAGGATTTTGAAAAGCAAATTAGAGAAGTATAAGAAAAATTGGGGAAAGAATATGTGTAATGAAAGGGAATCATTAAAAAAGATTCACTAGAATTGGAGAAAAAATATAAATATTTACTGAGGAAAAGAAATCCCTAAAAAATAAAGTTTTTCAAATAGAAGAGAAAGTACAAAAACTTACCGAAGAAAATAATTCTTTGAAAATATAATTGAGCAAGTAGGAGGATATGACTCTATGAGACATCAAGATATGATGAAACAAAAGAATAAAAGAAAAAGAAAGAAGAAAATGTGAAATTTCTAGTCAGAAAAACAATGACCTAAGAAATAAATCCAGGAGAGAAAATAAAAGAATTGTTGAACTATCTGAAAATCATGATAAAAATAATAATAAAAATTAAAAATCTGGACATAGTCTTTCAAGAAATTATCAAAATTATCAAAATAAGTTTAGCTAACTAATCTATTTATGAAATGACATTCCAATTCAATTACTAGAAAACTGTCTTACTGAGTTAGAAAAAAAATTTTTAAACTTTATTTGGAAGAACAAAAGATTATGAACTCTAAAGAAATAAGGGAGGAAGAGATGTAAAGGAACCAGATTCAGTCATGTCAGACCTTAAACTCCATTATAAAGTGAGAGTATTGTTGAAGTGAACAATGGATACTTTTGATTATTTTAAATTAAATATTTCTTGTATAAATAAAACCAATAGAGTCAAAAATAGAAGGAATGCAGAAAATTGGCGGGGGGGGGGGCGGAACCTTTCTGAGACAATCTCTCAGAGAGAAAGTAATTGGGTTGAAATATTTCTGTGATGTAGGAAATAATTAGCTGGTTGATTCAGAAAAACTTAGAAAGACTTGGACTTATGAAGGAAGATGCTCTCTGCCTTCAGAGAAATAGATGATGAATACAGAGAAATCAGTATAGTATGGTATTACATGTATGTGTATGCTTATAGATACTTACATATATGTGTATGTATGTATGTATCTATATATGCACTTAAATGTAGCCTCCTGGTGGGGCAAAAGGAATAAGGGAAGAGGAAAACAAAGTAAAAAGTGAAGAGCAGAGAACAAAAGAAAACCTACAAGGAAGTAAATAATAAAAAAAGCTGGGTAGCTTTGAAAACACTGTGTAGTATTCATTAATTTTCTTGAATTGGAAATGTATTATTTTATACTGACTCCTCCCTTATCTTTTTCTGTATTCGTGGCAATGTTTATTTTACTTTTCTTAGTTTACATTTAAATTTAAAATAAACTTAAAAACTTACAAAAAAAGTTATGAAAAAAAAACTGATTTGATATGTTAGAACAAAAAGGCAAAGTAGAAATTGAAAGAATCTGCCAATTACCACCTGAAATAGATCCCTAAATGAAAACTTCCAGAAACATAAAAGCCAAATTCCAGAGCTGACAGATCAAAGAGAAAGTACTGCAAGCAGCCAAAAGGAAATAATCCCAATATTGTGGAACTATAGTCAGGATTACATGGTATTTGGCAGTTTTCGTATTAAAGAACCCAAAGGGAAGGCAAAGTAGAAAAGATTACAACCAAGAATGATCTACCCAGTAAAACGTGGACATTTAATGAAATAGAGGAATTTTGAACTTTCATAATTGAGACTAGAGAGAGGTGAATAAAAAATTTGACCTCAAAATATGAAATTCAAGGGAAGCATAAAAAGGAAAACAAAAGAAACAAGAAAGAAAAAACGTAAGAAGTGCAATAAGGTTAAACTATTTACATTTCTATATTGCAACATAATGTTTGTAACTCTAAACAACTTCACTATTATAAGAACAATTAGAGTGAGTAAATGTAGACAGAGGATGTGGATATAAGGTGATTTTGATGGGATCATACCCCCACCAAAAAAAAAAGTATAAATAAAGGGGTGAGAAAGAAAATTGCACTGGAAGAAAAAGTGGGGGATTTATCTCACATAAAAGAGGCATGAAAAGAGCTATTATAATAGAGGGGAAGATCGGCAGGTGGGGGTGGCAGCAAAACTTAAATCCTATTCTTATCAAAACTGACACAAAGAGGGAAAAACATACACACACAACTGGATATAGACATTTATCTTTTCTACAAAGAAGTGAAAAAGTCACAATGATAATAGAAGAGGGAGGGGGGACTGATAAAAGGGGATGAAAGAAGGAAGGAAATAATAGGAAGGCCATGATAAGAAGTAAAAAAATATATATATATGAGGAAGGAGATGGTAGAGGGTAAGGGAAGGGGGGGGGAGGCGGATAAACAAGGGAAAATTAATATGGAGGGAAATAACATAGTTATCACAACTATAAATGTGAATGGGATGAAATCATCACTTAAAAAGAAATAGATAGCAGAATGTTTTAAAAAGCAGAATCCTATAAAACATTATTCATAAGAAATACACTTGCAGTGAATAGAGCACTGGCCCTGGAGTCAGGAGGACCCGACTTCAAATCCAGCCTCAGACACTTAACACAAAAACTAGCCATGTGACCCTGGGCAAGTCACTTAACCCCAACTGCCCTCCAAGAATAAAAAAGCAAAAAAAAAAAAAAAAGAAAAAGAAATACACTTGAAGCAGAGACATATACACAGAGTAAAGATAAGAGGCTGCAGCAGAATATATTCTTTCAGCTAAAGGAAAGAAAGCAGAGGTAGCAATTCTGATCTCAAACAAAGCAAAACCAAAAAAAGATCTAATTAAAAGAAATGAGGAAAGAAACTATATTTTGCTGAAAGGTACCATAGACAATGAAGTAATGTCAATATTAAACATATGCACAAAATGGCACAGTATCTAAATTTTTGAAGTAGTTGAATGAGTTATGGAGGAAATAGATAATAAAACTATATTAATGGGGGACATCAACTTTACCCTCTCAGAACAAGAAACATGTTACCAAAAATAAAGAGGAAAGAAGTTAAGGAAGTGGATAAATTCTAGAAAAGTTAGAGAGGATAGATCTCTGGAGAAAATTAAATGGAAAGGGCAAAGAATATACCTTTTCTTCAGCAGTACATGGCATCTACACAAAAACTGACCATGTTTTAGGACATTAAAACTTCTCATCCAAGTGTAGAAAAGCAGAAATAGCACATGCATCTTTTCTAGATAATAATGCAATAAAAATTGGACTCAATAATGGACAATGGAAAGAGAAATTAAAATTAACTGGAAATTAATAAATCCAATCATAAAAAGTGGGTCAAAGAACAAATCTTTGAAAAAAATTATACTTTCATTAAAGAAAATGGCAGCAATGAGAAAACATACCAAAATTTTTATGGCATGCAGACAAAGCGAGACTTAGGTACTTATTAAATCAATAAAATATTGAAAAAAAGCAGATAAAAGAATTAAGCATGCAACTATAAAAGGAAAAACTTAAACACCAAAGTGGAAATCCTTAAAATCAAAGGAGAGATTAATAACATTGAAAGTAAAAATAAATGAACTTAGAAATGAAACTAGAAGTTGGTTGTATGAAAAAAAAAATAGATATGGTATTCATTAATTTGAAAAAAAAAAAGGAAAGAAGAAAACCAACATATTAGTATCACAAATAAAAGAGGTGAATTCATTGTTAATGAAGAAGAAATCAAGACAATTTTTAGGAGCTATTTTGCCCAATTGTGTAAAAATAAATTTGACCATCAAGAAAAAAAAAAAAACAACAGATGAATATCTACAAAAAAAATATAAATTAACCCAGATCAACTAAAGAGGAAATAAAATATCTAAATAACACAATCTTAGAAAAAGAAATTTTAAAAGCCATCAGTGAACTTCCTAAGAAAAATTCCCAGGACCAGATGGACTCACAAACAAATTCTACCAAACATTAGGACAATTAATCCTAATACTATATAAATTATTTGGCAAAAAATAGGCAAAGAAGGACTCCTACTAAATTCCTTTTATGACACATGTATGATTCTGATACCTAAGCCAGTAAGAACCAATACAGAGAAAAAAATTATAGATCAATTCCCCTAATGAATACCAATGCATAAAATCTGAATAAAATATTAGTTAAAATATTACCACAATATAACATAAGAATCATACACTGTGACCAGGTGGAATTTATACCAGGAATGCAGGGCTGGTTAAATATTTTGAAAACTATCAGCATGATTGACAATATCAATAACAAAACCAACATAAATCAGCTGACAATCTCAATAGATGCAGAAAAAGCTTTTGACAAAATACAGCCCCCATTCCCATTAAAAACACTAGAGAGCACTGGAATAAATTTAAAATGAGAAGTACTATTTATCTAACACTATCAGCAAGCACTACCTGTAATGAAGATAAGTTAGAAGCCTTCCCAATACAACGAGGGGGTGAACCAAGGATTCCTACTCTCACCACTATTATTTAATATTGTACTAGAAATGTTATAGCAGTAAGAGAAAAAAAAAGAATGAATTAAAGGAATTAGAATAGGCAACAAGGAAATAAAATGATCACTCTTTGCAGATGCTATATTGTTATACTTAGAAAATTATAGAGACTCAACCAAAAAGCTACTTGAAAATATTAACAAGTTTAGGAAAGCTGCAGGATACAAAATAAACCCATATAATTCATCAGCATTTCTATATATTAACAACAAAGTCTAGCAGCAGCAAGAGATAGAAAGAGAAATTCCATTTAGAATAACTAGAGATGATATAAAATACTTGGGAGTCTACCTGCCAGGACAAACCCAGGAACTACATTAACACAACTTTAAAACACTTCGCACACAAATAGTCAGATCTAAGCAATGTAAATATATGTGTGTGTGTGTGTGTGTGTGTGTGTGTGTGTGTGTGTAAATTGCTCATAGGTAGGTCGAGCCGATATAGCAAAAATGAAAATTCTATCTAAATTAATCTATTCAGTGCCATACCAAACTATTAAAAATATTTTATACTTGAAAAAATAATAACAAAATTTATCTCAAAGAAGAAAACCTCAAGGATATCATTGGAATCAATTAAAAATGCAAAAGAAGGTGGTCTAGCTGTACCAGATCTTAAGCTGTATTTTGATAATTACAAAGTGGTAATTATAAAAAAAAAAAAACTAATACTGGCAAAAAATAGAGTGATGGATCAGTGGATTAGATTAGGTACAAATTATCTTATAGTATATGGAAAACCAAAAGATCCAGACTGGAACAAAAACTCATCATTAAAAAAAAAAAAACTGCTGGGAAAACTGGAAAACAGTATGACAGAAACTAGGTATAGAAGAACACTAACACCATACACCAAAATGAATTCAAAATGTGTCTATAATTTACACATAAAGCATGATACCATAAGCAAATTAAGTGAATATGAAATCATTTATCTGACAGATTTATGAATAAGGGAAGAATTTAAGACTGAAGGAGATTTACAGACCATTACGAAATGTAAAATTGGTAATTTTGGTATATAATATTGAAAGGTGTTTGCACAAACAAAAGCAATGCAAACACAATTATAAGGATAGCAGAAAACTGGGGAAATATTTTGCAATAAGTATCTGTAATAAATGCCTTGTTTCTCAAATATATAGAGAACTGAGTCAACTAGAAAAACATATAAATCATTCCCCAATTGATAAATAGTCAAAGGATATGGAGAAACAGTTTTCAGACAAATAAATCAAAACTATTTATAGTCACATGAAAAAATACTCTAAATCACTACTAATGAAATTTTATGTTTATTTTTAGTTTACATCATTCATTTCCACAAGATTTTGAAATACAAATTTTCTCCCCATCATTCCCCTACCCAAAACCCCAAAACAGCGATCCCACTGTATACCCCCTCCCCCAATCTGCTCTCTCCTATATCCTCCCCCATACTCCCTCTGACTTTCCAGTAGGGCAAGAAGGATCTCTATACCCTAGTGCCTGTATATGATATTTCCCAGTTGCATGTAAAAATTATATATACATGTAAATATATGTATTTTTTTAAACATTTGATTTTAAAACTTTGGATTCCATATTCTTTCCCTTCCTCCCTCATCACCCAACCTTACTGGGAAGAGAAGCAATTCAATATAGGTTGTGCACGTGTAGATACACAAAACATTTCCATAGCAGATATAGTGTGAAAGATTGACTATATTTCATTCCATCCTATCCTACCCCCACTTGTTCTATTCTCTACTTTCACCCTGCCCCTTTTCAAAAGTGTGTGCTTCCAACTTCCTCCCCCTTCAACCTGCCTTCCCCTCCATCATCCCCCCTCTTATCCCCTTCCCCCCTACTCTCTTGTATGGTGAGATACCCGATACCCTATTTAGTGTATATGTCATTCCCTCCCTAAGCCAAATTCAATGAGAGTAAGGTTAACCATGCCTTTTTGCCTTCTTGAAATAAAGGATAAGGACCCATTTTTTTGCTGTAGATATGGAAATTAATATTGATATGGATATGAATATAGATGTAGATATATATAGATATAGATTTGTAGCAGCTCTTTTTGTGATGGATAAACATTGGAAATTGAAGAGATATCCATCAGTTGGGGAATGGCTAAACAAGCTGTGGTATATGATTGCAATGGAAATTATTGTGCTTTAAGAAATGACAAGAAAAACCTTGAAAGACTTACATGAACTGATGCATAGTGAAGTAAACAGAACAGTAATAGCAATATTGTTCATTGAAGAACTGTGAAGGACTTAGCTATTCTCAATAATACAATGATTCAAGACAATCTCAAAGGAATAATGATAAAGCACACTATCTGCCTCCAGAGAAAAAAAACTAATATTGTTTGAATACACACTGAAGCATGTCATTTTTCACTCTTTAATTTTTTTTTCTTTTGAGTCTTCTTGTACAAAATGACTAATATGCAAATATTATACATAATTGCACATGTATAACATATCTGATTATTTACTTTGGAACTCAAAACTAAAAATGTTTAAAAAAAGATGTACACCAAATAAAGGTGAGAGGATAGGTAAAAAAATCTACAAAGTCTCTTTGGAAATATTGTCATTTTTATTATATAGATAATGTAGTTAATTTCTAATGTAAATTAGGAATTATTTGATTCATTCTAATTTTCTAATATACATTATAACTCTTCGATATTTGCTGTGGGGGGAGGTTTAATCCATGAGTCTTATTAAGTAACTTTTTAAATATAATAATAGATTACATTGTGGTGTGATAAATATTTAATAACCCAAAAATGTACATCTGACATAATTTAAATTTACTTTGCATTATAAACATTTTTTCATTACTTTAAATCTAGACATTCAATAAAGCAAAAAATAAATCAAGCCCTAATCTGTAGCTGATTTCTGAATTCTAAACACTAACATCGAAAATTTAACATTTGACTTTCAGAGGTAATATGAGCCGGCTCCAGCATATTCCTGCCTGGGAGGCAAGGGGAAGAAGTAAAAAATAACATGAACTTGAACAGTGATTCAATAGAACTTCTTTTGAGGAAAACTCATAAAGGTTGATCAGATTATAAAGTATCTGAAAAAAAGAAAGTGAGAATCCATAGGTTAAGAGTCAGAAGTTCCCCTGTAGGTCATCTAATCTAACTCTTTTTATTTTATTCATGAGGGAGCTGCCACCCAGAGAATTTAAGGTACTCTCCTAAATTTACAAAGCCAGTTAGCCACAGAGCTAGTGTTTAACCTGAGACCGCTGATGGCAAAATCAGAACTCTTTTCACTATTCCTTGAAACCTCTCAAAAATCAAATACAGAACCAGGCTTTTTAAATAGTGGTTACCTGTTGAGGGACACAGTTTGCTCTACAGAACTTGTAAATTCACATAACAATTCATTGTGCTAAACTACAGATTCATTTTTTTTTAATTTAAGAGGAAGAATGTGGTTCTATACACAGGCTACTCTCCACTAAAATAATGTGGCTTTAATTATTTGCCTATCACTTACTAACAGTGTCTTAAGGCTGTATCGTTTAACGTTCCCTCAATTCAATATCTTAGTCTAATAACCCAATGGTCCCTATTCAGAATATAGGTGGTAGAGATTAATTTGATAAACATGAACAAATATTTTAAAAGTATTGATTATAGAAAGTCTCTAAACTCCTTGACCACAGATAATCTGGAACATGGCTGAGGTTTGTAAGGTGGTTTAGGAGACTCAGCAGTTTTTGTTATTCTTTTTAATTTGATGATAAAATTCCTGGCTACTATAGAAAGTTAAGATATCATTATTAATACATGCAAAATCCCGTAACAAAAAGAACCAAGCTAATTTGTAGGTTATCTCCTGAGCTAATGATGTTTTCTTCATATCCATGTTAATATAAGTAACAGCCAATTAAACAGTATTTCTCCTACACCTGATCCGTAATACATGCAGTGCTTTGTGCAAACACAGCATGATAGGACATTTACCATCAGGTTAATAGAGATCATTTAGCAGGCAGTAGCAAAGATATTTTTTTTTATTTGTTATCAATGCAAATTGGAGCACATCAGATGTAAAATTCATAATTTAAAACTTGAGAGTAATTTTCAATATGCATCTGTCAAACACATTTAATTGTGAACTTAATATTTCATTTCCATAAGAATGAATTATTAATATGAGATAAAATATCAAATTGCAGGCAACAGCAAAAAAAGTTCCTTTACATTAGTCACAGGCCTATTAGTGTTTAGCTTTCAATGATGAATATTATATGTAATTAAATATAATACACAGTCATAATATTTAACATGGGCTATGACATTTGTCGAGGCTTTGGAAAGTATTTACATTTAAGGTAGTTAGGAAATATTTAGTATCCTACTGCCACTTAATTCATATTTCTTTTTTCAGTTGTTTTTTTTAAGAAAAGAGAGTTTTCTATTCAAATATTTGACAGAGCATTTTGATGGAAGAAAGGACAAGGACTGTAAGTGAAAAGTTAGACTTGAGGTAGCATTCTGTGCTCAGATGTATGTGCTGATGTCAAAGGAAGAGCAGGTGAAGTCGATGATGCAGAATATTTGCCAACAGCTGCAGAAGCTGAGCTTTGGAGTGTAAACGAGATTTGGCCTTAAATAAGATCTAGTTAATTCGTGATCAGGTTTTTGGCACTCTGCCCATTGTTTTGAAAAATGGGTAGGTATATCTTAGTTGACTGACTATAATTCCCCTTACTGCCTTCCCTGCACTCCTCTCCCCATCCTCCCACCCTCCAGTATGTATTGGTTTTAAAGGAGGTTCTGACTTTCCAATATGGGGACTACCAGAAATCACCATACATAAGCACAATCCAATGATCATGATAGAAGGTACTGAAAGAAAGTCATAACTTTAGTTTAGACATTTTTCTTGACATTTTCTTTGATTTAGAGGAAATACCACTGACATTGTACAGATCTGGATATGTAATGGAAGATTATATTTGGTACTCTGAGAAGAACACTGAAGAAGGCATCATGGGACCTTTGTTCTATGTCAAATTCGATCACTTACCAGCATTGTGAATTGAGCACACCTCATAATTCTTTTCTGAGCTTCAATTTCCTTATCTGTCAAATGAGGGGGTTGTAATAAATTATGCCTGTAAGAGGCAGTGGAGATCTAAGATCCTAAGATAGTTAAAAGTAATTCCAGTAAATCTGGACTCTTTTTTTTACACACAGACAAAAGCAATACAGTTTGAATTTCCATATATTCATGCTCCATATTCTTCAAGAAACTAGAATTTTGATCCTTTTCCTCCTAACAAGATAAATATGCCCTCAGTGACCCAGTTCTCCTTTACCCCCTTTTTCTACTTTAATGCACCCCATTCTCTTTCCTTTTCGCACTTTTAGCCTTTCTTGTTTCTTTCTTTTCCTTCTTTCTATTTAACTATTAATCAGTGAGTAATGTGAAATTACAAGCCTTATTTTTCTTACTTTTCAGGGCAATTTTATAGCTTATTCTGACCACTTCTGATGATTGGCTTTCCCCAATCAGTACTAACCCACCACCTCTCATATTCTTTTTATCTTCCTCCATCTGGACTCCAAGTCATTAATCTTACAAACTTCATTAGTGAGTATGTTAAAGATATTAAAATGTTCCCTATGGTATCTATTTAACATTCTTAAATATGATGTCAAATAGATTGGCAAAGTATAAATTCCATTGTTGTGCTAAATGTGCTGATCTCCCTCAATCAAAACATATCTGTAATATTATATCCTGCTTTCAGGGTCATATTTTTCAAATGTCATTGACAAGCCAGAACATAATCTGAGGAAGATGACCAGAATGAGGAGAAGATTAGAGATCACACAATTTGAGGAGAGATTGAGGGAAATGAAATTGTTCGTATCTGGACAGAAGATTCTAGAGGTACACTATACAGGCCTCCTGGTATTTGAAGCCCTGTCATGCAAATATAGATTTATACTTCTTCAGCTTGATCTCAGAAGGAAAGCTAAACGAACTATGTGGAAAATATATATTTGTTATCTTAATGCATTTGTTAATGCATAGTGGAGAACCAAGAAAGATTTACTATACCTCCTATTTGCTACCTTTCTAAAGTTTCATGTGGAATGAGTTGCATCAGTGTGTGGTGTATTTCCCCTAACCAGATTCTTCA
>NW_027187324.1:5265495-5276445 GCF_028583685.1 Petaurus breviceps papuanus
GAATTCATGGGTTAGGCTGGACCTGAGATGATCAATCTCAGCAAGTCACTTTGAGGAAACATTCTTTTTCATTGGGCTTGCTATAATAATTATAAATGATGACTAAAAACCAGTCTGGTATGTGACTGAATTCATTAAATATAAATTAAGCACCTGTTACGTGTAAGGCATCAAGTTAGGTGTTAGAGGTGGAAAAGATTTCCATTGCCCTAGAGAAACTGCCAGAATAAGCAGACCTTGGAAGTAAATGATTAATTTCTGAAAGCCCTGAATCTAAGACAGCTAACAGAACTTCATGAGGTGTTTGAGAAGTTCTTAAGCCTTTTTATTGGATGGAAGTTGAACTTAAATAGGAGAACTTATACTTTTCTTCTGGTCATGCTATGAAGGGTTAATGAATAAATAAGCATTTAATAAGCATTTACATTGTACTCTGTGCCAGGCACTGTGCTGAGCTCTAAGTGCATAAGGAAAAATCAAAATGTTTCTAGGTCATTTACATCAAGGAGTTTATGCTCTTATGTAGGAACCTATATCTATACATACATATATGTACAAAACATGGACATAATGGAAGAAAGATAACCTTGGAGAAGAGAAAGGAGCTAAAAGCTGAGAGGGACAAGAAACATTAAAGATAGTATTTCGGCTGACTCTTCAAGGAAACCCAAGATTCTAAGAGGCAGAGGTAAGGAGGAAGATATTCAAGTTACATGGGACAACTAGTGCAAAGGAACAGAGACTGGAGATGGAAGACAATGTGAAAAACAGGGTATAGGTCCATGATGGTTGGTCCAGACAGTATCTGGAGTAGCTTAATATGTAAGAAGCATGAAAAGATAATATGACCTAGGTTATAAGGAGTTTAGCCAAAGAGAGAAGTGAAACCTGTAACTGTAAAGATCTTTTTCTCTTTTTTAATGAGAGAATAAATCTTTGAAAGTCAACCCTAGAGTAGTCATGATATACATGGACCCTTTAATGGCTTGAGATGTCTTATGTTAATAAAAAATACTATACTGAAATAAAGAAAATTGTTCAAGAAAGAATATTTTTGAAGTTTAAAACATTTTCTGTTTTTAATGAGAAGACATTTAAGATATTTGAACCTAAAAATACTAGAAGAATATTTAAAACCAAAAGACCATCAGGACCATAGGTGCTTATCTATGGGTAAGGAGAGAAGGTATGCAAACTGATAAATGAACAAAACACTAACAAGTTTATTGCATGGACACACATAGACTTATACAACTCAAGGGACAAAGTAAATGCAGAATCAGCTTAAAATATAAAAGATGCTTGCTTTATGGAATTTGTTATTTAATTACCAACATATCCTATGGAGACTGGTAAATGTCATCACAGAGAACATCATTTTATGATACTTCATAAAACTGATATTTAGAGACAAAAGGAAATTTCTTCTTGCAACCAGGATCATATGTCCTGTTTTCACTTATTTATCCATATACTTTCACACATAAATTTATTGATCAGTTCACTATAAGATGAAATTATAACATCATTCACTTTTTCTTTCTAAGCACTGGGGCAGCAAGAAAGGAAATCTGAATTTCAATTCTTGGTCAACTATTTATTGGTTATTTAACACTGGGAAAATCATATTCCACTCCTTGTCATTCTTTTTATCTATAAGACAGAAATTATTATACTTTCTCTACAAACAACAAAAATGTGTTTTCAAGACAAACTAATGCATCAAAGTATCAGAGAGTCAAAAAGAAATGTAAAAACATTACTTATTATTAATCCTCATTTTATTGTCTTCTCAGCTTTCAAAATGACTTTACATAGAGTGACTTCGGTGAAAGTTGGTATCCTGCTATCATTCTTTTATACTGAATGTTTTTGTGTAGCATTAGACAGATGAAAAAAAATAACCTTTTTTATAACTGAATGAGCTGTTGTGATATAATCTCAACTTCTACAGACTCTCTGAAAGTACCTTTGGGATAACTCCAGTAGCAGACATAATCCCAGAGATTTAATACTTACATTGCAAATCATATGCATTTGTATTAGATATTATATGTATAATCATCCTGTTCCACAGGATTTAATTTCTTATTTTCTCATGTTAAATTTTTAAAAGAATTATGAATTTTGTGACTTCCATATTTCAGAAGAATTCTTTTTTTTTCAGCTTGGAGATTATGAGCATTTGGTATGATAACATCATTGTCTTCATCATTGCTAATACTGTTTTCATCATTGTCTTCATTTTGCCAGTAATGAGGTAACTGATTTTGGACTTACTTTTCCTCATACAAAATTCACTTGCTCCACAACCACACAACCAGTGACCCACACATTTCTTACTTAGTTTATTTTTTTTATTTTTATTGAAAACAAAAAGAATTAAGAATAATTTCAAAATACAAAGAAGTATTAGAAAGAGGATTGCGTAAGAAAATATGAACTCTGTCACTGAGTTCATACACAGCATAGTAACAAAATAAAATGTTCAATTTGTATATTTTTTGGAAATTTTTGTTTCCTTTGGTGTACTTTTTTTTAAGCAATTGGGGTTCAGTAACTTGCTCAAGGTTACACGGCCAGTTCTGAGCCCAGATTTGATCCCCAGGTCATGCCGACACTAGAGCCAGTGCTCTTACTTGCTGAGCCACTTGGCCACCCCTAAGCAATTGGGGTTAAGTAACTTGCTCAAGATTACAAAGACAGGTGTATCTGGGTGAGTGCTAAGTGTCTGAGCCCGGATTCGATCCCCAGGTCATGTTGACACTGGAGCCGGTGCTCTTACTCGCTGTGCTACCTGGCCACCCTTTGGTGTACTTTTAAAAATTTTATCCATGGGGGAAAGAGCCAAGATTTCTGAGTAGAAACAAGACTTCTGCACGGCTCCTGCTTCCACCTCCTCCAGTACATGTAAAAAATGATTCTAAACAAACTTTAGAGCTACAGAACCCACAAAGTGACAGAGAGAAACTAACCTCCTGCTAAAGACAGCTGGGCAGGCTGGCAGAATGGGCCATTGCAGCAGCACTAGGAGCAAAGCCCAGCCAAGCATGAGTCTATGGTTTTAGCTGCAGGGTCACCACAATTAGTCACCTGCTGGAGGGACTTCAGGAGAGTGGATCACCAGCAGCTATGGTGGTTTCCAGAATTATCAAAAAATTGATGCTAAGGACAAAGTGAGAGGTCAGTGGACTGTGGGAAAAAGGAGTCCAGGAGTGTGGTCCAGCATCTGTCCCCCAAAGGGAAAAGTGGCTGAGGCACTGCGGCTGTACAGCTGCTGCCACATGGCTGCTTCAGAGCTCCTGGATGGCAGATTATAGGAGGACCAAGCGACCTGTCTGAGGGGTAATCACTCTTGCTTTAACCTGCCTGGGTCTGGATTGCTGTCTAAGGTGGAGGTCCTGGTGAGTGACAAGTGAGCCAGAGCATTTGGAAGCTTCAGAGAGGGCAGCCAACTAATAGCTCTGGCAGCTGCAAAATCCCTAGTGATTTGGGACAAAGCTCTACTCGCTGGAAACAGAGTTCTACTGTGGCAAAAAAAAAGCTCAAAAGTCAAGAACTGAGTGGCAACATGAGCAAGCAGAGGAAGCAAAGCAAGTACAGAAATCTGACTTTAGACTCCTATTTTGGGGACAAAAAGGATCAAAGCATTTAACAGTAGGTAGACAACAAAGTCAGAACTCCTGCACCAAAAGCTTCCAAGAAAAATATGAACTGATTACAGGCCACAGAGATTAAGAAGGATTTTGAAAACCAAATAAGAGAAGTGTAGGAAAAATTAGGAAGAGAAATTAGAATGATGCAAGAAAATCATGAAAAGAGAGTCAACAACCTGATAGGAGAAAATAACACCTTAAAAAATAGACTAACTCAAATGGAAAAAAAGGCTCAAAAAGGCAATGAGGAGAAGAATGCCTTAAAAAGCTGAATTTGCCAGACGAAAAAAGAATCTCAAAAGCTCACTGAAGAGAATCATTCCTTCAGAATTAGATTGGAGCAAATGGAAGCTAGTGAATTTATGAGAAATCAAGATACTATTAAACAGATCCAAACAAATGAAAAAACAGAAGGCAATGTGAAATATCTCATTGGAAAAACAACTGACCTGGAAAATTGATGCAGGAGAGATAATTTAAGAATTATTAGATTACCTGAAAGAAAGATCAACAAAGAACCAAGAAATCATCCTTCAAAAAATTCTCAAGGAAAATTGCCCTGATGTTTTAGAACCAGAGGGCAAAAATAGAGGTTGAAAGGATCCACTGATCACCTCTTTAAAAAGATACCAAAAAGAAAACTCCTAGGAATATTATAGCCTGGTTCCAGACTTCCCAGATCAAGACAAAAATATTACAAGCAGTCAGGAAGAAACAATTTGAATATTGTGGAAACACAATCAGGATAACACAGGATCTGGCAGCTTCTACCCTGAGGGATCAAAGTGTTTGAAATATGATATTTTGGAGGTCAAAGGAGCTGGGATTAAATCCAAGAATCACCTACCTAGCAAAACTGACTATCATGTTTCAGGGGAAAATATGGTCATTCAATGGAACAGAGGATTTTCAAGCATTCTTGATGAAAAAACCAGAGTTGAATAGAAAATTTGACATTCAGAAACAAGAAGAAAGTGAAGCATGAGAATGTAAACAGGGAAAAGAAATCATAAGAAACTTATCAAAGTTGAAATATTTACATTCCTACGTGGAAAAACAATAATTGTAACATATGAAACTTTTCTCAGTATGGGAATAGGTGAAGGGAATATAAATGTGTGTGTAGATACATATATATAAACATATACATACATATATATATGTCTATATAGGAGGGGGGGTATATGACCATATGAATACAGATGTGAGTGTTTGCATATATGTATACAGGTATACATAGACAGAGGGCACCGAATCAATTGAATAGGAAGGGATGATACTTAAAAGGTATTATTGAGAGGTGAGAGAGGAATATAATTAGAGGAGATGGGGAGCGACAGAATGGGGTAAACAATTTCATATAGAAGAGGCAAGAGAAAACTGTTACAATGGAGGGGAAAATAGGAAGGCAAAAGGGAATGGGTCAACCTTACTCTCATTGAATTTTGCTTAGGGAGGGAATGGCATACACCCTAAATAGGGTATCTCACCCTATAGGAGTGTAGGGGAAAAAGGGATGAGAGGGGGGAAGATAGAGAGGAGGGCAGGTTGGGGTGAAGGGAAGTTGGAAACACACAATTTTGAAAAGGGATGGGATGAAAGTAGAGAATAGAACAAGTGGGGGGAGGCAGGATAGGATAGAGGAAAATATAGTCAGCCTCTCACAATACATCCACTATTTAAATGTTTTGCATAGGTACACATGTGCAATCTATATTGAATTGCGTATCTTCCCAGTAAGGGTAGGTGATGATGGAGGAAGGGAAAGAATCTGGAATTCAAAGTTTTAAAATCAAATGTTTTTTAAAATATATATATATATATATATATATATATACATATATATATATATATATATATACATATTTTTTTTTTTACTGCAACTGGGAAATAAGATATACAGTTACTGGGGCACAGAGATACATCTTGCCCTACTGGAATGTTGGAAGGGGAATGGGGGTGGATATTGGAGAGAGCAGATTTGGGGTAGGGGTATTCACTGGGATCACTGTTTTGGAGTGGTGGGTAGCAGAAAGATGGGGAGAAAATTTGTAATGCAAAGTCTTGTGGAAATGAATGATATAAACTAAAAATTAGCATAAAATTTTATTTAAAAAATTTAACCATTGGCAAAAGAAATTTATCCATGGCCAAAGGGCTATAAAATTCTGCATCCCCTTTGACCCAGCAATACCACTTCTAGTTCTGTATTCCAAAGAAATCATAAATATTGGCAAAAGACCTACATGTACAAAAGTATTTACAGTTGCTCTTTTTGTGGTGGCCAAGACTTAGAAATTGAGGGGATGCCCATCAGTGGAGGAATGGCTGAACAAGTTGTGGCATACAAATATAACGGAATACTCTTATTCCATAAGAAATGATAAGCAGACAAACTTCAGAAAAACCTGGAAAGATTCCATGAACTGAGGCTAAATGAAGTGAACAGCACCAGGAGAATATTGTACACAGTAACAGCAACATTATATAATGACAAACTTCAATAGACTTATATTTTCTCAGCAATGCAAGGATCTAAGCCAAAATAACTCCAAAAGACTCATGATGGAAAATGCTCTCCACATCCAGAAAAAGAACTTTAGAATCTGAAAGCAGATTGAAGTATACTGTAGGCTCTTTTTTGTTTGTTTCTTCTTTCTCGTGGTTCCTCCCATTGATTCTCAATCTTCTTTACAACATGACTAGTGTGAAAATACGTTTACTATGAATGTGTATATACAGCCTATATCAGATTGCACACAATTTTGGGTGGGCGGAGGGAATGGAAGGGGAGAAAATCTGATGTAAGTGAATATTGAAAACTAAAACTAAATAAAACTATAAATAAATTAGTTATTGTATTTTAAATTAGCCATGTTTTCTTGAATATCTGTAACTACCCACTAGGCCAGTACCTTGATTTCCAAATGGAAGTCCATAATTTTATCAATTATTATATATTTTAAAGATGTTAAACCAATAATAATTAATAATTTATTGAGCTGTTGAATGGCAAGGGAATAGTGCAACTTCTATCTATGTGGATGTCTTGTAGCCATCTAAAACTAACCATGTCCAAAAGAGAATGCTTTATTTTCCCCTTAAGGCCATCCATACTTCAAATTTTCCTTTTGCTTTGAAGGTTTTGCCATCCTTTCTGTCACCAAGATTGACAACCTTGGGAATTGGATGCTTTGGTAGATAATGAGCTCCCTGTCACTGGAGGTTCTTAAATAGAGGCCAGTCTGCCCATTTGTCAGAGATGTTGTAGAAGGGCCACTTATTTACCTAGAGGTTGCTTTAATCTAGGTGGTCTTGGGTGTCTCTATTAAAACTCTGGGATCATGGAATTCTTTGAGTTTTTTTTTTTAAGGTTGACAGTGATGAGGTGTTTCAAAGGAGAGATTCAGGTGATTAGGTGGAATACTTAAAGAGGTTAAAAAATAATACTCTCTTTAGTAGTATCCCAAATACTGATATACTGACTGAGTCCAATTATGATGACTGTTACATTTAGAAACTCTACAATTTTAAGTTGAGAAAAAGTATGTTGTGTTTGCATGTCTTATTCCAATAGTAAGATAAACGAGTGTGTACTTGTCTTTAATCTTACATTTATTAAGTTTGTCATCAAGTGAAGTGTTATTCTAGGTGGAAAGTGACTAGATAGGAAGTAAAATGCATTTTTCAAAAAGTTTCTAAGTGTCCCACTACAGCATTTAAAACACTCATTTGAAATAGGAGCTTTAAGAACCATGTCAGTCCATTCCTCATTTGTTCATCCAACAAGTGTTTATCAAATAGATAGAGTGTGTGGGGGGGTATACATACACATACATATATGCATACATATTATACACACGGTTATGCATGTATAGGTGTATGTATGAATTGCCACCCTAACAATATCTCTGTTATGTAAGGATAGTATATGATATCTCAAAAATTTTAGTGCAATTTTAAGCTATTAAAGTTTAGACTTGCACTAAAACATTTGGGGTATTCTGTATAAGTATTAAATTTACATGTAAGCATTTTGGGGGAAGGAGAAAGGAAGCAGATATGAAAAAAAAGAGTTTTCCTCACTATTGGCCATTGAAAACAAAGGATGAAGAAGTAAAACAATTTGGAAATTGAACAGCTTTCTAATAAAGTAGTATGTGAAAATGGGATTTGGTTTCCTAGATCATGACTTATAATAAATATAAGGCTGACAGATATCTGATCAGAGATTAAGTATATCTAAAAAATGTCTGGTTAGAATTTATGTTCTATATGTCTAACAATTTGAATCAAGTGAGCTTCCCTGGACTTTTCTTCACATCTCACTGAAAGTCCTACCTTCTGCAAGAATCTTTATCCTTGTTTCATTCCTTAAATTAAAAATTAAAAAAAAAAAACAACTTTTCCTGTTCTTCTTTAATCTTTGTGCCTTCCCTTTGAGAGTATCTCCAATTTATCCTGAATAGATTTTGGTGTTGTTTGCAAGTTTTCTCCCCCATTAACCTGTGACCTCACTGATAATTAGGACTTTTTCATATTTCCCCTGTACTTAGCATGGGCAGCTAGGTGCACAGTGAACAGAGCACTGGGCCTAGGGTCAGGAAGACTCTCCTTCATGAATTCAAATTTAGCCTCAAGTACTTACTAGCTGTGTGACGCTGGCTAAATCATTTAATCCTGTTTGCCTCAGTTTCTTCTTCTGTAAAATGAGCCATAGAAGGAAGTGGCAAAATATTCCAGTATTCCATTACTTAGCACACAGTTCATAGCTCATATGTACTTAATATGTATGTACTTAATAAATGTACTTAATAAATGCTTGTTGACTTGATTTGTACCAGCTCTTCTTACTGTACTACCTTATAAGGTACTTTTTTTCCCTAATAAACTAACTTAGGCTAGATGACTAATTCTCAAGGGATAGTTTTGGAGGAACCACAATGGTGGGGACTAAAACCAATGGCAAAAGAAAATGGTAGAGACTAAAACCAGTGGCCAAAGAAAATTACCATGGACTCCTGGTGGTTATTTCTATAATCTGAGGAGTAGGTTAGACAAGATCTGGGGACAAGACTCAACAATGGAAATGGGAATTGAGGAAAGGATAACCCAGACTACTTGAGGGTTACATAAGATTATCATTTTCATGTCCAACTTTGTAAGAAATTTCAAAGTATGATGTAAAATCGCATGTCATTTCATTTTTAATTTGAATGAATCTTCTCCAAACAATAGAAAAAAAGGGTGAAGTTTACCCTACAATTCATAAAACAACAAGGAATAGCACTGATATCTCTCTTAAAATTTCAGTAGCTAATCTCAAAACTTTGACACAAGTAGAGAGTATTTGTAGTGACCCAAAATTATACAAAGAAATCTCATATTTAGAAAAATATGCAGTGGGATTAAAAAAGTTTTCTTTAAGAGTTAAAAAAAGATTCAGATAATAATGGTATAAATTATGAGTGATACACATTAAAGCAAAAATGAAATTTGAGTTGAGATCCCTTTACTAAATTATAATCCTGAGTTCATCTCTAAAAGTAATTCCATAATATGTGTTTATAATTTATCTTATTACAATTAGTTATTACATTAAATTAATGTAATTTAATTACTTATGGTTATGTGGGTATGAATATAATTTCCAGAATAATTTGTTCCACTATAAGAAGTAAGTTATTTTGCATCTCATTAGTTGTCTATCCATGACACTTCTTTCATCTAACACTATTAACATATTCTCCCATATCAGGGAGACTGAGCAATGGACCACAAGAATTAAAAAAAAAAAAAAAGGTAACTAGCACCGGCCTTGGAATCAGGAGGACCTGAGTTCAAATCCAGTCTCAGACACTTAACCAAAAACTAGCTGTGTGACCTTGACCAAGTCACTTTACCCTAATTGGGCTCCAAAAAGGGAAAAAAAGGTAACTTTCTTGAACTGAATTGAGCATATTTATCCACCAATAAAAATGCTGCATTTTAAAAATCATACTAATTCCTCTAAAATGTGAAAAGGATGGATGATTTTTGTTGAAATTATTTGAAATAACACAAACCAAAATAATGTTTCCAAAGATAATGAGATCTTTTGATGGTAGAATGTAAAAGATAGCATGATTATTAATTATTTATTTTCAATTTTTATTTTCTTTTCCTAATTATATATTAGGAAATGAATATGCTTCTTTCAAATACATTTTTTTTCCTAATACTATCTCTCCACTACAGAAATCCTACTCCAATAACTCATTCTAGTGTGGTGGTGATATTGGAGTTCTCAAAGGTCATTCTATTGGAATTGAAGTTCTGATAGGCCCTACCAAGTTTGAAAACAGCCAGGCCCAGGACCAGATCATATCTGTTCTATTAGCAGGACTATTAGCTCTGTTGTTCTTGACACTATACCTTTCTTCATGATATGTGATCATGGGAACTTTTTGTGATTTCCATGTTGCACCATGTTGAACACACAGAGTTTATAGTGCACTAACACCTTCATGTGGTTTTCAGATAAGCTATTATCTTCCCAGTTTCTCCTATATTGCTGCTGTGAGGTTGTTTTAAAATCTAGTATAAGACTTTATATTTATGCCTATTGTCTTTCATTTTATTAGATTCTTTCCAATAATCTACCTTGAGAGGATATTTTTAGATTCTAAGGAGCTCATCTAATAGGTTAGGTTTGTCTCCCAGATTGTCATCCACACATTTCATAAACATGCCATCTATGCTTTATCTAAGCTGTTAATAAATATGTTAAATAAAATAGTACCAAGTACTGATCCCTGGATTACCCTATTTCATGCTTCCTTCCTGATTCACTTTGAATAATTAATGACTAGAGCTTGAATTATAATATTTAATCAGCTTGAAATTTATTTAACCATGCTATTATGTAGCCTCTGCCTCTAATCTCTAACAATAGCATGAGAGAATTTGACAAATGGTTTACTAAAACCTAAGCATATTTGCATTTCTCTTTGTAGATTCCTTCAGTATTCCCTTGATTTACTGAACTTGTCAAAAGAAAATGAGGTTAGTATAGTATGACCTGTTCTTGATGAAGCCCTTAGCTCTTTGTTCCCATTGCTTCCTCTTCTAGATGTCCACTAACCATCTCTCTAACAATACAGTCTAGAATTTTGCCAAGAATAAAAGTCAAGCTTACTGGCCTACAGTTTACCAACACAATTTGACTTTCTTTCTTTCTTTCTTTCTTTCTTTCTTTCTTTCTTTCTTTCTTTCTTTCTTTCTTTCTTTCTTTCTTTCTTTCTTTCTTTCTTTC
>NW_027187324.1:5281445-5346752 GCF_028583685.1 Petaurus breviceps papuanus
ACAGAGAAAATAACACAATTCAGCAGACCAACAGACAGGTCTTCTTATGTCTATACCTAGTTAGTCACCAGAGAGAAGCACCAATATCTGGGTTTTTAAAGCCAGGGGCTCAATGGCCATCCAGAGTCGCATCTGGCAAAATCACACAACTCTTCTCAAAGTGAACCCCCAAGCAAAACCTCTCATCAGAGGCTTATATAGCCTTATCCTGGGTCAGAGAACATCACAATCCTTGAGATCCACTTGACTACAATGTAACAAAAGTTATGCCTTCCTAAAAAACCAGATCCCCCTAAGCAAGCTTCTCTTGTGGACTCTGCTCTATGCTTCAGCATACTCCTCCCACCACAGGCCATGTGACCACATTCAGCATATTAGGAGGCTGAGTATATTTTCAAATCAGGGAAGGTTCTCAGATTCACTTAAGCTTATCAAGGGGCCAAGGGGCAGGGAAGGTCTTTAAATTCTCATTACCATTATAGGGTTCATTCATGGGAAGTATGTTTCTTTGTGATTTGGCCAGATAAGACTCTGGGAAGTCATTGTTAAGGTGCCCTATAGCTTTGTGAGCCCAGATGTTGGTGGTCCCTGGTCCAGTGATATGTATAAATAGTTCTCTTACTTTGTTTAGACAGTTGGAGCCTGGTCTATAGGATTCTTTCTTGGATAGTCACTTCTCGCTACTTATATCTTTCTCATTGTTTAATTAAAGTAAAATTTTGAACCCTTTGAAGCTGTCTTTCCTTTAGAAAAGCAGATCAAGAACCTGTGTTAGCAACCCTCCTGTGTGTTTGTGTTATTGGTCTTACACCTTCATAGCAACTGCAAGTATCATTAACAATACAGCCTTGATGACTTGAAGTGGTTAAGACCAATTAGGTATTCTCTTATTATAACCCTACTTAGCTTGACTGTCATGTAAGCAACAAACATTTATAAAATATCAACTATTTTCTTAGATACTAGGAATACAAAGGTAAAAATGAAGTAGCTCCTATTTTCAGGGAGCTTACCACATGTAAATATATAAACAAATTCAATATGTAAACTAAATACATACTAGTTTCAGAGTGCAAGTCTGAACAGATCAGGAAAGTCCTTATTTGGAGGTGGCATATAAACTGAGCTTTGCATGAAACCAGGAATTCTAAGAAGTAGAGGTGAATGCCCTTTTTCGCCCATCCAGCCAGCCTGGTGGAAGCTCAGCTGTCATCCCATCATCATGTCCTCTCATAAAACATTTAGAATCAAGAGGTTCCTGGCCAAGAAACAGAAGCAGAATCATCCCATTCCGCAATGGATTCGAAAGAAAACTGGTAACAAGATCAGGTACAATTAAAAAAGAAGAGAAGGACCAAGGTCCGATTATAAAGAACAGGCGAATGAACGGCCAGCGCAATGAAAGACATTCAGCACCAACACCGCCTCCCCTCCCCCCTTACCATGGAATCCTTCCATTCATCAATCCATCCACCCATCATTCATCCATCAATCACTCAGTCATCTCATTGTCCCCAAGAAGAAGAAAATGCCACTGTTGCCCTCCATTTGGGAAACCCTCTGCCAAGATGCAGACATCAAAAAAAGGCCCCAACAAACCGTTAAAAATGTCTTGCCCTTAAATGTTTTCATAAATTTCATCCATGAGTTTGGGTATCATGTGTTGTGATATAGTTTAAATTACTGTTATGTGCATCTCTGTAGCATTTCAGGTTATGCTTAAAAGGCAGAGATCATAACGAAACAAGTTACTCCTGTCAAAAAGAACCAAGCTCTAGCCCTGCCTTGAACAAGCTGTCACAATAACCTCTCTGTGTTTTGTTTTGTGTTTTAAGGAGTTATAAGAGAGCACCTACCTCACAGGGTTGTTGTGGGGGATCTTAAGATTTGCAAGCCTTCGGTGTAAGCCACCAGTGCTGCTAATCCAGAGCTGTCTCAGCCAGATTATGCACAGCTGACTGTGTTAGATTATCAAACTCACAGTCAGAGGAGTAACCTGTTGACCCCCTGCTTATTTCATACAATAAGCCATCTTTGTTCCTTGGTGGGAGGTGGTAAATTTAAGCGTTGACAACTTCTCAGTTGTCGGTTATTTGTGTGTTTGGGAAAGCCCAACATTTTATTAGGAACTAGACCTGGTCCAGGTGAATGGCTTCACAGTTTTCTGAAGATGCAATTCTGCTAATAAAGGGCTTCTACAAAAAAAAAAATTAGAAGAAGAAGTAGGGGTGAAGGTAAAGTACATTCCAGGCAAGAGGGATAGCCAGGGCAGAACATACAGACAGGAGATGAAATATCCTGGGTATAGTACTTATTTTAAATGGGCCATTCAAGCTGGGTCATACAGTATACAGAACAAAATCCAAGGGATCAGGAAAGGTAGCCTGAAGTCAGAATGTGAAGGGTTTTAAAGGAAACATAATTTTTTTCTTTTGCTTTTTGGAGGGCAATTGGGATTAAGTGACATGCCCAAGGTTACATGGCTAGTTTTTGTGTTAAGTGTCTGAGGCCAGATTTGAACTCAGGGTCCTCCTGACTCCAGGGCTGGTGCTCTATTCACTATACCACCTAGCCACCCCCTTTTTTTCTTTTAATTTTTTTTATAAATTTGTTTGTTAATTTTAGTTTACAAGATTCAATTCCACAATTCATTGAGTTTCACATTCTGTTCCCTTCCCTGCCTCCCCCCTCCCCATGGCAGCATACAGTCAAGTATAGGATCTGTAAATTCTTTCACATTAGACATTAGTCAGGTTATAAAGACTGATTGTATCAGATGGAATGAAAAATGGTAAAGAGGAAATAAAACCAAACAAGAAAAAGAAAAAGATCAGTTAGTTTGTTTCAATCTGGATTCAAACTCAGTTCTTTCTAGTTCTTTCTCTGGATGTAGACATTTCTCTCCATCATGAGTCCTTTGGGATTGACTTATATCACTGCATTGCTGAGAAGAGTCTAGTCTATCAAAGTTGGTCATCACACATATGTTGTGTCTGTAATTGTGTACAGATTTCTCCTGGTTCTATTCTTCTCACTCAGCATCAGTTTTTATAAGCCTCTCCAGGTAAATATGAAGTCCATCGGCTCCTTGTTTTTTATAGCACAATAGTATTCCATAACATGATATACCACAACTTGTTCAGCCATTCCCCAATTGATGGGCACCCCCTTAATTTCCAATTTTTGCTACCACAAAAAGAACTGCTATAAATATTTTTGTACATATGAGTCTTTCTCTCACTTCTATGATCTCTTTGGGATATAACCCTAGAAGTGGTATTGCTGGGTCAAAGAGTATGAAAGTATTTATAACCCTTTGGGCATAATTCCAGATTGCTCTCCAGAATGGTTGGATCAGTTCACAACTCCACCAGCAATGCATTAGTGTTCCAATTTTTCCACATCCTCTCCAGCATTTGTCATTTTCCTCTTTTGTCATCTTGGCCAATCTGGTGAGATGTGGTACCTCAGAGTTGTTTTGATTTGCATTTCTCTAATCAATAATGATTTAGAGCATTTCTTCATGTGCTTATAGATATCTTTAATTTCCTTTTTTTTTTTCCTTAATAGATATACGTTATGTGCTGGAGATTTGGGGGGAATAATATGATCAGGCCTGTGCTTTAGGAATATTAATCATCTGTGTGATGGATGGATTAGAGGGAGAATAAAAAACAACTTGATATATGGAGACCAATTAGGCCATTGAAATAATTCAGTCAAGAGGTGATGAGGCTATGAACCAGAGGAGGAATTTTATTGAGAATAGTGAATATACAGGTATAAAAGACACTATGGAAATGTGTGGGAATGGGGAATTTATCCTCATTTCAATTATAATAGTTACATAATGCTTAGTCATCCACTTAAGTCAATTAATAATTCAACAAATTTAGCAAAGCATTAACAAATTTTCCTACAACCTCACTTAATATGTAAATAATTCAATAAGCAATTTTGGATTTCAACTTTTGAATGAAGGCAGATGATAACACATGAGAAACATCTTGTGATTGGCTAGCACAGGCATACTCTTAGTCTTAAACCAGTAACCACAAGTGCTAAAACAATCCAGTGTTTGAACTTCTGAGAGGGTGGTACACCTGAGGGAAGGAGATGGTTTCATACTAGCTCTCCTTTCTCTCTTCCTCCATTGACTACATCAATAGAAACTGAATAACAGGAGACCACATTGGAGCAGAGTAATTGTAATGTAATGCCAAGGAAAGGCAACTTCCCAAGGTTCAAAATACCAGCATAGGTGCTTTCCATTTTATTCAGTGACAAATTAAGAACAGAGAAGGTCAAAACATGACATCATTCAAAATACAGCATTTACTAAGTGTGATTAAATAATCTCCAAGTACTACCCCACCCCAGGACCTTCCATTCATTTAATCAATTACGAAGTCCCTGTTCTACATACTACTCCACCCCTAGGCTATACCTTCATTTAGTTCACCACAAAGCCCCTCTTCTCAAATGGAGACTAGTTTCCAATCTAAGTAAAGTACATTCATTTGTTCAACCATAGAACACAAAAAAAGTCAAAAGTTCCCCACCCCTGGATCACAACTGAATCTACCCCAGAGTTACAACAAGTTTAAGCACAGCACTTAATACCCAAATGGAGGTCTTTTCTTCATCTTGACAGGAGGCAAGTTCTCAGCAATCTTAGTTCCTGGGGAGACAAGGCTTAGCAAGGCCACAAGATACATTGCCAGTCACTTCATTAATTCATCCTCTGTCTGCAGAACAGTCCTAGAACTCCTGAAAACATTAGCAAAACCCTTTCCCAGGATTTCTGCAAATGTAGAACAAGAAAATCCTTCTTCAGGGCTTCTGAACCAACAGAAAGGTTCCCAGACCCCTGCAACAACAGCACTGTCCTTCACCAGTGGACAGTATTCACTCTGTGTCTGCAGGACAGTCTCAGGAGCTCTTAGCCAACAGCCAGTTTCCAGGACTTCTTCAACAAAAGGACTGTCTTTCACCAGTGGACAAATCTGGCAAAACAACATCAAAACAGACAGACAAAGTACCAGCAAAACAGCCATGTCTCCTCAGTCCTTGGCAACTCCAGGGGCAGGTCTCAAAAGTCCAGGGCAATTCAAAGTGGCCCTCAGCAATCCTCTCAATCTCTGTCTGTCTCCACAAGGGTGCTGCTTTCAAAAAGTTCTTCTGCCTCTCTCTTGTCTCTCCAAATCTATGTCACCAGCTCCTCCCTGTTCAGGACTCTCTTTTCACTTCAATTCCATCCCACAGGTGGGATTAACAAGCTCTGGGTTTTAACACAATCAGTTTGAAAACCAAGCCAATACAGGGGGATCTTTGTATTCCATTACTATCACAGTAATACACCAAGGACAAAGAGATGCAGAAAGACTTGAAGAAGGAAGTAGCTTTAAGATGTATGACTTTTTGCACCAAAGAAGAATGTTGGATATGAATGTGCATCGCATGAAAGTGTCTCTATGCCATAAATTATCCCATAAATGATTAGGTTATGTGAGCATCCCATTTGATACTGGTGTAAAAGTAAATATTTTTTTTTCAAAAGTATCATTATTTTTAGAGATTAATAAAAAGAGTTGCTAGGATTTATACACATATATGTATATAGTATGTATATATAAAATACCCATGTATGTGTGTATATATATATATATGATCATATGTATGTGTATTTATAGATAGATAGACAGATGATAGATAGATGATAGATAGATAGATAGATAGATAGATAGATAGATAGATAGATAGATAGATAGATAGATAGATAGATGACAGGGAGGGGAGGGAAATTTAGTCTATGTTTTTGTCAAATCAGTGATTAGAATAAAAGCCTTGACGAAAGAGTTATGAAATTTGCAGCTCACACAAATCTAGGAGAAATAATCAATACTTTGATGACAGAATCAGGATAGAAAATGTCCTTTAAAAGTGAGCAACTGATTCAAATATAAGCTTGTGTTCCAAAATAAATTTCACAAATTTTAGATGAAAGTTAGACAACAGTTTCCTCTAAAAAAATATTATAAATGGTTTATTGAGCAAATTATTAAAATTACAATTTTAATATGTCAATAATGTGAAAAGGCAGCCAAAATAATGCTGATATTGTTTCAGGTTACATTAAAGGAGGGGATAGTTTTCAGGGTGATTTAGACAGGTCCTACAATAATCAACTCAAGTCAGATCACATATGGAGTACTGTGTTCAGTTATGATTATCATATTTCAGAAAGGACACTGAGAGAAAGGTAGAGAAGATGTTAAAAGGCCTCTGTTTTTACTCTGGATATAAATAGGGTCTTTCTTCATATGTTCTTTATAATTAATTTGGGTACTTTTAATAGCCAAAATGACTTATTTGCTCAAAGTCTTTATTTAAATAATGTTATTGCTATAAACAATGTTCCCTTTGTTCTGCTCATTTTACTTTTCATTATTTCATGGAACTCTTTGCATGCTTTCTAATATCATAGAGCTCATCATTCTTTATAGAACAATAGTATTCCATCACAATCATATACCACAACTTGTTTAGTCAGTCCCCAATTGATGGGCAGCTCTGCAGTTTCCAGATCTTTGCCAGCAGAAAGAGAGCTTCTATAAACATTTTAGAACATGTAGGTTATTTTCTATTTTCCCTAATAATTTACAAAGATTTTTGAAATAGAAGTATTTGGTGAGGGGCAGGGGGAAGCTAAGATGGCAGAGTAAAAGCAAAAATTTGCTTAAGCTCCAACCACAAACACCTCCAATACCCGTTAATAAAAAATGACTCTAAACAAATCTTAGAGTTACAGAACCGACAAAGTGACAGAGAGAAATGTATCTCCCGCTGAAGGCAGCCTGGCAGGCAGACAGGAATCATCTGTCACATCAAGCTGGGAGCAGAGCACAGTCCTGCATGTGTTGCACTGGCCCAGACCCACACCACAGAAAAGCCAGACAGACTTTAGGGGACTTAATCACTGGCAGTTGTAGCAGTTTCCACACTTCTCAACCCATAAATGCCAGAGAACGTAAAAGGTCAGTGGTGAACTCTGTTGGAATACTGCAGTTTGGCCCCTGCCCCCAGGGAGGCAGAGATGGCAACAGCTGCAGCTGCCTCTTGGCTGTCTATTGAGCACCAGGCCTACAGACTGTAGGGGGACTAAGCAACTGTTGAGAGGGTAGTTGCTCTTGCTTTGATCTGCTTGGATGTGGGGCACAGTCTTGGGTGGTGGTCCTGGGGCAAGAAGTGCTAGCATGGCAGAATTTGTGGAGACTGTGGAGAGGCAGTCATCCTCACAGTAATGAGGCAGGTGCCTAGAAAAAGCTCTGTCAACAGCTATGCAAAACCTCAGAAACTTGGGTCACAGTATTCTCCACTCTTGAAGCAGAGTTCTACTGGGCCAAAGAGCAGAAACTTCAAGTAATTGGATAGCAAGATGAGCAAACAGAGGAAGAACAATCAAATTATAGAATCATTTTTTGGTGACAAAGAAAATCAAAATATAGAACCAGAAGAAGACAACAAAGTCAAAACCCCTGCATCAAAAGTCTCCAAGAAAAATATGAACGGATTACAGGCCATGAAGGAGCTCAAGAAGGATTTTGAAAATCAAGTAAGAGAAGTAGAGGAAAAATTGGGAATAGAAATGAGAATGATGCAAGAAAATCATGAAAAGCAAGTCAACAGCCTGCTAAAGGAGAATAAAAAAAATAGTGAAGAAAATAACACCTTAAAAATAGACTAACTCAAATGGCAAAAGAGGCCCAAAAAGCCAATGAGGAGAAGAATGCCTTAAAAAGAAAAATTTACCAGATGAAAAGGACTTTCAAAAACTCACTGAAGAGAATAGTTCCTTCAAAATTAGATTGGAGGAAATGGAAGCTAATGACTTTACAAGAAATCAAGATACTACTACTACTACAAAACAGAACCGCCCCCCCAAAAAAGAAAAAAAATAGAAGGCAATGTGAAATATCTCATTGGAAAAACCACTGGCCTGGAAAATAGATGCAGAAGGGATAATTTTAAAACTATTAGACTACCTGAAAGCCATGATCAAAAAAAATAGAAGCTAGGCATCATCTTTCAAAAAATTATCAAGGAAAAATGCCCTGATATTCTAGAACCAGAAAGCAAAATAGAAATTGAAAGAATTCACTGATCTCCTGTTAAAAAGGATCTCAAAAAGAAAACTCCTAGGAACATTATAGCCAAATTCCAGAGTTCCCAGGTCAAAGAGAAATGTTACAAGCAAACAGGAAGAAACGATTTGAGTATTGTGGAAGCACAATCAGGATAACACAAGACCTAGCAGCTTCTACATTATAGGACTGAAGGGCTGGGAATATGATATTCCAGAGGTCAAAGGAGCTAGGATTAAAACCAAGAATCACCTACCAGCAAAATTGAGTATAATAGTTCAAGGTAAAAAATGTATATTTAGTGAAATAGAGGACTTTCAAAAATTCTTGATTAAAAGAACAGAGCTGAAAAGAAAATTTGACTTTCAAATATAGGAAGCAAGAGAAGCATGAGAAGATAAACAGGAAAAATAAATCATAAGGAACTTATTAAAGTTGAACTATTTACATTCCTACATGGAAAAATTATAATTGTAACACATGAGACTTTTCTCAGTATGAGGATAGTTGAAGGGAATATATATATATGTGTGTGTGTGTGTGTGTTTGTGTGTGTGTGTGTGTGTGTACATGTATTCACAGAGGGCACAGGATGAGTTGAATATGAAGGGATGATATCTAAAAAATAAAATATAGAGGTGAGAGAGGAATATATTGGAATAAGGAGAAAGGGAGAGATAGAATAGGATAAATTATCTCACCTAAAAGAGCCAAGAGAAAACTATTACAATAGAGGGGAAGAGCAGGAAGGTGAAAGGGAATGAGTCAACCTTACTCTCATTGGATTTGGCTTAAGGAGGGAATAACATACATACTCATTTGGGTATCTTACCCTACAGGAAAGGAGAGGGAAAGGGGATAAAATGGGGGTGATAGAAGGGAGGGCAGATTGGGGGAGAGGGTAGTTAGAAACAAGCACTTTTGAAAATGGACAGGATCAAAGGAGAAAATAGAATAAATGGGGGGAGGGGTGGGATAGGATGGAGGGAAATAGTGTTAATGTTTCACAATATAACTTCTATGTAAATGTTTTGCATAACTACATATGTACAACCTATATTGAATTGCTTGTCTTCCCAGTGGGGGTGGGTGAGGAGGGAAGAATTTGGAACTCAAAGTTTTAAAAATAAATGTTAAAAATTATTTTTACATGCAACTGGGGAAAAAGATTTACAGGTGATGGGGTATAGAAATCCGTCTTTCCCCACAATAAAGTAAGAGGGTAGATAGGGAAGGATATAAGAGAGAACAGGCTGAGGAAATGGGTATTCAGTAAGCTTGCTATCTTGGGATGACGGTAGAGGATTTAATCATCTTAACGCATTTATAGATATTCTATCAAGAGGTGAGTAAATTAATGATAACTTCTAAGAAGTGCCCTTTTGAAATCTGGAAAAATAAGGTTTTAAAATAATGTTTTAAAGCCTCTTACTCGTAAAGACTAATGAATTCTCAAGTGTTTTCTCCCAAGCATTCTATTCAGGTCTTAGCAACAAAAGAATGGTCATGGGCAGAAGTTATGTAGAAATTTATTTCTAGCAAAAATCTTAAAACTCTTGTACTTCTGCAGAGTATACCACATCATGAGACACAATATATATTTTATCTCACAAGAAATATCAATATATACAGCATTATTGAGTGATTCAGCTTTTGGCTATTAATCTTAAGTGGCCTACAACAATTGTTTTTTTCTATATATTGAATGAGTGAAGTTTATTTTATATGTAAGAATAATGTTTTTGTTCTTTTAAAAAATCTTACTCCTCCCTCATTATATTTTAAAAATATGAATCAAATATTTCAAAGGTTGATGTTTTCTGTGATGAGACAGAAATAACTATGAAGGGATTGCCAGAAAATACTTGCCTACATTCTCCCTTCTTGACAATCTCCACCCATATGTCACATCTCCTTGATTTTCATACAGAAATGATGTATTGTCTCCTGAGACCTTATTTGCTGGGTACTCTCAGGCAGCAACATGACAGATTGAAGCCTGTTTGGCCCTCTTAGGTAGGTGGTTAGTGAAGATTAAAAAAATAGAAACTAGAAAAGAAAGTGGGTTTGGGGAGAGACTTTTTCTAAGGTATTCACAATGAATAAAGCAGAAAACCACAGTGGATTCATCTTACCTATCATCATTTTGTGTGTGTGAGTGTGTGTGTGTGTGTGTATGTGTGTGTGTGTGTGTGTGTCTTGGTCTTACCAGGTAAAGAAGTATGGGTTTCTTCCACAATATTAAATATAGTTTACAACCCAAAGGAATACATGAACAAGAGCACAAATTAAGTTGGGAAATGAAAAAAAGAGCGGGAAAAAAATAATCCTATAAATGGAAATTTACTTCTAGTCTTTACCTATTAGAAATGCTAACAAATTACAACATTTCTATTCCTAAGGCACTTTACAATGTAAGGAACATTTTCCTTACAACATTCATCCAAGGTATAAATTCCAGGTACAATTGTTTACATTTTACAGATGAGTGAATTGAGGTATAGAGAGTTCATTACTGGGCTTCTAGATCTAGTGTTCATCTTCCCACAATGTATGAATAGTACAACTACTCCTAATATTTTTGTACTTAGTAAGTACAATTTATTATTATGAAAAGTATAAATCCTTAAGGATGACAGATAGATGAGAGATACATAGATACAGATCTTTTTAAATAAGAGAATTAATGTCCCTTCCTTTTCGAAGAGTAACTGCCATCTATGCATTTCATCTCTTCTTACCTTTGCTTTTCAGGACCCTACTTTCTTCTAGCAACTTTGGTTTCAGAGTTTTACATTGGATTCTTCCCTTTTACCTAAAAAAGATTCATGAAACAACATGTGTTCATTTTCCCGTTTTCCTCTCTAGATGCTATTTGATTTCTTGACTTCTTTTAAAAACAGTTTCATCACTTCCATTTCCTCATCTATTCATTCCTTAAACCACTGTACATTGGATTGCCAATACTACTCAAGTAGCACCCTTGAAAGTCCTCAGTAATCTACCTGTTGACCAATTAAATGTCCTCTTATTAGACCAGATTCCCTGATAAGTCTTGATAACAATTGAGAACACTTTCCTGGAAACTATCTTCTCCCTTATTCTCAGGTAGCAATAATCTATTCTACTTTTCTTCCTACCTTTCTTATCATCCTTTCACTGCAATTATTTCTTCATTCATTCATTCATTGAACAGCCATAACTGTTAGTAATGTGCATACTATATATTTTAAGACTCTGTGCTAGGTCTTTGATAGAAGAAATTCTTTCACCGAATTTCTTTTTCATTTGAAAGAAATGAATTAAAATTCCTGTCCAGAAAGTACTAGTCTGTTGATGGGTAAATGAGAGCTATGACAGGTGCACAGATGACTATAATATCAGGTAGTGTATGATGTGAGAAAAGGAGAGACTCAGAGGATATGCTCTATTGAAAAAATACCAAAAAAATAAAAAAAAAAAACAACTTTTCACCTATGGAAAATGAGGTAAAGTTGAACAAAGGACAATAAATCTGATCCTTAAAGGAAAAGAACAATTCTGAGAGATAGAGATGATTCAAGGGTTGGAGGCTGACGTGGGCAAAAACATAAAGTAGGACAACTCCACAAGAAGGAAACAACTATTAGTAGAGTATGGTTACAACATGGAGCGCATGAAAAGGAATAATGTGAAAAAAAAGTTTGCTGTGTTGTGAAAGGTCTTATAGTCTGGCTAGAGAGTTTGCTTCCCCCCTTTCCTGCCCCCCACATAATAGTAATAGTAATCTGAAGATCTTTCCTGCCCCTTAATAGACCTAAGGAAATGTGAAGACCTTTCCTACTTTGAAGATATACCCTGCCCCTAACAGACTGAAATAATCACATGGAGCCCATGATAGGAGGAGTTTTCTGAAGGGTGGAGCAGAGCTCACAGGAAGCTGGGAGTCTGAGCAGCTAAATGGTGGGAGAGAGATAAAATACTCAAGGGCAACAGTTAGGCTTGTGAGTAAATGTTGGTTTGTGGGAAGGCAAAAGGATAGTGTGGCTCTCTGTGCTATTATACCTTATTAACTTCTTTGTTACTATAATAGAATGGGCTTACTGTTTTGGGATTTGGTTTTCTGGTGTCTAAATAAATGTTTTCCTTCTGTCTTTTATATGGAGAGTCTATTATATTTTGTGAATGAGCACTATGCCAGCATGTTTAGAGTGACTATAGGTGCTTTGAATATTGTGTTGGCACTATACCCCCTTACCAGCTGTAGACACCGAATTTCTTTTTGTGTGTGCCTTTGAAAGATTATTTTCATCAATTACGTGAAGTAATTGTTGGCATCAGGGTTGCTAGGGGCAAAGTGACCCATCAGAAGGCTGTTGTAGTGGTCAAATGAAGAAATGACAAGTGACTGAACTAGGCTGGAAGTTGAGTAACCTCATTCAACTGAAACAGAAGAGTCTATTCATAAGTGTGTAGAGTTTTCTTAAATTTTCGTGGGTCATTTAACAAGTTGAAAATGTATATTTTAATTTAATAAGCTAATTTGTTGATCTTTTTCTCACTGTTCATTCTTAATGGCTCCAGAATATTTGACACTGTTGGACACACTCTCCAGTATTCTCACTCATCTCTATGTTTTCATGACTCTTGGTTCTTGTTTGTCCTCAACTTTTCAGTCTCCTTTGCCAGAGCCTCTTCCATGTCTCATCCACTTATCTATGGATGTATCATTATAAGGTTCTATCCTGGCCCCTCTTCTCTCTCTAGATTATCTTTCAGTGATCACATTAGCTTCCATGGGTTTAGTTTTTTATGCCAATTACACATAGGTTTGTATATCCAGGTAATTTTTCTCCTGAGTCCTACATTACCAGCTGCCTAGTAGACTTTTTAATTGGTGGTCCTATAGATATTTCCAACTCAACATGGCCATGTTCTCTTCCTCTCCCCACTCCCCACTCATTCACACTTGTCTCTTTCTGTTAAGGACACCAATATTCTTACAATATACCAGGTTCACAACTAGAAGTCATCCTCAATTCTTCACATTCCTTCAACATGCATATTAAAAAAATCCATTCAATTACCAAATCTTATTATTTTTATTTCCCTTTTAGGTTACCTTTTTCTCAGGTACATATTAGGAAAGGGCATAAGACTGGGGAAAAATATGTACATACAAAACACATTTAGCATATGATAGATATTTGAAACATATTTATGTACAAGGATATATGTGTGCATGTGTATTTATATATATGTGCATCTAAACATATATATTCACCCAATGTACATACATGCATATATATATACAATATATGGAAAGATAGATACATGCATATATACAAATGCGCATATACACATATACCTATGTGCACACAAAATACATTTATAGGTATATAAATACATATAAGATTATGCATATATGTTTAAGTTCTACAACCAATGCCACCACTACTACGTAGCATTTACATAGTGCCTACTACATGCTAGGCACTATGCCTCACAAATATTATCTCAGTTGATCCTCACAAAACCCTAGGAGGTATGTGCTATTATTAACCTCATTTTACAGTTGAAGAAACCAAACAAGCAGAAGTCAATTGTCCAACATAAGGTAACTGTCCAACATCACAAAACTAGTAAGTGTCTGAGACCAAATCTGAACTTTTCTTGACTCCAATCCAGAGCTCTATCTATAGAAACATGTTGCCATCAAACATATATACATATAAAGATATTTACACACATTTTCACATAGGCACAAACATATGTGTGTATACACATACAACACATGAACACATGTATACACATAACTTTTTATATGTACATATAAACACATACATATACAGAGTTCCAAATGTTTTAGTGCGTGTAGTTTTTAACCATTAAAGCCTAAAACTGCATTAAGACTTTGGGGTTTTAGGATTTTATATATATATATATATATATATAACATACACACACATATATGTTTATATGTGTATATATGTGTATATGTATAATTGCTTGAGGGTTTGTATACGTACTGTAATACCCAACTTCCCAGGTTCAAAATACCAGCATAGGTGCTCTCCATTTTATTCAGTGACCAACCAAGAACAGAGAAGATGACATCATTCCAAATACAGCATTTACTAAATGTGATTAAATAATCTCCAAGGACTACCCCACCCCAGGACCTTCCAATCATTCAATCAATTACAAAGTTCCTGGTCTAAATACTTCTCCACCCCTAGGCTATACCTTTATTTGTCAATCACAGAGCACAAAAAAGTCAAAAGTTCCCCACCCCTGGATCACAATTGAATCTACCCCAGAGTTACATCAAGTTTAAACACAGCACTTAATACCCAAATGGAGGTCTTTTCTTCATCTTGACACAAGGCAAGTTCTCAGAAATCTTAGTTCCTGGGGAGACAAGGCTTAGCAAGGCCACAAGATACATTGCCAGTCCCTCCATTAATTCATCCTCTGTCTGTAGAACAGTCCTAGAACCCCTGAAAACATTAGCAAAACCCTCTCCTAGGATTTCTGTAAATAGTATATGAATGTTTATAAGCTTATGTGTATATGTGGGATGGAAAGGATAGAATGATATGAAAAAATTTATGAAGTGAAATATACATTCTTTTGCTTTGTAATAACAGTGATAAAAGTTACCACATAAACTTAAATTTCATGTTGTCTACTTTTGCTTAAGTATATATTTCTCTTATCTCTGCAAATACAAGTAATTTGTTTTGAAGAGTAGAGATTGTGTCTTCATTGTATACTTTACTGGGTCTCATATGGACAACAGCTATATTCATTTGAGAATCAGCATAAGGATGTGTTGTTTTCTGATTTATTAATAACATAGGAATCAGTATTATGGTACAGTGCTTTAATTTAAATAAAAATGCTAACAGTATGCAAATGGATAACATAAACAGTTTTATAAGATTCAATATGCTAGAACAATTATATTAAAATCGCTTTAGTTTCATAAACATGGTATTGTATGTTATTTTTGATGAGAGGTGAACATGATAGCAAGCTATATTTGAAATTAATCTCTAAAACGAGTTGCATTCATTATATTTATTGGCAGTAAAAACAATACCATGTGCAAAAATTTCACTGCATTTTACTGGAACTGTTTTTTTTTAACTTTATGTCTTAAAAATTAAAAATTTCATGAAGCTAACCACTGTTTTTAATATATTTGGAAGAATGGAAGAAAAGGAATATTTAATGAATTCTTTTTAAAAAGAACCTTCCAGATAATTATCTTAAATATTTTAATTTGAAAATTAGTAAAATGTTGCTAATTAGAATTCCACTAATTCAAAATTTATAATCTTTCTGAGAAATTCATTATGTACTATTTTTAAAGATTTTTTTAAAATATATATGTTCTAGAATTCTGGAAAGGCTGTTAATATGTATTAATTTAATAAAATCCCTACATATTGCAAATGACAAAACAGAAATCTTGAGCAGGGAATTCATTTAAAGAAACATTGGTAGAACAGCTAGAATTTGAATTCAGGTCTTCTTACTCTAATTATATTATTTTTTAATTTTTTTTTAATTTATTTTTATTTTTCAACATTCATTTCCACAAGATTTTGAGTTACAATTTTTTCTCTCCCCATCTTTTCCCTACCCCCACTGCAAAATATCAACCCTACTGAATACCTCTTCCCCCAATCTGTTCTCTCTTATATCCTCCCCCTTCACCCCCCTAACTTTCTATAGGGGAAGATGGATTTCTCTATCCCAGTACCTGTATATCTTATTTCCCAGTTGCATGTAAAAAAATAAATAAATAAACATTTGTTTTTAAAACTTTGAGTTCCAGATTTTTTACCACTTCTACCCTCCTCACCCACCCCCACTGGGAAGATAAGCAATTCAATATAGATTGTACATGCATAGTTACCCAAATCATTTCCATAGTAGTGATACTGTGGAAGACATATTTCCCTCCATCCTATCCTGCCCCCCATTTATTCTATTTTGTCCTTTGACCCTATCCCTTTTTAAAAATGTTTGCTTCTAACTACTCTCCCCTAATCTGCCCATCCCTTCTATACTCCTCCCTCTTATCTCCTACCCCCTATTATCCTACAGGATAAGGAACCCAACTGAGTGTGTAAGTTATTCCATCCTTAGGCCAAATTCAATGACAATCAGGTTGTCCCATTCATTCCCTTTCACCTTCCTGCTCTTCCCCTCCATTGTAACAGGTTTCTCTTGCCTCTTTTATAAGAGATAATTTACCCTAATCTATTGCTTCCTTTCTTCTTCTTCCAATAAATTCCTCTCTCAACTCTTAATTTTACTTTTTAGGTATCATCCCTTCATATTCAACTCATCCTGGGCCCTCTGTCTATGTATACATGAAAATGAGAATGCCCACAGTCATATATAGTTTTATACACATACATCATCCTATACATACATATATATATATATATATGTATGTAATACATATATATTCCTTTTAGCTATCCTCATACTGAGAAAAGTCTTATGAGTTACAATTATCATTTTTCCATGTAGGAATGTAAATAGTTCAACTTTAATAAGTTCCTTATGATTTCTTTTCTCTATTTACCTTCTCATGCTTCTCTTGCTTCTTGTACTTGAAAGTCAAATTTTCTGTTCAGTTTTGGTGTTTTCATCAAGAATGCTTGAAAGTGGTGTGGCTAGGTGCCTCAGTGAGTAAAGCACCAGCCCAGGAGTCAGGAGGACCTTGGTTCAAATCGGGCCTCAGACACTTAACACAAAAACTATTCGTGTGGCCTTGGGCAAGTCACTTGACCCAATTGCCCTCCCCCCCCAAAAAAAAGCAAAATAAAAGTTTAAACTACATATTTTTGGGGCAGCCAGGTTGCGTAGTGAGTAAGAGCACCGGGCCCAGAGTCGGGATGACCTGAGATTGAATCTGGGCTCAGATAATTAGCAGCACACCCAGAAATAACTGGCTGTGTAACCTTGAGCAAGTTACTTAACCCTGATTGCTTAAAAAAAAAAAGAATGCTTGAAAGTCCTAGATTTCATTGAATGACCATATTTTTCCCTGTAGCATTATACTGAGTTTTACTGGGTAGGTGATTCTTGGTTTTAGTACTAGCTCTTTTGACTTCCAGAATATCATATTCCAAGCCCTTTGATCCCTTAAGTAGAAGCTGCTAGGTCTTGTGTTATACTGATTGTATTTCCACAGTACTCAAATTGTTACTTCCTGACTGCTTGCAGTATTTTCTCCTTGACCTGGGAAATCTGGAATTTGGGTATGATATTCCAAGGAGTTTTCCTTTGGGGATCTTTTTTAAGAGGTCATCAGTGAATTCTTTCAATTCTTACTTTGCCCTCTGGTTCTAAAATATCAGGGAAATTTTGCTTGAAAATTTCTTGAAAGATGGTGTCTGGACTCTTTTTTTTGATCATGGCTTTCAGGGAGACCAATAATTTTTAAGTTATCTCTCCTGGATCTATTTTCTAGGTCACTACTTTTTTTCATTGAGATATTTCACATTGCCTTCTCTTTTTACATTTGTTTGGATCTCTTTTATAGTATCTTTATTTCTCATAAAGTCATTAGCTTCCAACTGCTCCAATCTAATTTTGAAGGAAATTCATTTCCCATCTGCCAAATTATGCTTTTTCAAGCACTCTTCTCCTCATTGGTTTTTTGGGCCTCTTTTGTCATTTGAGTAAGTCTATTTTTTAAGGTGTTATTTTCTTCAGTATTTTTTTGGGTCTCCTTTAGCAGGCTGTTGACTTGTTTTTCATGAACTTCTTGCATCATTCTCATTTCTCATCCCAATTTCTCCTCCACTTCTCTTACTTGATTTTCAAAATCCTTCTTGAGCTCCTTCATGGCCTGTAATTAATTCATATTTTTCTTGGAGGCTTTTGATGCAGGGGTTCTTGACTTCGATGTCTTCCTCCCACTCCATGCCTTGATCCTTTTTATCCCCAAAAAAGGATGCTATTGTCTGTTTGTACTTCCGTTGCTTGCTCATATTGGCAGCCAATTACTTGACTTTTGAACTCTTTGCCATAGTAGAACTCTGCTTCCAAAATGGAGAGATTTATGTTCCAAATTGCTGGGGTTTTTGCTGCTGCTATTAGAGCTATTAGAAGGATGCCATCTCTACAGCCCCCACATGCTCTGGCTCACTGGTCACACACCCCAGGACCACCACCCAGGACTGTGATCTGAATCCAAGCAGGTCAAAGCAAGAGTGATTACCCTCTGAATGGTCACTTGGTCCCCCTACAATCTGTCGGCCAGGAGCTCCAGAAGCAGCCATGTGGCAACAGCTGCAGCCAACATGTCTCCTTTGCTTCTTGCTCTGGAGGTAGCTGCTGGACAGTGCTCCCCCATTCAAACAATGTTCCACATTGACCTTTTACTTTATCTTTGGCATTTGTGGATTGAGAAGTCTGGAAACCACTAAAACTGCTGGTGATTTACGCTTGTGAAGTTTGCTCCAGCTGTGGTTGGCTGGGGCCAACCTGGAGCTAAACCATGGCTCAGTCCGGACTGCATTCAGCTCCCAGAACTGCAATGGACCCTTCCTACTGGCCTGCCTGGCTTACTTCAGTGGGAGATTTGACTCACTCTTTCACTTTGTGGGTTCTGTAGCTCTGAAGTTTGTTTAGAGTTATTTTTTTTACATGTATTAGAGGAGGAGGAAGCCAGAGGTGCATGGAAGTCCTGTTTCTACTCCCTCATCTTGGCTCCACCTCCCTTCTTACTCTAATTCTAATCTTCTCTCTAGTAACCTGTGTAATATACCCAATATTCCTTTGTGGAAAATTACCATAGTGATAAGATTAGAGGAAGTTTGAGGAGCTTAGAAACAAGATGCCTAGAAAAGACCAGAAAACAAATGGGGAGCTGGAGGAGACACTTTAAGGACATATGCCAATGAAGAAATAGAGAAGTATAAGACAAAACAGGTCAGATCTCATGCCTTGCAGATATGTCATTTTATGCATGACACTTTTATTTGAGGATTTAGAAAGAAATTTTTCTAAGGTCAGGATTTAATCTAAAAGACTAAATACAAAACTAGGAGCTGGCTTTAAAATATCATTAAAGCATTAGAAGGATTTGTAGATGGTAAGAGATGGATCAAGTGCTTTAGGATAATTTTTCTTCTATTGAAAGGTTTTGAAATACTATATTCAGAGTCTTTTAAGAATAATCATCACCATAGATAAGTCCAAAGAATACTAAATTTGAAATGATCTATATTAATTTGTTAAACTACAAAACTAGAAATCTTTTTTAAAAAACCTAGAAATTAAACATCTCAGAAGGTTAAAAGTTTTTCTATAATCACTTTGATTGCACACATATTGTCTTCACTATTATAATGTGAACTCCTTGAGGACAAAGGTTTATCTTTTGCCTCTTTTTAGATCCCCAGCACTTAGCACTATGCCTGCACATAGTAGGCACTTAACAAATGTTGCTTAATTTAAAAAAAAAAAGGATGTCGAGTATATTGAGATCTTCCTTTCCTTCTATTGGATGTGGCTGTAACACCAATACTCTCTTAGATTATGTTCAATGTTGGAATTAAACAAGGCACCGGAAAATCACTGAATAACTAACAAAAGGAGATTTATTTTTCCCAAACATACCTAGGAGGTACACCAGGTGGCACATTGGATAGTCTGGAGTCAGGAAGACCTGAGTTCAAATCCAGCCTCACTTAGTAATTGTGTGACCCTGGCAAGTCACTAAATGCTGTTTGCTTTAGTTTCCTCATCTGTAAAATGAGGTGGAGTAGGACATGGCAAACCACTCCAGTACCTTTGCCAAGAAAACCCTAAATAGGGTTATGAAGAGTTGGATATAAGTGAAATGACTGAAAAACAACAGCAGAGCAATGACATGCAATTAAGATACCGTGGTATTTCCCTTCTCTAGAGGCAGTGCTTATTATCTCAATGGAAATGCTCCTTGTTATCAAGGCAGTAAATGTTGAAAGACAGGGTGATTTGCATTGTCTTCAGAAGTACATCAAGTTGGAGGGGCCCTGAGAGCACAATTATGCTGATGAATTATGTGAATTTATTTTACATGTTGCAACTTTGCTGGAGTTGTTAATTATTTCAAGTAGGTTTTTAGTTGATTCTCTAGAATTCTCTAAGCACACCATAATATCATGTACAAAGAGTAATAATTTTGTTTATTCATTGCCATTTCTACTTCCTTCAGGTTTTTTTTTCTTTTTATTGCTTTAGCTAGCATTTCTGATACTGTATTGAATAATAGTGATGATAATATAAACATCCTTGCTTCACCTCTGATCTTATTGGGAAAGCTTCTAGCTCATCCTGGTTATGGAAAATGTTTGTTGATAATTTTAGATAGCTACTCCTTATCTTTAAAGGAAAGCTATATTTATTCTTATTTGCTACAGTGGTTTTAAATAGAAATAGATATTTTCTCAAACGCTGTTTCTTCATCTATTGACATAATCATATGATTTCTGTGGGTTTTGTTATTGATATAGTCAATTATGCTCATAGTTTTCCTAGTACTGAATCAATACTACATACCTGGTAAAAATCCTAACTGGTCGCAGCATATGATCCTGATGATATATTGTTGTAATCTCCTGGCTATTATTTAATTGAAAATTTTTGCATCCATATTAAGTGGGGGAATAGGTCTATAATTTTCTTTCTTTCTTTTAACTTTTCCTGGTTTAGGTATCAGCACCATGTTTGTGTCATAAAATGGCTTTTTTTTTTCAAAATAGTTTGTATTACATTAGAATTGATTGTTCTGGCTGAGCCAAGATGGGGGAGTAGAAGCAAGACCTTGCCGCGGCTCCAGCTTCCACCCTCCCTAATCCATGTAAAAAGGGGACTCTAAACAAACTTTGGAGCTGCAGAACCCACAAAATGACACAGAGAAGCAAACCTCTGGCTGAGGACAACCCGGCAGACTGGCAGGAATCGGCCAGCACAGTGCTCTGAGAGCCGAGCCCAGCACCACGCCAAGGCTTTAGCCCCAGGGCGGGCCTGACCAGCCACCAGCCAGAGGGACTCCAGATCAGCAGCAGGTGTGGCTGTTTCCAGATTTATCAATACATAGATGCGAAGGACAAGGTGAGAGGACAGTGCAGTCTGGACTTTGGGACCCAGTAAGTGGGAGTGTGTGGCTTTTACCCCCGGGGCAAGAAACCGCTGAGACAACAGCACAGCCTGCCAGCACCATGTGGCGGCTTCAGCTCCTGTCCTGCAGAGGGTAGGGGGACCAAGCACCAGTCTGAGGGGTAATCACTCTTGCTTTAACCTGCTTGGATCTGGATTGCAGTCTAGGGTGGAGGTCCTGGGGTGTGTGTCCAGCTTGCCAGAGCGTGTGGAGACCTGAGAGGGGGCACCCATCTAATACCTCCGGCAGCTGAGAAAACCCCAGCATTTGGGATGAAAACTCCCCTGTCTGGTGGCAGAGTCCTACTGTGGCAAAAAGCCCAAAAGTCAAATCATTGAGTGGCAAAATGAGCAGGCAAAGGAAACAAAGCAGACAGAAGATTCCAACAATACACTCCTATTTTGGGGAAAACAAGGAGCAAGGCATGGAACAGGAGGAAAACAGTGAATTCAGAACTCCTGCATCAAAAGCTTCAAAGGAAAATACAAGCTGGTTACAGGTCATAAAGGACCTTAAGAAGCAGATAAGAGAAGTGGAGGAAAAACTGGGAAGAGAAATGAGAATAATGCAAGAAAATTATGAAATGAGAATCAACAGCCTGACTGAAAAAAATAATACCTTAAAAAACAGACTGACTCAAATGGCAAAGGAGGCTCAAAAAGGCAATGAGGAGAAGAATACCTTAAAAAGTCGAATTTGCCAGATGGAAAAAGATTTCAAAAGCTCACTGAGGAGAATCATTGCTTCAGAATTAGACTGGAGAAAATGGAAGCTAATGACTTTATGAGAAATCAAGATGCTGTTAAACAGATCCAAACAAATGAAAGAATAGAAGGCAATGTGAAATATCTCATGGGAAAAAACACTGACCTGGAAAATAGATCCAGGAGAGATAACTTAAAAATTATTAGACTACCTGAAAGCCATGATCAAAGTAAGAACCTAGTAAGCATCCTCCAGGAAGTTCTCAAAGAAAACTGCCCTGATGTTTTAGAACGAGAGGGCAAAATAGAGGTTGAAAGAATCCACTGATCACCTCCTGAAAAAGATTCCAAAAAGAAAACTCCTAGGAATATTATAGCCAGGTTCTGCAATTCCTAGATTAAGGAGAGAATATTACAAGCAGCCAGGAAGAAACAATTTGAATATTGTGGAAACACAATCAGGATAACCCAGGATCTGACAGCTTCTACACTGAAGGATCAAAGGGCTTGGAATGTGATATTCTGGAGGTCAAGGGAGCTGGGATTAAAACCAAGAGTCACCTACCCAGCAAAACTGAGTATCATGTTTCAGGGGAAAATATGGTCATTCAATGGAATAGAGGACTTTCAAGCATTCTTGCTGAAAAAACCAGAGTTGAATAGAAAATTTGACATTCAGATACAAGAAGCAAGAGAAGCATGAGAAGGTAAACAGGGAAAAGAAATCATAAAGAACTTATCAAAGTTGAACTATTAACATTCCTACATGGGAAAACAATAATTGTAACTTATGAAACTTTTATCAGTAGTTGAAGGGATTAGAAATATATATACACATACATATATATGTCTTTATATGAGGGTATGTGGGCATGTGAATACATATGTGAATGTGTGTATATATGTTTACAGGTATACATAGATAGAGGGCACGGGCCCAATTTAACAGGAAGGGATGATACTTAAAGGTGAAATTAAGAGGTGAGAGGAATATAATGAGAGGAGATGGGGAGAGACAGATTGGGGCAAACTATCTCATACTGAAGAGGCAAGGGAAAATGGTTACAATGGAGGGGAAGAATAGGAAGGCAAAAGGGAATGGGTCAACCTTATTCCTATTGAATCTGGCTTGAGGAGGGAGGGAAATACACACTAAATAGGGGATCTCACCCTCCAGGAGAATGGGGGGGAAGGGGATGATAGTGGGGATGATGGAAGGGAGGGCAGGCTGGGGGGGAGGGAAGTTGGAAGCACCCACTTTTGAAAAGGGACAGGATCAAAGCAGAGAATAGAACAAGTGGGAGATGGGATAGGAGGGAGGGAAATATAGTCAGTCTTTTACAATATATCTACTATATTATTGTTTTGTATTTGCCGCACATGTACAACCTATACTGAACTGCTTGTCTCCCCAGTGAGGGTGGGTGACAAGGGGGGAAGGGAATGAATCTGGAATTTAAAGTTTTAAAATCAAATATTCAAATATAAAAAAAAAATCTTTGCAAGAATTGATTGTTCTTTAAATGTTTGGTAGAATTTACTTTTGAATCTATCTGGCCCTGGGGATTCTTTTTCTTAAGGAGGTTAATTGATGACTTATTCAAGTTCCTTTTCTGAGATGGGTTTAAGTATTTTATATCCTCTTCTGCTGATCTCGGCAATTTATATTTTTATAAATATTTATGATTTTCAGATTTATTATCATATAAGTAGACAAAATAGCTTCTAATAATTGAATTAATTTCTTATTTTTGGTGCTGCTTTCATTCTTTTCATTTTTGATACTGGTTATATTTTTCTTTTCTTAATCAAATTAACCAAAAGTTTATTTTATTGGCTTAAAAAATAAAACCAGCTTTTCATTTTATTTATTATTTCAATGGTTTTCATAATTTTTAATTTTATTAACCTCATCTTTGATTTTCAAGATTTCCAATATGGTGTTTAATTGGAAATTTTTAATTTATTCTTTTTCTAGTTTATTTAATTGTATTCCTAACTCAATGATTTGTGTACTCTCTCTATTTTACTGATTTAAGCATTTTGAGATATAAATTTTCCCATAAGTACTACTCTGACTGCATCCCATAAATTTTGGTATGTTGTCAAATTTTTATCATTCTCTTTGATGAAATTATTGATTGTTTCTATTACCTTTTCTTTGACTCTAATTCTTCAGGATTAAATTACTTAATTTTCAATTAATTTTAATCTATCGTTGGATGGCCCTTTATTAAGTATAATTTTATTGCATCATGATTTGGAAAATATGCATTTAATACTTTTGACTTTCTGCTTTTCATTATGAGGTTTTAATTCCCTAAAACATGCTCAATTTTTATGTTGGTATATTGTATTACAGAAAACAAAAGTATGTTCCTGTCTACTCCCATTCAATTTTCTCCAGAGGTCTATCATATCTAACTTTCCTAAAATTCTATTCACCTCTTTAGTTTCTTTCTTGCTTATTTTGTGGTTAAATTTATCTAGTTCTAACAGGGGAAAGTTGAGAACCCCCTCTATCATAGTTTTACTATCTATATTCCCCTGTAAGTTATTTAACTTCTTTAGAAATTTAGATGTTATACCATTTGGTGCATAAATATTTAGTATTGATATTACTTTATTGTCTATGGTGCCTTTTAGCCAGATGCAGTTTCTTTCCTTGTCTCTTTTAATTAGATCTACTTTTGGTTTTGCTTTCCTGAGTTAATCATTGCTACCCCTGTTTTTTTTTTCTTTTTTTTACCATAAGTGAAACATAATATATTCTGCTCTAGTCTTTTACTTTTATGCGTGTGTCTCTGCTTCAAATATGATTCTTGTAAACAACACATCATAGGATTCTAGTTCTTAATCCACTCTGCTATTTGTTTCTGTTTTATGGGTAAGTTTTTCTCATTCACAGGCACTGTTATGATTATTATGTATTTACCTCCATCCTATTTTTCAATTGTTTGTATTTTTCTCTCTCCTTTCACCCTATCCATCTCCACCACTGTTTTACTTCTGATCACCACCTCTCTCAATCTGCCCTCTCTTTCATCAGCCCCCACTTTTTCTTGCCCTTCTCCCCTCCTACTTCCCTATAGGGTAATACAGATTTTTATGCATGCCTAAGTGTATGTTATTCCCTCTGATCCAAATCCAGTGAGAGTAGGGTTCAAGTACTGGTCCCCCCGCCCTACTTATTTCATTCCACTGTAATAGATCTTTTGCACCTCTTCATGTGATATAATTTACCCCATTCTATCTCTCTCTTTCCTATTCTAAGACAATCTTCTTTCTCACCCTTAATTTTTAAATATCACCCCTTCAAAGTCAATTTATAGCCAAACCCTCTTTCTATTTATACTCCTTCTAACTGCCATAATAGGGATACAGTTCTTAAGAGTTGAAATTATCATCTTTCATATATGGATGTAAACAGTATAACCTTATTGAATAACTTATGTGTTTTTTTCTTTTCTGTTTACCTTTTTCTGCTTCTCTTGAGTCTTCCATTTGAAAATTTAATATTCTTTTTCATTCTTGTCTTTTCATCAGGAATGTTTAAAAGTCCCCTGTTTCACTGAATACACATTTCCCCCCTGAAAGACTTTGCTCACGTTTGCTAGGTGTCAATTCTAGGCTGTAATCTGAGTTACTCCTTTTTGAATATCATATTCCCAGCTGTTTAATCATTTATTGTAGGAGCTCCTAAATCCTGTATAATCCTGACTGTGGCTCCTTGATGTTTAAATTCACTTTGACCTGAGAGTTCTAGAATTTGACTATAATATTCCCAGCAGTTTTCCTTTTGGGATCTTCTTCAGGAAGTGATGAGTGAATTATTTCAATGACTTATTTTACCCTCTGGTTCTAGGAACTCAGGACAGTTTTCCTTGCTAATTTTTGAAAGATGTTATTCTCAGGGGTTGTAGTCAAGAAAGTGGAACAGAAATAGGACTTCTGCAGGGCTCCGGGTTCCACCTTCTCCAATTCATATAAAAGGTGACTCTGAACAAACTTTGGAGCTACAGAACCCACAAAATGACACAGAGAAGCTAAGCTCCTGCTAAGGACAGCCTGGCAGGCTGGCAGGAAGCAGCCAGTGCAGATCTCTGGGAGCTGACCCCAGGCCCGCTCAAGCCCAAGGTTTTAGCCTCAGGACAGGCCTGACTAGCTACCAGCTGGAGGGACTTCAGATCACCAGAAGCTGTGGTGGTTTCCAAAGTTATCAACACATAGAATTTAAGGACAAAGTGAGAGGTCAGTGCAGTGTGGGCTTTGAGATCTAGTATTTCGGTATTGTGGTCCAGTCTTTGTCCCCTGCAGGGAGAAGCCACTGAGGTGCCACGGCAGTGCAGCCACCACCACTTGGCAGCTTCAGCTCCGGCTTGCAGATTGTAGGGGGACCAAGTGACCAATCTGAGGGGTAATCACTCTTGCTTTAACCTGCTTGGATCTGGATTGCAGTCTAGGGTGGAGGTCCTGGGGTATGTGAACAGCTTGCCAGAGCATGTGGAGGCTAAGAAAACCCCAGCAAATGGGACAGAGCTCTTCTGTCTGGTAGCAGAGTCCTACTGTGGCAAAAAGCTCAAAAGTCAAGAACTGAGTGGCAACATGAGCAGGCAAAGGACGCAAAGCAAGCAGAGCAATCCAACTTTATACTCCTATTTTGGGGACAAAATGTATCAAAGCATGGAACAGGAGGAAGACAACAAAGTCAGAACTCCTGCAACAAAAGTTTCCAAGAAAAATACAAGCTGGTTACAGGTCATAGAAGACCTTAAGAAGGATTTTGAAAAGCAAATAAGAAAAGTGGAGGAAAAACTGGAAACACATGAGAATGATGTAAGAAAATAATGAAATGAGAGTCAACAACCTGATTGAAGAAATAACACTTTAAAAATAGACTAACTCAAATGGCAAAAGAGGCTCAAAAAGCCAATGAGGAAAAGAATGCCTTAAAAAGCCTAATTTGCCAAATGGAAAAAGAATCTCAAAAGCTCACTGAAGAGAATTATTCCTTCAGAATTAGATTGGAACAATGGGAAGCTACTGACTGTATGAAAAAATCAATATACTATTAAACAGATCTAAACAAATGAAAAAATATAAGGCAATATGAAATATCTCATTAGGAAAACTACTGACCTGGAAAATAGATCCAGGAGAGATTATTTAAAAATTATTGGACTACCTGAAAGTCATGATCCAAAAGAGAACATAGAAGTCATCCTTCAAGAAATTCTCAAGGAAAACTACCCTCATATTTTAGAACCAGAGGGTAAAATAGAGGTTGAAAAAATCCACCAATTACCTCCTGAAAAAGATCTCAAAAAGAAAACTCCTAGGAATATTATAACCAGGTTCTAGAATTCCCAAAGGAAAAAATATTTCAAACAGCCAGGAAGAAACAATTTGAATATTGTGGAAACACAATCAGGATAACATAGGATCTGGAAGCTTCTCCACTGAGGGATCAAAGGGCTTAGAATATGATATTCCAGAGGTCTCAGGAGCTGGGATTAAAAGCAAGAATCACCTACCCAGAAAAACTGAGTATCATGTTTCAGGGGAAAATATTGTCATTCAATGGAATAGAGGACTTTCAAGCATTCTTGCTAAAAAAAACAGAGTTGAATAAAAAATTTGACATTCAGACAGAAGAAGCAAGAGAAGCATGAGAAAGTAAAGAGGGAAAAGAAATCATAAGGAACTTATCAAAGTTGAACTATTTACATTCTTATATGGAAAAAATGATAATTGAAAGTTGTGCAACTTTTTGCAGTATGATAACAGCTGAAGGGAATAGAAATGTGAGTGTATATATGTGTGTGTATACATACATATATTTGTGTGTGTATATATATATATGTATACATACCTATATATCTATATAGGATGGTATATGGGCTTATGAATACATATGTGAGTGTGTGTACATATGTTCACAGGTATACATAGAGGGCACAGGACCAATTTAATAGGAAGGGACAATACTTAAAAGGTGAAATTAAGAGGTGAAAGGAATATAATGAGAGGAGATGGGGAGAGACAGAATAGGGTAAACTATCTCATATAGAAGAGGCAAGGGAAAATGGTTACAATGGAGGGGAAGAACAGGAAGGCAAAAGGGAATGGGTCAACCTTATTCTCATTGAATTTGGCTTAGGGAGCGAATGACATACACACTAAATAGGGTATCTCACCCTTCAGGAGAGTAGGGGGGAAGGGGATAAGAGAGGGGATAATGGAAGGGAGGGCTGGTTGGGGGAAGGGAAGTTAGAAAAACACAATTTTGAAAAGTGACAGGATCAAAGTAGAGAATAGAACAAGTGGGAGTTGGGATAGGAGAGAGGGAAATATAGTCAGTCTTTTACAATATATCCACTATGGAAATATTTTGCATAGCTACAAATGTACAAACTATATTGAATTGCATATCTCCCCAGTAAGGGTGGGTGATAAGGGAGGAAGGGAAGGAATGAATCTGGGATTCAACATTTTAAAATCAAGTGTTAAATATATATATATATATATATATATATATATATATACATACATACATATATATATATAAAATTATTAATTTTATTTTTCATGTAACTGGGAAATAAGGTATACAGGCACTGGGGCATATCTACTGTGCGCTACTGGAAAGTCGGAGGGGATATGGGAGAGAGCAGATTAGGGGAGGGGATACCCAGTAGGATCTCTGTTTTGGGTTGGTGGATAGGGGAAAAACGGGGAGAAAATTTTTAATTCAAAATCTTAAGGAAATGAATGATGTAAACTAGAAGTTAATAAAGAATTTGATAAAAAAAAGAAAGATGCTATTCTCTCTCTGTCTCTCTTTCTGTCTGTGTATCTCTCTGTCTCTCTCTCTTTCTTTCTTTCTGTGTCTCTCTTATCATGGCTTTCAGGTAGCCCAATAACTCTTAAATTATCTCTCCAGAATGTATTTTGCAGGTCAGTTGTTTTTCAAATTATGTATTTTACATTTTCTTCATTTTTTTCATTCTTTTCATTTTCTTTGACTAATTCATGATGTCTTATACAATCATTAGTTTCCACTTGCCCAATTCAAATTTTTAATGAAGGGCTTTCTTCAGTTAGTTTCTGAACCTCTTTTTCCATTTGGCCAAGTCTACAGGAGTTGTTTTCTTCACTGGTGTTTTTTACTTCCTTTTCCACTTGGCTAATTTTACTTATTAAAAAGGTTTTTTTTTTTTTTTGGGGGGGGGGGGTGGCTATGTGACACAATGAATGGAATACCAGCCCTGAAGTCAAGAGGACCTTAGTTCAAATCCATTGTCAGACACTTGACACATTTAGTAGCTGCATGACCCTGGATTCCCCCCTCAAAAAAAAAGTTGTTTTTTTTTTCTTTTTACATTTTTGTTCTATTTCCCCCAAAGCTGTTTACTCTTTTTATTATTTTCTTATATAACTCTAATTTTATTTTCCCAATTTTTCTTCTATCTCACTTATTTGACTTTTAGAATCCTTTTTAGCTCTTCCAGGAGGAGTTTTTGGGCCTGAGGTCAATTCATATTTCTCTTTGAGGCTTGACATGTAGGCATTTTGACATTAATGTTCTCTGCTGAATTTTAATCTTTCCTGTTGCCACAGAAGTTTTATATGATAAAGGTTTTTTGTTTCTTTTTTGTTCATTTTCCAGCCCATTTAATGACTTTTAAAGTTGAAGTCTGCTTCTAGGATGCAAGGAACACTGCCCCAAACTTCTTGCACCAGGTATTTGGTCACTTGTTTTCTATGCCAGAGCCTCCAGAACTGGGAGTTAACATGTTATTGTGGGTTATCCTGGCCTAGTATAGCCAGCTGTACTGGGGTCTCCTGGCCTGTTAGGTTTCTCTGTAGGGGCTGAAGGCCTCATTGCTGGCCCACTGTACTTCTGACCTGTTAAGCCTGGGATGTGGGGTCTCAATTGCTGATCTGTGCTTATGTTAGGGGGCTCTCACTGTTTTGCCTAGACACTGCCTCTTGTAGGTTATGCTTCCCTTTTACTGAAGTGAGACAGACCTTTTCTACAGTCCTTTTAAGTTATCTTCGGCTAGAAAATAGTGCTACCACATCCTTCTGTGGGTTCCATTGCTCCAGAATTCCTTTTGAGGTGTGATATCAAGTTGTTTTGAAGGAAATTGGGGAGAGCTCAGGCAAATTCCTGACTTTTTCCCACCAACTTGGCTTTGCCTGTCTCCATTTAAGGTTTTCAAGTCATTTCTATGCATTATCTCATTTAAACCTCACAAAAAGTAGTAAAGTACTAAAATATTATAAAACATAGTTTCAAGAGGAAAGTTCAGATGACTGTGGGGTCAGTAAAGGTCTTCAGTAAGTGATATTTTAGGAATATCAATTAGGCAATTTGTGAAGGTGGATGGTAGAGGGGAAATATGAAAATGATGAATATATAAAACCATATAAGGAAGTCATCTGTAGGTTTATACTATACAAGGCAATTTTAGCAATTTCTTCTCTCCTCATCTACTAGTCTGCCAAGGAAGTAGCAAATATATTCCATGACTTCAAAGGAATACTATAATGTCAACTGCAACCATATTCATCATTACTGGAAATAATAAAATTTGAATTTAAATTTCAACATGAAAATGGTTACAGTTTATGTGCTGCCATTACTTTGAAGCCATGGAATATATTTGCCACTTTCTTGGAGGAGTGAAAGGTAGGGAGAGGAAAAGCTACCATAATTTCCATATCTATCTGTCTGTCTGTCTGCCTCACCCCCTCCCTCTCTCTCTCTCTGTCTGGAAACATTAAATACCAGTAATACAAAGTTCTCTGAATATGGAAATCCATGAAACAAAGAAGTTTCAACTAAATGTATAGATAGTCACTAGGGTCTCCTTGGAGATTCAAATAAAAGAGTTGGAAGAATAGGTGATATCATTCCCTAAAAGGTAGCAAGAAGAAAAAAATATAATGGTATAGATTGAGTTATATATACTAACAACTGTTAGAGATGATCAAAAGGTTAAAAAATCTGTGAAGAATTGGACATGATCCTCTAAACAAGTGATATCAAATGGCATAATTCTTGATGATTTCTTTTTAAAAATATTTTATTTTGTTTATTTTTTATTTTGTTTATTTTTTCAAATGCTTTATTAACTTCTGATTTACATCATTCATTTCCACCAGATTTTGAGTTACAAATTTTCTCCCCGTTTTCCCCCTACCCACCGCCCCAAAATAGCAGTCCCACAGGATATCCCCTCCTCTAATCTTCTATCTCCCATATTTTCTCCCATACCCCTTTTGAATTTTCCAGTAGACTTCTATGCGCCAGTGCCTGTATATCTTATTTCCCAATTAAATGTAAAATAGTATTAATAATAGCATATATTTGAATATTTTATTTTAAAACTTTGAATTCCAGTTTCATTCCCGTCCTCCTTTGTCACCCACCCTTACTGGGAAGATAAACAGTTCAGTATAGGCTGTACATGTGTGGCTAATGCAAAACAATAACATAGGAGATGCATTGTAAAAGACTGACTATATTTCCCTCCCTTCTATCCCACCTCCCACTTGTTCTATTCTCTACTTTGATCCTGTCCCTTTTCAAAAGTGGATGCTTCCAACTTCCTTCCCCCCCCCAGCCTGCCCTCCCTTCCATCAGCCTCCCTCTCATCCCCTTCCCCCCCCCCAACTCTCCTGGAGAGATACATACCCTATTTAGTGGGCATTTCATTCCCTCCTCAAGCCAAATTCAATGGGAATAAGGTTGACCCATTCCCTTTTGCCTTCCTATTCTTCCCCTTCATTGTAACCATTTTCCCTTGCCTCTTCTATAGGAGACAGTTTACCCCATTCTGTCTCTCCCCATCTCCACTCATTACATTCCACTCTCACCTCTTAATTTCACTTTTTAAGTATTGTCCCATCCTGTTAAATTGGTCCTGTGCCCTCTATCCATATATACCTGTAATCATATATACAAACATGCACATATGTATTCATATGCCCATATACCCTCATATATAGACACACACACACACACACACACACACATATATATATATATTCCCTTCAACTACTGATAAAAGTTTCATAAGTTACAATTATTGTTTTTCCACATAGGAATGTTAATAGTTCAACTTTGAAAAGTTACTTATGATTTCTTTTCCCTGTTTACCTTCTCATGCTTCTCTTGCTTCTTGTATCTGAATGTCAAATTTTCTATTCAACTCTGGTTTTTTCAGCAAGAATGTTTGAAAGTCCTCTATTCCACTGAATGACCATATTTTTCCCTGAAACATGATACACAGTTTTGCTGGGTAGGTGACTCTTCGTTTTAATCCCAGCTTTTTTGACCTCCAGAATATCATATTCCAAACCCTTCAATCCCTCAGTGTAGAAGCTGCCAGATCCTGGGTTATCCTGACTATGTTTCCATAATATTCAAATTGTTTCTTCCTGGCTGCTTGTAACATATTCTCCTTAATCTGGGAATTCTGGAACCTGGCTATAATGTTCCCAGAGTTTTCTTTTTGGGATTTTTTTCAGGAGGTGATCATTAGATTCTTTCAAACTCTATTTTGCCCTCTCATTCTAAAACATCAGGGCAGTTTTCTTTGAGAACTTCCTGGAGGATGATTTCTAGGTTCTTACTTTGATCATGGCTTTCAGGTAGTCCAATAAGTTTTTAATTATCTCCCCTGGATCTATTTTCCAGGTCAGTGGTTTTTCCCATGAGATATTTCACATTGCCTTCTATTCTTTCATTTGTTTGGATCTCTTTAACAGCATCTTGATCTCTCATAAAGTCATTAGCTTCCATATGCTCCAATCTAATTCTGAAGCAATGATTCTCCTCAGTGAGCTTTTGAAATCTTTTTCCATCTGGCAAATTCGACTTTTTTAAGGAATTCTTTTCCTCATTCCCTTTTTGAACCTCTTTTGCCATTTGAGTTAGTCTGTTTCTTAAGGTGTTATTTTCCCCAGTCAGGCTGTTGACTCTCATTTTGTAATTTTCTTGCATCGTTCTCATTTTTCTTCCCAGTTTTTCCTCCACTTCTCCTATCTGCTTCTTAAGGTCCTCTATGGCCTGTAACCAGCTTGTATTTTCCTTTGAAGCTTTCGGTGCAAGAGTTCTGACTTCACTGTCTTCCTCCTGTCCATGCTTTGCTCCTTTTTGTCCCCCAAATTGGAGTCTAATGTTGGAATCTTCTCTCTGCTTTGTTTCCTTTGCCTGGTCATGTCGCCCCTCAGTCACTTGACCCCTGGGCTTTTTGCCACAGTAGAACTCTGCCATGTGATAGTAATGGCAATTAAAGATTCCCCTGTATTGGCTTGGTTTTCAAATTGATTGTGTTAAAACCCAGAGTTTGTTAATCCCACCTGTGGGATGGGCTTGTTGATGTGAAAAGAAAGTCCTGAACTGGGAGGAGCTGGTGAGGTAGATTTGGAGAGACACTAGAGAGAGGCGGAAGATCTTTTTTGGAAGCAGCACCTCGTGGAGAGAGAGAGAGACTAAGGGAATTGCTGGTGGCCGCTTTGAATTGCCCTGGACTTTTGAGACCTGCCCCCTGAGCTGCCAAGGACTGAGGAGACATGGCTGTTTTGCTGGTACTTTGTCTGTCTGTTTTGATGTTATTTTGCCAGATTTGTCCACTGGTGAAAGACAGTCCTTTTGTTGAAGAAGTCCTGGAACCTGGCTGTTCGCTAAGAAGCCCTGAGACTGTCCTGCAGACAGAGAGTGAATACTGTCCACTGGTGAGGGACAGTACTGTTGTTGCAGGGGTCTGGAGACTGTCCTGCAGACAGAATGAATACTGTCCACTGGTGAAGGACAGTGCTGTTGTTGCAGGGGTCTGGGAGCCTTTCTGTTGGTTCAGAAGCCCTGAAGAAGGATTTTTTTGTATGTTTACAGAAATCCTGGGAGAGGGCTTTGCTAATGTGTTCAGGGGTTCTAGGACTGTTGTACAGACAGAGGATAAATTCATGAAGGGACTGGCAATGTATCTTATGGCCTTGCTAAGCCTTGTCTCCCCAGGAACTAAGATTGCTGAGAACTTGCCTCGTGTCAAGATGAAGAAAAGACCTCCATTTGGGTATTAAGTGTCTGTTCTTGGTTTGTCACTGAATAAAATAGAGAGCGCCTATGCTGGTATTTTGAACCTGGGAAGTTGCCTTCTTTTGGCATTACATTACATGCCACCAGACAGGGGAGCTTTCCTCACAAATGCTGGGGTTTTCTCAGCTGCTGGAGGTATTAGATGGGTGCCCTCTCTGAGGTCTCCACAAGCTCTGGCAAGCTGGACACATACCCCAGGACCTCCACCCTAGACTGTAATCCAGATCCAAGAAGGTTAAAGCAAGTGCAATTACCCCTCAGACTGGTGCTTGGTCCCCCTACACTCTGCAGACCAAGAGCTGAAGCTGTGGCTGCATCTCAGAGGCTTCTTGCCCCAGGGCCAAAAGGCAGGCACTCCCACTTACTGGGTCCCAAAGTCCAGACTGTACTGACCTCTCACATTGTCCTTCACATCTATGTGTTGATAAATGTGGAAACAGCCACAGCTGCTGCAAACTCTTGATTCCCTCTGGCCAGCGGCTGGTCAGGCCTGCCCTGGGCCTAAAACCTCGGGTGGGGCTGGGCTCAGCTCCCAGAGTGCTGTGCTGGTCTATTCCTGTTGGCCTGCCAGGCTGTCCTCAGCGGGAGGTTAGCTTCTCTGTGTCATTTTGTGGGTTCTGCAGCTCCAAATGTTGTTTAGAGTCCCCTTTTACATGGATTGGGGAAGATGGATGCTGGAGCAGTGGGGAGGTCCTGCTTCTACTTCGCCATCTTCTATTTTTTTAGTTTTTAACATTGATTTCCACAAGATTTTGAGTTACAGATTTCTGCCTCATCTTTCCCCTATCCCCCAAACCAAAATAGCAATCCTACTGAATACCCCTTCGCCCAATCTTCTCTCTTTTATATCCTCCCCAATTCTCCCTCTGACTTTCTGGTATGGCAAGATGGATTTCTATAACCTGGTGCCTGCATATCTTGTTTCCAATTGCATGTAAAAAACATTTTTTTAACATGTTTTTAAAACCTTGATTTCCAGATTCTTTCCCTTCTTCCCTCATCACCCACCCCTACTGGGAAGATAAGCAATATAATATAGGTTGTACATGTGTACATATGGAAAATGTTTCCATAGTAGATATATTGTGAAAGACTAACTATACTTCCCTCCATCCTATCCCAACCCCTATTTATTCTATTTTCTCCTTTGACACTGCCTCTTTTCAAAAGAATTTGCTTCTAACTGCCCTCCCCCCCAATATGCCCTCCCTTCTTTCATCCCTCCTCTTATCTCCTTTCCCCTATTTTCCTGTAGGATGATACCCAATTGAGTGTGTATGTTATTCCCTTCTTAAGCCAAATTCAATGAGAGTAAGGTTGGCCCATTCCCTTTCGCCTTCCTGTTCTTCCTCTGCATTGTAACAGTTTTCTCTTGCCTCTTTTATATGAGATAATTTACCCTATAGTATCCCTCCCTATCTCCTTTTCTCATTATATTCCTCTCTCACCTCTTAATTTCATTTTTTACATATCATCCCTTCCTATTCAACTGATCCTGTGCCCTCTGTCTATGTATATATGTACACATATGCACCCACTTACATTTGTATTTATACACACATATACCCTCCTATATATATATATATACATATATATATATATATATATATATATATATATATATGTATGTATTATAATGCCATGTACAGAAGCTTTTCAGAAGAATGCTACTGTGAGCAGCTATTAAGATTCTGATTACATAGTATAGTGATCACTCTATTTATTCCATAATAACAGCAAAACATCCACGGAAAATCAAGGTACAGCATTCACAGTATTACAACTTATCACAGAAAATCACAATATGATATTCACAACATAGTCTCAAAGTAAAATAGTCACTCTTAAGTTAACTCAATCAGTCACTTATCAGTAGTCTCAAAAGTACACAGTTAAAGTCTTTCACTCTTGGGGCAAAGTCTTGATTAACTCAATCAGTCACTTATCAGTAACAATATCTCAAAGTACTCAAAGTACATTCAGTCACTTGTTCAGCAAAGTCTTATTAAGTATCATACACAAAACCCTCCACCCCTTAGGTCACTAGTAAACTATAATTCCATAACTACTCATTACCCAAGGAGAGGTCTTTTCATCTTGACTTGGGGCCTCTTCTCAGATTCCCTGGATCCCCTTCCATGGTCCCAGATTCTACCTGGATTCACCAGACTGTCACCTGGGTTCAATGGCAGACAGCTCCCAGTTCCTTGACCAGCTCTCTGGGCAGGTCCTGCTCCACACTGAACTTCACAGGGTCTGGTCCATGTCAGATCCTTCACCATTTCTGCTCCAGGGAATTCAAGGTTCAACCAAGTCACAAACAAACAAAGTCTTAGCATCCTAGTCATGCTTCAGTCACCTGGGTTCTGGTCTCCTGGCTCTGGCCTCCTTGCTCTGAGCTCTGGGCTCCTGGGATCCTGTTCAGAAGAAGCTCCACCACTACAAGTTTTCAGGACTCAGTTCTCCATTCTTCTATAGCTGTTCTGCCACCAGATCTCGGTCTCAAGGAAATTCTGACTGTGCCTCTCTGGGGCTTTTCCTTATATACACATAGCCTGTTTCAGTCAACTCCTTCCTGTTACACCAGTAACAGGAGAGAGGGGTTTATACCCTCTGTTTCCCCAAGAAAGGCTTGATCAGTTACTAAGTGCTAAGTACCTGTTACTGTTGCCAACAAAAAGAGATCTTCAAATTCAAAATTATATTACCATTATATATGTGTATGTATACATATATGTGCATGCAGGTCTTGATTTTTTTTTATGTCTTTCTCCTGTTCCGTGCTTTGATCCTTTTTGTCCCCAAGAAAGGATTGTATGATCTGATAGCACTTCCTTTGTTTGTTTATCTTGCCTGCAAATTATTTGACTTTTGAACTTTTTGCCACAGTAGAACTCTGCTTCCAGAGTGGAGAGCTTTGTCCCAAATTGCTGGGGTTTTTGCAAATGTTGTCAGAGGTCTGAGGAGGGCTCCCTTTCTACAGACATCACACAGAATACTGGAGTTTCTAGTCCCAGGACCACCACCCAAGACAGCAACCTAGATCCAAGCAGGTTAAAATAAGAGTAATTACCCTCTGAATGGTCGCTCGGTCCCCCTATGATCTGCAGACCAGGAGCTCTGGAGGCAGCCACGTGACAGCAGCTACACCTGCCATGCTTCTGCCACCTCTTGCTCCAGGGGCTGGGGCCAGACAGTGCTATTCTGTCACCCAGTTCCACAGCAGAGTTCCCCACTGACCTTTTACTTTTTCTTTGCCATTTGTGCGTTGAGAAATATGGAAACCACCACAGCTGCTGGTGACTCACTGTTCTGAAGTCTGCTCTGGCTGGCCTGCTAATCAGGGCCATCCTGGGGTCAGAAGCATGCAGCTCACACAGGACTGTGCTCCACTCTTAGCCCCTTGTGATAGATCCTTCCTGTTGGCCTGCCAGCCTGCCTTCAGTGGGGGATTTGGTTCTGTCACTTTGTGGGTTCTATAGCTCTAAAATTTGTTTAGAATCATATTTCACAGGTACTGGTGGTAGTTGTGGGGGGAGCTCATGGAATTTCCTGCTTCTACTCTACCATCTTGGCTCTTTCTTGATGATTTCAATGTGAAATGTGAACAACAGTGAATCGGAAATATATGTGTTGAAAAAATACAGTTCAGAACTTTAAAATGAAAGAAACCAAAGACTGGTGAACTAATTAATAATCTTATACATGTATGTAATGAGTATTTGTTTTCACCAAGAGTTTCATAAGGTGTTTTAAATTGACTCAAACATCAACAAGAAATGATTTGAGACTGATATGCGAGTCATTTCCAAATCAGTTATCAGTATTAAATTTGATCACTGAGTAGAAAGGAAAAAGATCAAAATACATGATTAGAAGAAAGAAAAAAGTAGAACACATTGTATGAAATTATAAACAAAATCTACCCAAATCTACTAAAAATGAAAAAAAAACATATAGAAAGAAAGACATCAATTCTAATAGTACCACTTTTTCCTCAAGTTTAAACCAATGCAAAGGAATTGCCTCCCTGAGAAACCTGGACAAATGCCTTATCTCTCCATCTACCTCACTTTCCTCATCTGTAAAATAGTGAAAATAATACCACCTACCTCCAGGGTTGTGAAGATAAATGAGATAGTATTTATAATGCACTTTGCAAAGTTTATTGAATTAAATACTGGCTATTATTAATTCAAAATATACTAGAAACCACTTTAGCAATAAAAGAAAGGTTTTGTACATTAGTATATGGGTAATGACTTGGAATCACAAAGAAATGGGCTCAAATCATGATGCAGAAATCAAGTTTCTGCATGGCCCAAAGCAAATCTTAATCCTTTCTTCCCTGGCGTCCTAAATAAGGATCTTGTACTCAATGTTCTCTGTGGTTCCTTTGAACCTTATTATATTTGATCATATGATCAATGACTTGATTTTCTTCTCTTACCAAAAGATATGAAAAATAAAAGCCACAAAAGTTTAGCATCTAAGCTAACTCAAAAAAGAATACAGAAGGAAATGTCAAAAAAAAAAAGAAACTTAAGCAAAATTTTCTCACAAAACACCAAAGAATTATGAGATAGGAATGGGGGAAGATGGGCTTATACACATTTTCTCATGGGACCCAACTAAGTGAAAGACCTTCACATATATTTATAGATTAAATTGGAACATGGGAAAATTAGTAGGTGTACACACACACACACACACACACACTCATACACACACATACATGCACACACACATGCAGGACCAATTTCCTTCTTATAGACTTCCTCCCAACTAGGAGTCTCCTGAGTTACTATGTGTTTGTTAAGATGATACAAGCTTTCTTAATTGGTCTAACCATGAAGATGAGTCTATTAATGATTCAATAACCTCAAAGAAAATGCAAATCAGGGAGAAATGCATACCTTATAGGTATATACCATAGTTAATCCAGTATCCAAATGGAAGAAAAATTTTATTTAATTTGTTAGAATAATTTTTGTTTAAAATTTTAAATTAAAAGAAAATTTTTGTTTAAAATTTTAAAATAAATTTTGTTTAAAATATCTGAAGTCCTATAGATTACCTCTTTGAAAAAGCAGTGGATAGAGTGCTAAATTGAGAGTAAAAGAAGACTTGGAACTAAATCATAAATCTGATATGTATTAGTTGTATGGTCCTGGACAATTTTTTGAAAATTGTCTGAGCCTCTATTTCCTCAACTTCAAAATGAGAATAATATTAGCATCTACTTCACAGGGATGTTGTGAAGCTCACTATTTTTATGTCATTCATTCATTCAACAAATGGGAGGTTTCCTTCTCCAGAATTTCCAGGTGATAAAATGAGCATTAGTATTCTAAACTGATTGGGGACCCATCTGTGGGAAACAAATCTATATTTAAAATAGGAAATTACTCATTCTCTGTTGTTATCATGATGGGAGGGACAAGAGAGTTGAGCTGTGGATCATGTACTGAGAAGCTGGAAAACAGCATCAGCTCCCCTCTCACTCTAAGGATGCCTTTATATCACAAATATAAAGAAAGAAGACAGATCCAACTCCTCTGTGCTGGTCCTTCTAAAGCAGTCAGTGTCCTCTATGTCTGGCCATGAAATTATTTCTGTTGATTGCAGGGAGAAGAAAGCTGGGAAAGACTTCTTTGGAACAGTATAATGCAGCTCTGGGGCATTCTGTGGGCATACGTGATGGTCTGTGCCTATATTTATATGTTTTCCTGTGTTGTGTGTATGTGTGTGTGTGCATGTGCGTTCACATGCTCATGTGTGCATTGCTTTTCAGCTTTCCTCTCTTCTCTCGGGCATGCCTTTATCTGTGGCATTAGGCTCTGGATACTTTTAATGAAATATTTTCATGATGATGAAATGTATTTTCATCTAATTTTCTCATTGATGAAAAAGGAACAATTTTATTTTCTATAATTAGAGATTGGTAGTTGACTTTCTTATATAACTTTGTCCTCATTAACTAAAATTAGGGTATGAATGACTGCCCTCCAGTTCCTTCTCTAGCCCATCAAGAAAGGGGCAATACGCTATTAGTAGTCTGAAGAGTTGTATGTTTTGAGCATGGGGTTTGGGGTGTGTGCTTTTCTTGACAAAATGAAATCCAGACAGCTTATAATATATTTATGATCCCACAATGAGCAGAAGGTAATATAGCTTTATCTGTTCAACTTCTCATTTTTTAAGGGAACTATTTCAAAATAATGAAACAAGTAGAATACTGGAGAATTTTAGGAAAACTCAATAAGCAGCAGAGCAAAATCGATAGAATAAATCACTTCTGTTAACATTATCAGTCAGTCTTAGCCACTTACAGAAAGTAGGCTGGAATATAGACATGTCAGAAAAAATGTGTTCTTGTGAATATGTTTTTTGTGTATGGGCACATACACTCAAGGGAATGAGTTTAAGGAGAAGGAGAAATCTGCCATCAACACTCCCACCCCAATGGGTATGTCTCTGATGTATTATAGATAGATATATTATTTATATCATTCATATTATGCTTTTAAGGAGACTTAAAATTATTAAACTTTTCATTCCTTTGAGTCTTACATTTTGATGAAATATATAAATATAAATATATATGTACACCCACACACACATATATTATTGCTGATTCATGGATTAGGAAGTTAAAGCTCAGAAATGTATAGAATTTTGTCCAAGAACACACAGCCAATGAAGTGATGAACACAGCACTCTAAATAATTGTTCATTATATCATATCTCTGGAGTGGAAGGAACATATAGGGAAGCTATAGCATAACTCCTTCACTTTGCATATAAGCAAACTGAGGATCAGAGAAGCTTGTCCTTCTCTAAGATTACAGAATTATAAATAGGGGAGACAATTCAAACCCTGATTCCAAATGCAGCACATTTCCACTGAACCACCCTCTCTTTCTGTTTCTAAATTCATTGCTCCTTCAAGTTATGGAAACAATATTGTATCAATTTGATGATTTCATTGTCAATTTACAAATGATTCCTGATATCTAAAAGATTAAACCATTTTTTTTTATTGTGGGAAGATCTCAGATTACTATGACTATTCAACATTCATTATTTTGGTATTCCTGAGGGTGGGAAAGATACTCTGAATGAGGTAAAGTGATGATCCTTTCCTTTGTTTCTCAAATGGCAAGTAGGGTCCTAATGGAGGAGAAATTATAGTTATGCAGAGAGTTGAAAAAAAGACTAAAACATCAACTCTGACATTCTGTATAAGATCGTGGGGGAAAAAATTTGACATCACCTGGCAAGTGTGAGAGTATGAATTTCATTTGACTTCAGGCATAGGACCAGAAAGAGACCCATTTATGTGAATGTAAATGTGAGGCTATAAGTCCATGATAAAGACACTTTTGACATGTGTATAAGGAGAGTACATGGAGTATGCATGAAGTAGGATTTTTTGCATTTTCAGTGTAAATTATTCATATATAATGGGAAACATTTTTGGTAAAGTTACAGAAATACATCAAGGAGTTTAAAAATGAAAACTTTTCTTTTCCCATTTCAATCAGTTTATCTTGACAGCCAAAATAATGGAGTCAAAAACTTGATCAGATGCATGTAGTCTGCATACTCATGAAGTCCATCATCTTGGCATCCCAGAGGATTTAATGCCATTTCAATCAGAAAATTGCCCCCAGACAAATGCAGTAATAAATTGGGGAAATTATTTCCAGCCTTTTCTTCTCCAGGGATAAGCCTGAACAAGTTGGAAAGTGAGGAAATAGAAATCATAATGAAATGGATGACACTCAGTCATCTACCTAGAACTTTGCTTATGATGTAGCAGAAAAAGGAGAATTGTCTTGAAACAGCACATAAAAATTAGTGGGTGGCACAACTTTTGGTATAGGGATTGTTTAGTGGAAGAAGCTAGAAAAAAAAAAGGTTTCTAATGAAGGATATATTCAAATGCTTTACAAGTTGTTAAGGTTAGTATTGTATTTTCAAAACAGAAATCTATACTAAATTGAGTCAATATGCTTTTACTCAGAGGGTTTTTTTTTTGAGACAACCATTCCAAGTAAAATAAACAATACTAACCTAATCATTTTAATAGTTCCTATCCTGGCATCTGTAACTCTTTTTCCTCCCTTTTTCAGACCAGGTTCAACCTGTCCCTACTAGTTCTCTAGATGAAGAAAAAGTGATAAATTTATTTCAACAGCTATAAAATTCCTTCTCTGAAAGGTGCTGTAAACATATTTGTTCAGCATACCATTGTTTATGGTTTTAGAAATGTCTTGTGAATCCAAGTTCTACAAAGAGACCGGGCCAAAAGAGTTTATTTCTGGACAGTTTGTCAGCAGAGAATAGCAAGAGAAGTCTCTGAGAAAGGGAAAAGGATGGTACAACAAAGCACCAGGAAGCCAGGGGTATTATTTATGGTGTGTAGCAACAAATCAAGCCTTTACAGTGTGCCTGCAATGGAAATACTACCTTACTTTATTACATATGGAACTACAGTTTGCATTTTTTTTTGGTATGCATTAGTCTATCTGATCTCCATTTTAAAAGAACAAAAATAAAGCCTTCTGGGCACCAGGAAACTTTATGGATAATTTATAGAAAGATCCAAACAATTTTAACAGATGGTTTGCAAACTACTCTAGTTGAGTCATCATTTATACAAATGAGATTCCATTAAATATAGTTTTCAAAACAACTGCCTGTGGTTGTTTGGCAGATATAATTATCCACATCATTTATAAAGGGAGGGAATGAGACACAGAGATGTTAACTGACTTCTCCAAGTTTATTTCGCTAATAAGTACAAGAGTCAGGGCTACAGCCTTGGTCTTGTGATTAGAAACTTGATGTGTACGTGTGTGTGTGTGTGTGTGTGTGTGTGTGTGTGTGTGTGCAGACACAATATATTAACCACTTTTGATGATGTATACAACATTCTGTCCTACTATTCCTTCACCTCATTTTTAAGGAAAGTTATTATTATGGTTTAGAATGAGTGTAAATAGCAATTGTTCTGTTTTTTGAGAAGTTGGAGTGTCCTCTTCTCCCATACAAATATCTATATGGTGGTAAACTGGGGTATCTTTTGTCTCAATTTTGACTAGTCTTTAGACATTTAATGGGTGTGGCATCAGACAAACTGAAACATGGGAAAGACTTAAATTTTGAAAAGGCCAAGAACACCTAGTATATGGGACCATCTATAACTGTAGGTGAGGGTGAGGCACAGCTCTCCCTCACTTAAATCCAATTCATATGCAAGTCAAAACATCACCCTCCTGATTTCATTGGTTCTTTTATGGAATGAAGGAACCAGGACAAGAAGAAAGTTTTTTTTGTTTGTTTGTTTGTTTGTTTCATTATCTGTTTCTGGGATTATCATTGCATTTTCCATTTTTCAGATTTCTTTTTTCTTTTAGTGTGTGTGTGTGTGTGTGTGTGAGTGTGTGTGTTTTTACATTGCTGTAATCATTATATATTTTTTTTCTTATGGTTCACCCTAGAGTAGTACATAAAAATCTTCCCATACCATGATTTTTTTTCATATTAATCAGATGCATATAAGCTGCCTAGAAGCAGCTAGATAATGTTGAATAAATGAATAGAATTTTCATTATCTAAGTTCAAATCCCACCCAGACACTTACTAGCTATATGACCCAGGAAACTGCCTCAGTTTCCTCAATTTTAAAATAGAGATAATAATAGCACCTATGTACCTCATGTGGGTGTTGTAAAGATCAAATAAGATAACATTTGTAAAGTGTATAGCACCATGCCTAACATATAGCAGGCACATAATACATATTTGCCCATCCCCCCCATTTATTACTGAATAATAATATTTAATTATGTTCATATATTATAGATTTTTGGCAATAGATTCCATATAGTCACCTATCCCGCCCCCCACCCCCCCCGCAGTCTTTTGCTATCACAAACAATACTTCTATTAAGAGCTTGGGATATATAGGACTTTACTTAAGTATTTTACTTAGTTAGATATACCCATTAGTAGGATCACTGAATCAAAAACTTTGGAGAGTTTGTTCATCTTTCTTGCATAATTCCAAGTGAAATTGAGAATGGACTACTTTTCAGCTCCACAATGTATAAGTATGTCCTATCATAGCTGCTTCCACATTTAGTGTTATTATATTTCATTTTTGCCTTCTTTGCAAAATTGAAAATGGTGAAGTGAAAACTCAGAATTATTTTTGATAGTATTACCTTATGATTTTTGATTAGGAGCATAGTTGCAGAGTCCTTTAGAGTTTGCACAATTGCTCTTCTGAAAGCTGTTTATGTCCTATGAAAACTTATCTATTTGATAATGGCTCTTTGCTTTATATATTTGTATCAGTGTATATTGCTGGATTTGGAGTCAGAGGACCTGGATTTAAATCTCAGCTCTCCTATTTCTGAGCTCTATGAGCTTGGTCAAGTCAATTAACCACTCTTAATTGCAGTTTTCTTGTATATAAGATTAAAATATGGATTATAAAGTATCTAGACAGCTAGATCTATAATCTCTTTTCTATAAACTTTTTTTTTTCCTGTGGGGTTTTTATATCATTCATTAACAATAAAATTTGATGCAAATACTTATCTCCACCCTATAGTTTTTCATATTATGTATTCATTAATTTACTCTTTAGAAAAAAATTTAACTTTTACATAGTGAAAATAGTTTATTTTGTCTTTTAAAAGAAATCTGTAACCATTTTTTATTATGAATTCTATTTTGTTCATGATGTCACTGTTTTTATTAAGACAGTATCCAGTTCCAGGATAATTATGATATATGATATGAGATATTGATCTAAATCTAATATTTTCTAACATTCTTTCTGAATTATCACCCTAGCAATTCTTCTGAAATACAGAATCCTTCCCTCAGTAATCTATATTTCAGGGTTGAACAGTGGACATCTGTTTTCTATTTAATATGTCTTAATTCATCTGGTATTTCCCACTGATAGGCTTTTAAAAAATTAATTATTTTCTCCAATACAAAATAGTTTTAAAATAATTGCCCTAAAATACAATTTGAGATCTGTGAATGCCATATTCCCTTAATTTTTTTCTTATTTTCCTTCAGATTCTGAATATTATGTTCTCCCAAATGAGTTTTGTATTTGATTTGCCTAATTCTACAAAATGTTACCTTGGTAATCGGTATAACACTGAATCCTGAAATTAATATATGTGTTGATGTATTGGCACAGCCTAACCTTGAGCAGTGAATATATAGCCTTGATTATGTTCCCTTTATTTCTATAAAATGTTTTATAGTTCTATTTATTTAAATCTTGCATAACTTTGTTATTTTACATATTCTTACTCATTGGAATGGAATTTCTATTCTTTCTCTACAAAATCATCTGTCTAGAGCCAAAAGGAACCTCAGATATTCATTTAACATAGTCCCATCACTTTCCAGAGAAGAAAACTGAGAGTGAAGGTTAGTACCCTTCATAAGATCATACAGGCAGCAAGCATCAGAGTGAGTTTTTGAACTATGGTCTTTAACTCCAAAGTCAGGGCTCTTTCCATTGTACTTACTGTTTTTTGTTTGTACTGTGTGATTTCAGTGGATTTACTCTGGGTCCTACTTTTTTACTTGACCTATTTATGGTCTCAATTTCTTCACTGATTCTCTTTGCTTTCACACCTATAAACCATCATGCTATCTCAAAAGAGGGAAGATTTTGTCGCTTTTTTCCCTAATATTTAACCTTGAATTGTGTCCCATCTCATTGCTTCATCAAATATTTCAAGAACCATGTCAAATAATAGAAGTGAGAGGCAACTTCCTTGTTTTACCAATTCTCACTAGGAACTTTTCTAGTGTGATTTTGATCATAGAATAAAATAACTTTTAAAAATGATTTTTAACATAGCCTCTTTCTGGGCTACTGTTTCCTCTTCTAAGTCTATACTGACTATCTTATAGGTCCCTTCCAGATATAAATCTGTGATATTATAATTAAGCTCGTTATTTACCATGGTTATACTAAGCAATTTCCTCACATAGAATTGTTTTCTGGATATATTGCTACTCTCTTGAACAATAGTGACAGGTATCCTCTTTAGGATTGCCTGGATTTGCAAACAATAATCTCTATATCTTTCTTTCTGGGGTCCTAGGGTATGGTAAACCTCAGGGCCTTGAAAAATGACTGAAGTAATCAGTAAAATCTACATAACAAATGCTTTGAGCATTGTCACTGAATATTTGTTGATTGGATTAATGAATTAAAGAAGATACTGGCTTTGCCTCTTTGGATCTCATTGGAAAAAGACAGTCCTTTGAGAATTACTTTGGGGTCACTTGTTCTAAGGGCATTGCTTTAGCAGCTATATGTCCTCTGAATATACTGAATTGCAGTATTGGTTAAATGACTCAAATAGTCATAAGTTCCTTCAGAAGATTTTCTTTGAAGAGGAATGAAGAAGTTTGATAGATGAAATTATCTCTATATACAGAGGCAAATATTTTTATTTCCTATTCTTTTACTGTCCAGTGTAGTTATGTGAACCTATTGGGTGCTCAAAGAGTATTAACCAGATCATTGGTATTATAAGAGAGAATAACATCAAATAATTCCATTTACTTAAATACCCTATGGTTAGGCCAACACATTACATATTTTCACATACTTGGACATTGCCCAAGAATTTTATGATTTATAGGGTCCCCAATACCATTTTTTATTCCAGAATTTTATGTTTTTCATCCTTTAATACTCACAATTTTTAAGAGATTGTCTATTTGGGGTTTCAGATAATATGTGGGGGTAAATTTACACTGAAAAATCTAAGGCCACTCTTTTTTTTCCCCTATGGTTAGTGAATTGATTGCATGCAAGTAATTAAATTTTTAATAAGTGTTTCAATAGTCCTGTGGACAGATTGGGGGCAAGGAAGTGAATACAAACAGATTATAAATTTTTGTGAATTATAAAATATACTTGTCTCAAATGTTTAAACCCACGTTACACAAAGACAATAGTAAAGCAATTTAAGTGTCCTACCAATGTCAATTTCCAAAGAATTGAAAACCAACAATAAAATTCAATTCAAAACTATGAAAAAGTATTTCTTAAGCATTTATTATGTAGCCAGTACTGCCATAAGCTCTCAGGATGCTCATAGTCTAGGAAAGAGAGACAACAAACAGGTGACGTGTGGAAAGAAGGGGACATCTTGGTCCAGGAAGTTAAAGATTAGCTATAAGGGGAAGGGTTCACTGCAGGGCTATTTGGTGATTCTGTTAGAAAATGACTGGGAAGTAGAAAGAGAAGTTAAATATGACTAGGTCCTGATAGGGGCTCAAGAAAGGCACTAACCAAATAGTTCAGTGGGGTTCCAAAAAAGACAATGTGGGCAAGTTAAATACTTCAGAGTATGGTCTTGGGCAGCAAGGAAGCTGAAGGAAGACGAGCAGGGAATGGGAAACAGTGCAATGAACTGAGTCATCCTCAGAAGTTAGGAAGACCATGGTTCAAATCTTGACTCTGATAACATGCTATGGGCAAGTTATCTTACTTCACAGCTCTCTAGGAAATCCTCTAAAACTGCAAATTGCAGAGAAACTAAAGACTTCCATTACTGGAGGGTATTCCTCATGTGGGAATTCCTGATATGCATAAAATCATATTTCCTGGTATACATGATGAAATTACCTTTTCTATCATAGAAAATTCTTCTAAAAATAAAAAAAAGTCCCTCAAAACTTTTTCCCTTCCTAGGAGTGTGGAGGCTTCACTTGCAACCAGGTGATACTATTTTTAGATTTTCTATTTTTAGATTTACCTTTTAAGTTTCCATATTTCATGGCACAGTGATTTCTGAAGTAGTTGTGCAGTAATAAAGTTTAGTTGTATTACATGCCTACACATCTCTTGTCACTTAAAAAGAATGAAGATATATTGTGATGACAATTACAGAATTCCACTAAAGATGAAAAATTGTGTAACTGTACTTAATAGACTCAAAGAAAGAACTGAATACACTCTTAGTGCTAGAAACTAAGATTTTTACATAGAATGGTTACTCTGGAATATATTACATCGTTTCAAGTTTCCTAGCTTAAAAAGTGAGGGTTTGAAGGGGCGGAGTCAAGATGGCAGAGTAGCAACAGGACTTCCACAGGGCTGTGGCTCCTACCTCTCCAATTCATGTAAAAGTTGACTCTGAACAAACTTTGGAGCTACAGAACACACAAAATGACACAGAGAAGCTAACCTCCTGCTGAGGACAGCCCGGCAGGCTGGCAGGAAGCAGCCAGTGCAATGCTCTCAGAGCCAACCCCAGCCCTGCTCCAGCCAAAGTTTTAGCCTCAAGGAGGACCTGACCAGCCACCAGCTAGAGGGACTTCAGATCACCAGCACCTGTGGCAGTTTCCATAATTATCAACACATAGATTTTAAAGACAAAGTGAGAGGTCAGTGCAGTGTGGACTTTGGGATCCGATAGTTTGGAAGTGTGGACCAGCCATTATCCCCTGCAGGAAGAAGCTACTGAGGTGCCGTGGCCTTGCAGCCACCACCATGTGGCAGCTTCAGCTCCTGGCTTGCAGATTGTAGGGGGACCAAGCAAACAGTCTGAGGGGTAATCGCTTTTGCTTTAACTTGCTTGGATCTGGATTGCAGTCTGCAGTAGAGGTCCTGGGGTGTATGACCAGCTTGCCAGGGTGTGGAGGCTTAATAGAGGACACCCAACTAACAGCTTTGGCAACTGAGAAAACCCCAGCAATTGGGACAAAGGTCCCCTGTCTGTTAGCATAGTCCTTCTGTGGCAAAAAGCTCAAAAGTCAAGCAATTTACTGGCAACATGACCAGGAAAAGGAAGCAAAGCAAGCAGAGAAATCCAACTTTACACTCCTATTTTGGGGACAAAAAGATTCAAATCATGGAATAGGAGGAAGACAGGGAAGTCAGAACTACTGTATCAAAAGCTTCCAAGAAAAATACAAGCTGGTTACAGGCCATAGAAGACCTTAGGAAGGATTTTGAAGAGAAGTGGAGGAAAAATTGAGAAGAGAAATGAGAACCATGCAAGAAAATTAGGAAATGAGAGTCAACAACCTGACTGAAGAAAATTATCACCTTTAAAAATTAGACTAACTAAAATGGAAAAACAGAGACTCAAAAAGCCAATGAGGAGAAGAATGCCTTAAAAAGCTGAATTTGCCAAATAGAAAAAGAATCTCAAAAGGTCACTGAAGAAAATCATTTAATCAGAATTAGATCAGAGCAAATGGGAGCTAGTGACTTTATGAGAAATCAAGATACTATTAAACAGATCCAAACAAATGAGAAAATAGAAGACAATGTGATCTCATTGGGAAAAATGCTGATCTGGAAAATAGTTCCAGGAGAGATCATTTAAAAATTATTGGACTATATGAAAGCAAAGATAAAAAAAAAACAACCTAGAAATCATCCTTCAAGAAAATCTCAAGGAAAACTTCCCTGATGTTTTAGAACAAGAGGGCAAAATGGAGGTTGAAAGAATCCAAAGATCACTCCCTGAAAAAGATTCCAAAAAGGAAACTAGGAATATTATAGCCAGGTTCCAGAATTCCCAGATGAAGGAGAAAATATTAAAAGCAGCCAGGAAGAAAAAAATTGAATATTGTGGAAACACAATCAGGATAACTTAGGATCTGGCAGCTTCTACATTAAGGATTAGATGGGCTTGGAATATAATTTTAGGGAGGTCAAAGGAGCAGGGATTAAAACCAAGAATCACCAACCCAGAAAAACTGAATATCATGTTTCAGGGAAAAATATGGATATTCAATGGAATAGAGGACATCCAGGCATTCTTGATGGAAAAAACAGAGTTGAATAGAAAATCTGACATACAGATACAAGAAGCAAGAGAAGCATAAGAAGGTAAACAGGGAAAAGAAATCATAAGGAACTTATCAAAGTTGAACTATTTACATTCCTACATAGTAAAACAACAACTGTAACTTAAGAAACTTTTCTCAATATGAGAATAGTTGAAGGGGATAGAAATGTATACATATGTACATACATATATGTATACACATATATATGTCTATATAGGAGAGCATATGGGCGTATGAATACATATGTGAGTGTGTGTATATATGTTTGCTGGTATACATAGGTAGAGGACACAGGACCATTTTAATAGGAAGGGATGATACTTAAAAGGTGAAATTAAGAGGTGAGAGAGGAATATAATGAGAGGAGATGGGGAGAGACAGAATGGGGGTAAACTATCATAGAGAAGAGGCAAGAGAAAATGGTTACAATGGAGAGAAAGAACGGGAAGGCAAAAGCGAATGGGTCAATCTTACTCTCATTGAATTTGGCTTAGGGAGGGAATGACATACACATTAAATAGGGTATCTCACCCTACAGGAGAGTACGGGGGAAGAGGATGAGAGGAGGGATGATGGAATGGAGGGCAGGCTTAGGGAGAGAGAATTTGGAAGCACCCACTTTTCAAAAGGGACAGGATCAAAATACAGAACAGAACAAGTGGGAGGTGGGATAGGAGGGAGGGAAATATAGTCAGTCTTACAATATATTCACTATGGAAATGCTGCATGCACATGCACAACTGATGTTGAATTGCTTATCTTCCCAGTAATGGTGGGTGACAAGGGAGGAAGGAAATGAATATGGAATTCAAATTATTAAAATCAAATGTTTAATATATATATATGCTATCATTAATGTGATTTTACCTATAACTGGGAAATAAGATATACAGGCACTGTGGCATGGGGATCCACCATGCCCTACTGGAAAGTTGTTGGGGATATGGGAGAAGATATGGGAGACAGCAGATTGGGGGAGGGGATATCAAGTGCAATTGCTATTTTGGGGTGGTGGGTAGGGGAAAAATGGGCAGAAAATTTGTATCTCATAATCATGTGGAAATGAATGATGTAAACTAGAAGTTAGTAAAGCATTTGATTAAATAAAAAACAAAATAAAAATATTTTATAAGCGCCCCCCCCCAAAAAAAAGAAACTGAGGTTTCTATACATATAAATTTTGATTTTCTCTAGGAGAAGTTAAGGTAGACTAAACTGTATATAAGATGATGTGACCCTGGTAGTCTGTTTGGCTTCATTAAGCACATACACAAATATAAATGTGCATATATACATGCATACATGAATGCATAAAACATAAGTGCACATCTATATAAATTATACATATGCACATAGAAATATATAAATGTGTATATGTGTGTATGTATGTATATAGAATAGTAAGTTCCATTACCATCACCATCCTTCTCAATGTGTGATGGTAAAGGCTTTGAATTAATTTAACACTATTCAAAGCATCCTTTTACTTCATCTTGTGGATACTTCTCCAGTGATATGAAGATCACTATTCAAGAATTTAATCTTTGTATTTAGGAAAGGCCTGATTAATATGTGCCTTCAATCAGCAGAATTAAGGAAAACATCACCTATGCCTTCTAAGATCTGTAGTTTACTCTCTATAATGCTATAATCTAAAATATCAATCTCTAGTTATCTTAGATCAATACTTTTATCTCTACATTAATCATAAAAATGTTAAATGGGCAGTGGTTAACGGTTTTGACAAGTCTTAGGAGACTCTTTGTCATATTCTGGAAACATAAGCTGGCATGTATATTCCCTTAGTTATTATGGCAGATCACATTATACCATCCTTGAAATTTGTCAACAAAAAGTAACTAAACACCACTAATTATATCTTCATCTTTTGAAAAGCTAGTACATGACCTCCCTTCCCCCATAATTCATCTCTTAATAGCTAGCACTTACACAGAGTTTAAGAGTTGCAATGGGCTTTACATATGTTCTTTCCTTTGTTGTTCACAACAAACTTGTTATGTAAGTGCTATTATTAGCCCTACTTTTAAGATAAAAAAAAAACTGAGGCTAAGAGAAGTTGAGATTTGCCCAGAGTAACACTGGTAGTAAGTATCTAAGTCAGGAGTTGAACACAAGTGTTCCAGACTCAACACCAAGATTTCTACAGCAATGGTTACAGTTAATTGTGTGAAATTCTAATTATTCTGCATATTGCCTGTTTGTACATATGTTTGTGTGTTTTATCTACCATTATGAGAGTTCCTTAAAGACAGAGACTGTGTTCTATCATTCTTTATATACCCAGGCTTAGCAGAGTACCTGACACACATAGTGGAAACTTTATAAATGCTTATTGATTTAGCTCATTACCTTAGCTTGAATATGGAGGAAAAGATCAGAAAAAATACTTGAGCTGTTAAAATTATTCACAAACTCTCATAATCACTTGCTCACAAATTTTTGTTTTATGGGAAAATCACAGTTCATGACATAAAATGGTTATCTTGTTGGCCATCCTGAATGAAGTACGCTTGGTAATTCTTCACATGAAACTATATCCAATAGCCTGGAATTTATGCTACCATTTAAAATACTGTGATGGAGGCAAAACATTGTAATCTATATGACAATATAGCCTGACAAAGTGAGCCACTACTATATGTGATATCAAAGAATCCTTGGTTAAGAATCTAACTTAAGGGTCAAGATGGCGGAGTAGAAACAGTATTTCCCTGTACCTCCTGCTTTCACTTCCTCCAATCTATGTAAAAGGGGACTCTGAAAAAACTTCAGAGCTACAGAACGCACAAAATGACACAGAGTAGCTAACCTCCCACTGAAGATATCCCGGCACACCAGCAGGAAGTGGCCAACACAGCGCTCTGGGAGCCAACATCAGACCCACACTGAGGTTTTAGTCCCAGGGCGGGCCTAACCACCCACCAGCTGGAGGAACTCCAGATCACCAGCAGCTGTGGCGGATCGGAATCATTAACACATAGATGCTAAGGATGAAGTGAGAGGTCAGTGCAGTGTGGAATGTGGACCCAGTAGTTGGGAGTGTGTCGGCTTTTGGCCCCGGGGAGAAGACACTGAGGGCTGCAGTGCAGCCATCACCATGTGGTAGCTTCAGCTACTGGCCTGCAGAGTGTAGGGGGACCAAGCAACCAGTCTGAGGGGTAATCACTCTTGCTTTAATCTGCTTGGAACTGGATTGCAGTCTGCAGTAGAGGTCCTGGGGTGTGTGACCAGCTTGCCGGGGCATGTGGAGGCTTCAGAGAGGGCACCCAACTAATAACTCTGGCAGCTTAAAAAACCACAGCATTTGGTACAAATACCCCCTATCTGGAAGCAGAGTCCAACTGAGGCAAAAGCCCTAAAGTTAAGTAATTGAGTGGCAACATGAGCAGGCAAAGGAAGCAAAGCAAAAAGAAGAATCCAATATTAGACTCCTATTTTGGGGACAAAAAGGAGCAAAGCTTAGAACAGGGGGAAGGAAGTGAAGTCAGAACTCCTGCACCAATAGCTTCAAAGCAAAATATGAGCTGATTATAGGCCACAGAGGACCTTAAGAAGCAGATAAGAGAAGTGGAGGAAAAATTGGGAAGAGAAATGAGAACAATGCAAGAAAATTATGAAATGAGAGTCAACAGCCTGACTGAGGAAAATAACACCTTAAAAAATAGACTAACTCAAATGGCAAAAGAGGGTCAAAAAGGCAATTAGGAGAAGAATGCCTTAAAAAGACAAATTTTCCAGATAGAAAAAGAATCCCAAAAGTTCACTGAGGAGAATCATTCCTTCAAAATTAGATTGGACCAAATGGAAGCTAGTGACTTTAAGAGAAATCAAGATGCTGTTGAACAGATGCAAACAGATGAAAGAATAGAAGGCAATGTGAAATATCTCATTGGAAAAACCACTGACCTGGAAAATAGATCCAGGAGAAATAAGTTAAAAATTATTGGACTATCTGAAAGCCATGATCAAAATAAGAACCTAGAAATCATCCTGCAGGAAGTTCTCAAAGAAAAGTACCCTGATGTTTTAGAACCAGAGGGGAAAATAGAGGTTGAAAGAATCCACTGATCACCTCCTGAAAAAGATCCCAAAAAGTAAACACCTAGGAATATTATAGCCAGGTTCTGAAATTCCCAGTTCAAGGAGAGAATATTACAAGCAGCCAGGAAGAAACAACTTGAATGCTGTGGAAAGATAATCAGGATAACTCAGGATCTGGCAGCTCCTACACTGAGGGATCAAAAGGCTTGGTCATATGATATTCAGGAGGGCAAGAGAGCAGGGATTAAAACCAAGAATCACCTATCCAGCAAACCTGAGTATCATGTATCAGGGGAACATAGGGTAATTCAGTGGATAGAGGATTTTCAAGGATTCTTGATGAAAAAAAAAACAGAGTTGAATAGAAAATTTGACATTTAGATACAAGAAGCATGAGAAGGTAAACAGGGAAAAGAAATCATAAGGAACTTATCAAAGTTGAACTATTAATATTACAACATGGAAAAACAATAATTGTAAGTGATGAAACATTTCTCAGTATGAAAATAGTTGAAGAGAATATATATGTCAATATCAGATGGTATATAAGAGTATGAATACATATGTGAATGTGTGTGTATGTATGTTTACAGGTATACATAGACAGAGGGCATAGGACCAATTTAATAGGAAGACAGGATACTTAAATTGTGAAATTAAGAGTTGAGAGATGAATATACTGAGAGGAGATGGGGAGAGACAGAATGGGGTAAACTATCTCAAATAGAAGAGGCAAGGGGAAATGGTTTCAAGGTAGGGGAAGAACAGGAAGGCAAAAAGGAATGGGTCAACCTTATTCTCATGGAATGTGGCTTGGGAATGGAATGAAATACATATTAAATTGGGTATCTCACCTTACAGGAGAGTAGGGGGGAAGGGAATGAGAGGGGGAATGATGGAAGGGAAGGCAGGCTGGGGGGGGGGGAGGGAAGTCGGAAGAATCCACTTTTGAAAAGGGACAAGATCAAAATAGAGAATAGAATAAGTGGGAGGTGGGATAGGAGGGAGGGAAATATAGTCTGTCTTTTACAATATATCTACTAAGTTATTGTTTTGCATTAGCTACACATGTACAACCTATACTGAGCTGCTTATCTTCCGAGTAAAGGTGGGTGACAAAGGAGGAAGGAAATGAATCTTGAATTCAAAGTTTTAAAATCAAATGTTTAAAAATATATATGTATGTACACACAGACACACATACATACATATACATACATATACATATATATATATATGTGGCCAGGTAGTACAGCAAGTAAGAGCACTGGCTCCAGTGTCAGGATGACCTGGAGATAGAATCCCAGGCTCAGACACTAAGCACCCACCCAGAAACACCTCTCCGTGTAACCTTGAGCAAGTTATAAACCCCAGTTGCTTAGGGGCAGCCAGGTGGCTCAGCAAGTAAGAGCACCGGCTCCAGTGTTGTGATGACCGTGCGAATCCCGGGCTCAGACACTCAGCACCACACCCAGAAATAACTGGCCATGTAACCTTGAGCAAGTTACTTAACCCCGATTGCTTAAAAAAAAAAATCCACCTATCTATCTATCTATCTATCTATCTATCTATCTATCTATCTATCTATCTATCTAGATATAGATATATACTCTTATAAATACTATTTTACATGTAATTGGGAAATAAGATATACAGGCACTGGGGCATAGAGATCCATCATGCCCTACTGGAAAAGTTGAAGGGGGTATGGGAGAACATATGGGAGAGATCAGATTGGAGGAGGGCATATCCTGTGGAACGGCTATTTTGGGGCAGTAGGTAGGGGAAAATCAGGGAGAAAATTTGTAACTCAAAATCTAGTGGAAATGAATGATATAAATCAGAAGTTAATAAAGCATTTGAAAATAAAAAAAAAATAAAAAAGAATGAAAAAATCAAAGGCAATGTGAATATCTCATTAGAAACACCACTGACTTGGCAAATAGATTCAGGAGAGATCTTTTAAAAATTATTGGACTACCTGAAAGCCACAATCAGAAAAATAACCTAGAAATCATTCTTCAAGAAATTTTCAAGGAAAATTTCCCTGATGTTTTAGAACCAGAGGGCAAAATAGAGTTGAAGAAATCCCCCAATCACCTCCTGAAAAAAGATCCCTAAAGAAAATTACTTGGAATATTATTGCCAGGTTATGGAGTTCCCAGATCAAGGAGAAAATATTAAAAGCAGCCAGGAAGAAACAGTTTAAATATTGTGGAAACACAATCAGGATAAAACAGGATCTGGCAGCTTCTACACTGAGGGATTGAAGGGCTTGGAATATGATATTCCAGAGATAAAAGGAGTTGAAATCAAAACCAAGAATCACCTACCCAGAAAAACTGAGTATCATGTTACAGGGGAAAATATGGACATTCAATGGAATAGAGGACTTTCAAGCATTCTTGATGAAAAAAACAGAGTTGAATAGAAAATTTGACATTCAGATACAAGAAGCAAGAGAAGCATAAGAAGGTAAACAGTGAAAAGAAATCATAAGCAATTCATCAAAGTTGAATTATTTATATTCCTATCTGGGAAAATGGTAATTGTAACTTATGAAACTTTTCTCAGTATGAGAGTAGTTGAAGGGAATAGAAATGTATATATGTATATATATATATATATATAGTATATACATATATATACATATGTAGGTATGTATAAATACATATATATCTATATAGGAGGGTATATGGGCATATGAATACATATGTGAGTGTGGGTTTGTGTGTATGTGTTCAGGTATACATAGAAAGAGGGCACAGGACCAGTTCAATAGGAAGGGATGATACTTAAAATGTGAAATTGAGAGTTGAGAGAGGAATATAATGGGAGGAGATTGGGAGAGAAAGAATGGGGTAAATTATCCCATATAGAAGAGGCTAGGGAAAACTGTTACAATGGATGGGAAGAAGAAAAAGGCAATAGGTAAAGAGAACCTTACTCTCATTGAATTTGGTTTAGGGAGGCAATGACCTATACACTTAATAGTGTATCTTGCTCTACAGGAGAGTAGGGGGGAAGGGAAGGAGAGGGGGGTGCTAGTGGTGAGGAGCGCAGTTTGGGGGGTAGGGAAGTTGGAAGCTCACACTTTTGAAAATAATCAGGGTCAAAGTAGAGAATAGAACAAGTGGGGAGTGCGATAGAATGAAGGAAAATATAGTCAATCTTTCACAACGTATCCACTATGGAAATGTTTTGCATAGCTATACATGTACAACCTATATTGAATTGCTTATCTTCCCAGTAGGGGTGGGTGATGAGGGAGGAAGGGAAAGAATCTATAATTCAAAGTTTTAAAATCAAATGTTTTAAAAATTATTATTATTATTATTATTATTATTATTATTATTTTACATGCAACTGGGAACTAAGATATACAGGCACTGGGGCATACAAATCCATCTTGCCCTACTGGAAAGTCAGCCCTACTGGGGGAGGATATAGGAGAGAGCAGATTGGGGGAGGGAGTAACCAGTGAAATTACTGTTTTGGGGTGGTGGGTAGGGGAAAGAGGGGGAGAAAATTTGTAACTCAATTTATAACTCAAAATCTTGTGGAAATGAATGATGTAAACTAAAAATAAACATAAATGTAATTTATAAAAAGAATCTATTTTGATTTTTAGTTGTCATTTTAGGGGAAAGTGAACAAAGCAGTGAATCACCATTAATGTAATATCTATGATGTGTAAAGTACTGTTGCTGGGTACTAGAAAGGTACAAATTTTAGGTGACACATTCCTTGCCCTCAAAGTATTGTAACCAAATGAGATTCATTGTCTGCAATAGAATATGTCTAATGGTATTCACATTTCAAAGTCCATGGACTCTGACTCATAACGTGGAAATTATGTACCAATGGAAACCATGACAATGGGTCTTTATTTACTTTGATTTAGGCTAAGGAATTTGGGAATATACACTGGCACCATCACTTCACATTTCCCTTAAGCAAATGGCCAGATAGGAAAATATGACTTTTTTTCCCTATATAGATTACTGATAATAGGTAATAAGATAATATAAAATATAAACATAATAAATAATATATTACTATATTATATAGAATAAATAACATTGATCTTATAATATACAATAAATAATAATTTATAATAAATAATCTATGATATAAAATAAGATAATAAATCTTAAAGCATATTGTTCAAAGATTCTATAGTGAGAAAATAACTAAACAGAGAACCAGAAGATCTGGATTTGTTTGAATCTAGGCTCTGCCACTCATTCTGCTATTGAGTAAATATAAAGAAATCTCTTTGAACTCTTTAGGCTATATTGCCTTCATTTGTAAAATAGATAGAATAATTCCAGTACTATCTACCCACAACTTTTTAAAAATTTATTTATTCATTTACTCTATCTAAATATCTATCTCTCTATCTAAAGACCTATTGTCCCCATGTTACCCAGGTTAGAAATATGGGGTGGAGGGATAAGGTATTCAGAGGCTTGTTTCTGTTACTCATTGGGATGGCAGACCTTTCTATTTCTGATCTGGGCTGGTTTGTGCTCAGAGCTATGGAGCTCAAGAGATCCATCATCCTCAGCCTCCGAGGTAGCTGAGATTACAGGTATGTGCTCAATTTTTGTTTCTGGAAAGAACTCTGAAAATTTTAAAAATGAAATATGTAATACAACATATATACATATATATATGTGAGTTATTCTGTTTGAGGGTTACTCTGAAAGAATACAGAAAATTTAACTCCTTTAAATTCCTATGGTTTATGAGTTTTAATTGTGGAGCTAATGTGGCAGTAATTTTGAGTATTATATGATTAGAGTTCAGCCATATTACTTGTCCCTTTCTCATTACATGAAAACTAGCACTTTTATTAATATATGAGTGATATTTCTGAATTTCGGCTAAGTAGATAAGTAGAATGAGTGATATTTAATACTATTATATCTTGAAATGGGAAATTTTAAAGCATAGTTTATCAACCCCACTTTTTTTGTGTGTAATAAGCCTCTCTGGTAAAGCCTCTAGCACCCTTCTAAGAATGATATTTTAAAACTCAAAAATAAATTACATAGAATTTCAAAAGAAACATATCATATTGAAATATAGTAACATACACAGATGCATACTCACATGTACATATGTATGTATGTATTTTACGTAGGTTAAGAATCCTTGTATAAGAAATTAATTTTTTTGGAAATTACTTTAAATGATATATTATGTACAGTTTTTGCAACTGTCAGGTGACCTGTGTGAAGAGAGGAAATGTTAGAAGCTCTAGGGTTAGATGATGGCAAAAGTAATATACATAATTTTCTCATATATTGGTGTATAATGCCTGCATAAGTATCCCTACTTTTTTAAAGAAAAAAAAAAGCTCCAAGTCAATAGAAGCAAGATTACTAGTATGGCAAATATGTTCCATATTTATGTCAACTGGCAGTAACCACAGCACACTGATTATTTAATATGGTATTATAAATGAGGTCAAAATTGAATTCATTTGAAAAATCATGCAGACGTGACTTGTCACCATCACTGCCAAGCATCTAAATTTATGACACAGATGAGTTATGTGGTCAAGTTGCATGTTGCATATGAACCCAGAGTTTTTCAATTTGAAATTAAATAGTCTTTTCAGGATATGCAATATAAAAATGCCATGATATCTGTCATATCCCTTGTCAACTTTCATTTTGATAATTATCATAAATAGATTTCAAAAAAAGGGAACTCAAAAGACAACTCTAGATTAGCTATAATTTCAAATTTTCAGTAATTATATTTAAATGTAACTATTTTCTCTCTTTCAAAAAAAGAAGTTATATTGCTTTGTAATAAATAAATACATAAACGATTTGCAGAGAAAATCCAGTGGTTTAGCGGAACAGAGATAGCACAAGAAGAAAATATAATTGATTATATTTATTACCAGGATTCATAAGTAATTGTAATGGTTTTGTGCAAATCTTTACTTAAAGATAACATAATACATAATACCATAAATATCTTGAAAGTATAATGCAGAATACATTGGCAAAACAAGACTTTTCTTCAGAAAATTAGAGATGTTTTTAATAAGCAAAGACATTTTCCCCATAACCATGATTCTGACTTCAGAGGACTTCACAGTCAAATGGCTATTTCTTCATATAAAATTGCTTAGTTTCTAATGAAAAAAGAGAGCTTTATTTCATAGAAGAGGCATTGGATCTATGTGCAACTATCAATTTATTCAATATGATTCTTGGTGAATGATATGCAAAGTAGTTTATAATGGTTCTATTTAGAGATAATATAGTGAGCAGGAAAATTACTTATATTTCTGAAGACCATTGTGACCATTTAATTGAGGTACTAAAATCTTCTGATTTACAATAAACATAGAAGAAACAGAAAATCTAGTAAGGATATACTTTTTATTACATAAGTACAATATGTTTGTTAAAAGTGATGTTGGTAAAGATTTGTTACTTTGCAAGTCTATTTGAAGCAGTGCCACATCAAGAGAAATAGTCAATTTCATTGATGGATTTTTTTAATGAAAAAGATTTAATGTTGAAGAATTCCATTAGATTCTGCAACAGTGCAGCTCACTTGATGTCAAGATGAAATAAGCTTATGAGTACTAGTGAAAAATATGGTACTCGTACAACTTGGACATATCACATGCTTCACAGACAACCACTTCGATGAAGAAATATAGTTGAAGAGCAACATTCCTTTTTAAAGTTGTTAAAGGAGTAACAAACATTTTTGACAGTAAATCATATAGGAACAATCTTTGCAAAATTGTGTACAATATGTGGGCAGGGTATAAAACCAGATACCACTTCAGTAGTATTAAGTACTTTTGAAATGCTTATTAAAAGAAATGATGATAATAATAATTTTAAGGTACATATAAAATGTTAGGAGGATTTAATCAAATATAGATTTGCTACATTCTATATTGTATGTTTTAAGATTTGATTGTGTGAAAAATGACATAAATTACAAAATTTTCCATAAATATAATGCAAGCAAAAATAATATGCAGAGACTATTTATGAGTAAAAAGGGGCAAATAGATGGCATCATGTATATAGTGCTAGATCTAGAGGCAAGAAGACTGAGATCAAATCCAGCTTCAGACACTTACTGCATGACCCTGGAGAAGTCATTTAGCCTCTGTTTCCTCAGCTGTAAAATAGGAATAATAATAGCACCTTTCTGACAGGATAGTTGTGAGGATAAATGAGATACGTGTAAATCACTTTGTTCATTACACAAATACTAGCTATTGTTATGCCAAAGTATACTGGAATCCCTTTCATGCAATAAAAGAGAGGCAGTGTGTAGCAGAAAGCACCCTACTTTACCCAGGATGACTACTAGCACAGGTTCTTTGATGTGCTTTTCTAAAGAAAAGCAACTCAAAAAGGGTTAACAATCTTAGTTTAATCAAACATATATAATTTACCTAGTTCAGGGGAAAAAGTCAGCACCCTGAACCTCAGAATTTTTGCATTCACAAACACGTTACAAGCAAACAAAACAAAACAACAACAACAACAACAAAAAACACAAACATAGAAAAAAACACAATTCAGCAGAATAACAGACAGGGCTTCCAGCTGTCTGAACATCATAGTTAGTATGAACACATACATAGTCACCAGAGAGAAAAGCACCAACATCTGGGTTTTCAAAGCCAGAGGGCTCAATGGCTACCCAGAGTCTCATCTGGCCAAATCACACAACTTTTCCCAAAGTGAACCCCTTCATCAAACAAAAGCTGTGCCTCCTGAAAAACAAGCCTCCCACCACAGGTTCCATGTGGCCACATTTAGCCTATTAGGAGGCAGAGTTTATTTTCAAATCAGGAAGGGTCCTCAAATTCACCTAAGCCTATCAAGGGGGCAGTAAAGATCTTCAAATTCCCATTGCCATTACACAGTGTGACACAGTAGATTAAAAAAAAATTGGAATAAAGAAGAACTATGTTAAAATCATGCCTTAGTAAGTATTTTGTGCCAAATGATTTCCTCATCAATGCTACTAGAGTCATCATATCTGCATTCTAATATCGCAGTCCATGATAACTATGTAAGGAAGTTAGAGATGGCAGTAAATAAAGCAAAAATAAAACCTGCTTCACTAGATTATACACAAGATATTTGAGATGAGGGCAACACTAAAAGTACCTTAGAAGGCAATGAGGAATTGACCCTCAATTTTATCCTCAGGATAAAAGGACACCAAACTATTGGGGGGGGGGGGTGGACTAGGGGTGGAAACCAAACATTCCTATGGGAGGGGGGAAATACTGGTCAGTTACTACAAGTCTATATTCCAACTTTCCCATATTTATTTATGAAACTAGATTATCTATATATTTATCAAAAAACATTCTTAATGAAGAATTGCCAGGAAACTGACAAGCCTCTTCACAAACACTATTTTAAAGCAGAATTCATCTTAATAGTCACACAACTGACTAAACAATAATACAAATCACACTTTGTTGTGGTGTGTTCTCTTTAAAATGTCATTTGACTCAGAACAAAATGCCACTCTCCTTAAAGATGCACCTCCAACAAGGTGGCATGCATGTCTTAAAATGATCAAGTTTCCTCAGTAGATGTAATAGTAGACATGATTGTTAAATGAACTTTTGAATTCCAATATTAAATGAGACGCACAACTGAGAGACTTAGGATTGCTGAGAGAGTTTGCCACCATAATGAAGGAGATAAAACTTAGAGTTCAAATTGAAGAGAGATCCCAGATGTTATTATTTGTGACTAGCATTAGGTTGATTACATCCATCCTTAGAACATCACATAACTTCCTAAATGAGATTCCTAATCACTCAAAAGAGTTCAGCCTGATTATCCACATAGGGAAAAATGATAAATACTGCCTATTGTCTAGAGCATAAAATGCAGTGGGATGATGGCCCACAGAGTTGGTTCATCAGTGCATGTAACTTAAACAGATGCTGCAAATAGACAATTGAGTGGGCCCAGAACTAAATAAAAGGAAGAGGACAGGAAATATGGTTTTTGGAGAATAGTATGGTACTATTAATGAGTATTAGGTTCTTCTTGGATAAAAATTTTAACATAATATTCTAGAGCAATACTTTTTATCTGCTACAGGAATTGGTACTTTTTAATATGAATTACAGGACAGTTAAGATGGTAGAATACAGGCAAGAACTCAAATGAACTTTCCCAACATTCCCCTCCAAGCAACTTTAAAATAATGCCTCAAATCAAATTCTGGAGTGGGAGAGTTGACAAAAGGTCAGGATGAGACATTTTCCAGTCAAAGACACTCAGGAGGTCTACAGCAAAGGTCTGTCACACAGGGTAGTGCAACACAGGTCTTTCTGGCAGCAGGCTTGGGAGGCAGTTGCAACAGCAGCAAAAGCAGCAGGGATTTTGGGCACTCTTCACTAATATTCAGTAAGAAGGTTGAACAACTGGTCAGAGATTGCAAAAAAAAAAAACTTTGCTGGTGCTGGTTTCAGGATCTTGTTGCATTGTCCATACAAAGTACCAACTTACACTTCCAAGGCAAAGAAGACCACTAATGCATGCCTCCCAAATAGAGCAAGGGACCTTGTCACAGTGCCACAGAAGAAAATAGTGCTTGTCACTGACAAGGTAGCAGGGGCCCTGGTCTCACTTGCAAGGAAGAAAGGAATGCTAACACTTGCATCTGCTACAAAGCAGGGGCCCTAGTCATAGATCCAAAAACAAAAGGACCATAAGCACTTGTTGCTACAGGGTTAAAAGGCCCATCCTACAAAAAGACCAGAGTACAGGCCAGGAGAGCAGTGACAATGCCTCTTCTGAGAGCATACAGCCTTGGAAGCACCAAAAATTTACAGAACGTCAGTATAAATTCTGAAAAGAACATCATGGAAAACCTGAAGTTTGTGACAATGATCCTCCATCAGGGGATGAGAACCCAAGATTAACATAGAGTTAAACTTTAAAAAAAGGCTCAAAAATGAGCCAAACCAGAGAAACAAAAAAAAAAACCTAACCATAAAAAGTCACAATAGTGAACAAGAAGATCAAGGCACAAACTCAGAAGGCAACAATGTCAAAACAACTACAAACAAAACCTCAAAGGCAGCTTTGAATTGAACACAAGCCAAAAAGACTTCCTGGAAGAGTTCAAAAGGAATTTTAAAAAGTCAAATTAAAAGAACAGGAAAATCTGGGGAAAGAAATGAATGATGCAAGAAAATTATTAAAAGAGAGTCAACAGTTTGGTAAATGAGGCACAAAATATACTGAAAAAATCCTTTAAAACAGAATTGGTCAAATAATTTAAAAATGAACAAAAATTCACTAAAGAGAAGATCTTCTTACTAAAAATCAGAATTGACCAGATGAGAAAAAAGTTGCAAAAATACACTAGAGAAAAGAACTCCTTGAAAAGCAAGAATTATTTGTTGTTCAGTGGTTTCGAGTGTATTCAACTCTTCATGATTCCATTAGGGGTTTTCTTGGCAAAACCCCTGGAGTCTTTTGCCATTTCCTTCTCCAGCTCATTTTACAGATGAGGCAATGAGGCAAACAGTTAAGTGACTTGCCCCAGGTCACACAGCTAGTCAGTGTCTGAGGTATCTTCAGACTCCAGGCCTGGTACTCTACCCATTGTGCTACCTAGCTGACCCTCAAAAGTAGAATTCACCAAGTGGGGAAAGAGGCACAAAAACTCATGAAAGAAAATAATTCCTTAGAAATTAGAATAGGCAACTGGAAGCTACAGATTCCATGAAAGATAAAAAAAAATAACATAAAGACAAAAGAATTTTTTAAAATGCAAAAAAATATGAAAAATCTTATTGGAAAACCTACTGACTTGAAAGATAGCTTAGAGAAAGATAATTTAACAATCATCAAAGCAATGATTAAGAAATAAAGGAGACTATACCATTACATGCCAGGCATTTATCAAGAAAAACTGACATGATTCCTAGAACCAGAGGGCAAAATAGAAATTGAAAGAATCTACTATTCATCTCATGAAAGAGATCCCAAAATGAAATCTCCAAAGAATATAATACCTAAATTCCAGAGTTCTCAGTTGAAGGAGAAAATATTGCAAACAGAAAGAAATAATTGAAACATGACAAAGCCACACTCAGGATCAGACAAGAGTTAGCAACTTTAGCAAGGTCGTCGTCTTCTTCTTCTTTCTTCTTTCTTCTTCTTCTTCTTCTTCTTCTTCTTCTTCTTCTTCTTCTTCTTCTTCTTCTTCTTCTTCTTC